>NC_056002.1:38799685-39145700 GCF_018446385.1 Zingiber officinale | reverse complement strand
ACTCTCCTTCATTGACTCGGTTGCATTTTGCAATAGGGCCTGCACAAGGATAGACATAGAAGTAAATGACAGAGGAAAGTATGCAACTGAACAATCACATTTTGGATATTGGCAAACAAATTCGACTATCAGAAATCACTAGAAGATAAAACCAGTAATTTTGCTTCCTTTTTTATTTTAACTTTGACTATCAGAAGGCATAGCATATGCCGCAATTACAGAGAATAGGATGTTGAGCTGCAGGAATAGCTAGGGATAACAACTATCAAAGATTTAGAATCACAAGAGGAAATGATAGTAAATTCACAATATGGCCTATGATCAATGAAATATTTCCTTACCTGGCCAAAAATAAACCGTCTCGATTGGATTGTGAGGTTGAAGATGAGAAATAAGAATCATCTAGCCGAGATGTAGCCATTTCATCTTTTAACATTCTGTCCTGCTTCAAATAAGTCAACAATGCCAAATGAAATCTGAATATATTGACCAACTTAAATAACAGCTGACAATTAACGCTTAAGATGTGCAAAATCTGAAAATATATAATAGAGTAGAATCAAGTTTTAATCTCCCACATGAATTATGAAAGAGTTAAAAAATGAACAGAGAAACCAGTATGGGATTCTGTTAGTTTAGAGATCCCACTCGAAACATGCATCAATTACACGTAGATGACCGGTTTGATATGAAATTCCACAATATAAACAATTTCCCCCGCGAGTATAGTAAGATCTATAGAGTTAATCATCACCATTGTTCTTACCGGCATCAATAAGACCACGACGTTATCCCCCAAATGAAATTCCTACCATAGCAAATCCAACATGACAAAAAAAGGAAAAAGAACAGACAAAAAAAATGAATTTTTCTATTAGATCTCTCAATAAAATCCTTACGCAAAGGAAATTCCACGGAAACAATCCCAGGTCTCGTCAAGAAAGCAGCAACTCAACCGAACTTCCAAGAGGACAAGAACCCAGGAGTGGCCAAAGCAAGAGCCACAATTCGCCCTAATTACCACGGAACCTGACTATCGAAAACCAGAATTAGATAAATCAGGAGCGATGAACGGATCTCATTACCAATCAAATAGGATAAAAGGAACAACCAAATCCAGCTCAGCGCAGATCCAACAAACGCCGATGATCCAGGCAAATCCCTTCTCTAATCAATGCGGCAAAAACTCTACAAATTGCTCTCCAACTTTCGGTTGCATTTTGCAATAGGGCCTGCACAAGGATAGACATAGAAGTAAATGACAGAGGAAAGTATGCAACTGAAAAATATATGTTGAAAAAGAAATGAACAGCAGAATACCCTAAGTTGCTCCTGTAAAATAAGAGATCTAAAGTAATATCATGTCTGCATAAATTGAATCAAAGTTCTCTATGATACAAACCAACCTCTGGCTTTAAATCATGATGCACAACACCTTGAAGATGACAAAAGGCGATTACACTCAGTATTTGAATAACTATAGCTTTTGCATCCTCCTCTGAGTACCTTCCACCTCTTGAGAACACAAGGGAAAAAAAGCAATCAAAAGTTATTAATTTTCAAATTCAAATAATCAAATAGATATAAATTATGGCCAATAAAATCACTTTTTTACTTGGATAAAATTCTTTCTAATAATTCTCCACCTTCACATAATCTGGAAAAGAGAAAAACATATTGTTGAGTTCCAAATTAACAGAAGTACTACATAATTTTTTTTAAAAAAAAAATTGCTGCCCATCATCTTAGAAGTGTTCATTTTAAAATTTGTATGGAAAAGTATTATCATTTTTCCTTAGTGCAGGATACAAAGTGGAAAGCAAAGAGGCATATTAGTAGGATACTACATGCAAAAAGTTTTGGATATATCAACTCTATCTTGTGACATGGAACAAATATCAGATGTAGAAACGCTGTTACTCATTGTTAAGCTAACTAGAGTTAATTAAGACATACTCCATGACTACGTAGACGTTAAGTGCATCCTCACATGCATCATAAAATTTGACAAGATTATTATGGTTGGACAAGTCTTTGAGGATTTTGACCTCTCTACGAACGTCTTCAATTGATATTGGTGTTGTCATCTGTAAAAACAAGAAAGAACCTGTGAAGTTTCAAAACACCCATTACAATGTTAAAATGCACTAACAATATGAGGCATGCATGATAGCAAGGATACACTTTCCAGCATATGAAGGAAGAAGTCTCATTTTAGTGACTTTTGACAATTCCAAATCATCATTACTTTCTGAATCTGAGCTTTCAGATTCTTCATCTTCGTCGCCTATCTCGATCTGATGAAGAATCTAGCAAACAGTACATAAGCAATAAAGCAAAAAACAACACAGGAACCATCAGCCATTCTGACTATCCTCAATGGTGTAACTCAAATTTGCCCCTCAAATAATTCAAATCCTTCAGGACATTATTACTATAAAGAACCATTCTCAGCTAGTAATCACCAACTCAAATAGGCAACCTCAAGCAACATGTAGCTATCCAAGAAACAGCTTACTGGTAGCCCCTTAATTCATGCTATCCAGGACATTTTATACCTGTCTATCCCTTTATGAATTGAACAAATCCATCCGGGTTCTTTGTATGTCCAGTAAAGTATCTGAAACAGATAGGGAGGACAAATGAGAATTACAAAATGTTGTCATAAAGTGGAGAAGAATGTTGCTTACCAAACCAGCAGGACTACTAGAACACCAACAGCTATAGTCAGCCCTACTATACCAATGAAGGTAGCAACAACATTCAAGCGTACCTATAACAGAAAGCAAGAAAAAAAAGTAGGCTTGATAGCAAAATTTGCACGGGGCATAAAATAGAATTCACAATTCAGAAAAAAACTGTAGTGGAGTTTCTCCACCAGTATCCTCTGAAATACTAGCCATCAACAAACCCCATTCAGTATTTATCCCAACTACAGTTACCTGAATGAAAACAAAAATTATTAAAATATTGAAAATAGACTGAACAGAGTTTCTTGTATAGCAGATAAAGATTCGCATACTCAAATTGAAGTTCAAATTACTTTCTTACAAGAAGTTAAATTTAAGCTCTAGAAAAGATTTCTACTCATAAAAAATATATAAAAAATTATTATGAAAAAAATAGTCCAGGCAATCACATACCAACATATTACCATATCCATCAGCAACCTTGCATCCAGACATTAGAAAGGGTGATTTAGGGCAACTTCATCCAAAAACTCGAACACAGATAAATTGCAATAATAATGTTGCTCAATGGTGACATTATTAACAAACCAACTAATTAACTTAAACAGGAGGATAAGACTATGCCGATTTGGGAATCGAAACTAAACTTCGAATTATCTGGAAGATGAAGGAGAAGTAGAGAATGCACTAGGCCTTTCTTCAATAGCTGCGCCGACTCCCTCACCTGGACTTTGCTGCGGCATCTCCTCCGGAGGGGCGTCGTCTTTGAGGACGGCGCAGCAAAGGCGGCGACGCTTGCGGAAGGGCTTCGAGAGGGGAGCCAAAGCTAGTAGCGAAGCGACGGTGGCCCGATTGTTAGGGGGTCAGAGATGATGCCGAGGGAAGCAAGACAACTGCGTACCTGGAAGGAGAGGTCGAAGGATAAAAACCCTAACATCTAGTGATGGGGAAACGAAGATTTGGCTGTGTACCTGGAAGGAGGCAGAGGCGGAGTCTCGTCAACGATGGGATGAAGCGAGCGTTCTTCATGTCCGGAGCCGAGATGCCTGCAAAGAAATAGAGACTCGATCGTGGAGAAGCAAGGGCGTTGTGTGTTGATCTAAATCGGGAGAGGAAGGGGCGTCGATCTAGGAAGGGGGTGGACTGCGCGATATAGGTTTAGGTTTGGAGGAAATATTGAAGTGTTGCAAATTTTGGCTAAGTATTGGTGGGAAAATTAAATTATTTTATTTTATCATAGACACCGGGTTTTAAAAACCGCTGTTAAAATCGGTGTCTATTAACGAAAAAAAGGGCGCTCATAGACATCGCCTAAAAAACCGATGTCTATGAGCTAAAATCTGCGCTCATAGACACCGATTTTTGGAAAAACCGGTGTAAAATACTCAAAGACATCGGTTTTTTCTTAAAACCGTTGTTGTTCCACTTATGTCTATGAGGGATTTTGTTGTAGTGGACCTAACTTAACTTGTTGATCACACCAAAACAACCTTGGGGTTCCAACAATCTCCCCCTTTTTGGTGTGAGCAACCCAAGTTAAGTTAGAGTAAAAATAGACATGAAATAATCTTAACTAAATTTGCATTTAAGTGCAAAAAATAAAGCAAGTTAAATTTGGGTCTACCTCCCCCTAGACTTATACTAATCCTTCTCCCCCTTTGATCACAAAAAAAAAATGGGGTTTCAAGAAAAATATCTAAGGGTTACAGACTTAGAAAATTTTGAGATCCTTAAAAATTTACAATAATTTTCACATAAACAGTCTAAAAAAAATTAATAAAATTTTCTAAGTGAAATTATAAGAAAAAAAATTCTAACTTAAACAGTTTTGACAAAAGATTTTCTTAAATTTTTGAAAAATTTTCTAAGTAATTAAATTTCTAAGTCAATTTCGAAAAGTAATTTTCTAAGTATAAAAATATTTTGAGAGAAAAAAATATTTGAAAAACTTTGAAAGCATTAATTAATTCTAATTTTAATGCTTTGACAGAAAGTTAATTAAATATTTATTTCAATATTTTGGCTTCTAGGTCGTGGCGAGGTACTAGGTATTCTTGGTTATTGGAGCAATAACCACTTCCTTAGACAAAGCCTCATAGAGAAATTCATTGTTTAATTTTCTCACTAGAAAGCGCTAATTTTAATTTTAAAATTTAGACTAAGCAAGATTTAGGAACCCAATAAAGGTTTCAGCCTACTCGATTAACTAACAAGTTTTTAGGGACATACTTTCTTGAAATGTTCCTAATTTATCCCGGGTGATATCTAAAGTACCAATTTAAATTATTGGATCTTCTAAAATTGATTTTAGATGAACATGCATAATTTTTCAAGTTATCTATTTGAAGTTTTAAATTTTTATTTTCTAATTTCAATTTTTCACTTTCCAATTTTGATTTGTCTAATTCTTCTAAGGGACAAGATTTAGCCAAAATTATTTTTAAATTTTTTATTTCCTTTTCTAATTTACAGCAGTCTTTAGTTAATAACTTAACGAACATAAAAAGTTTATCGGGAGGAAGAGAATGTACCTAACTTACCTTGTCGAGTTCGTTGTCCGTGTCTCCCCCTGAACTGCTGCTTTCTTCTGACGAAGCTCCCCCTTCATCGATGCTCTCGATGCTCATCTCGGAAGAGCTTGAATCGCAGTCGTCATTTTGATGACTCGCCATCAGTGCGAGTCCGGAGAATGCTTCGACTTCCGATTCGGACGACGTATCGTCCCACGTCGCCTTTAGGGCCTTTCACTTTTGGATAGGCTTCTTACCCTTCTCCTTATCCTTGATCTTCAGCTTGGGGCAGTTGTCCTTGACGTTTCCTTCTTCGTCGCAGTGGTAGCAACGGATCGTCTTTTTCTTCTTTTCCTGTGGATGGTTAGTAGATCTGGATTTACAAAGTTTCTTGAATCTTCTTACTATCATTACCATTTCCTCGTCGTCGAGAGGAGATTTCGACTCTGGTTTGTCTCTCGAAGCTTTGAGGGTGACGTTGTTCTTGGGCTCCTTCATTCCTATACATCTTGACTCATGCACTTCAAATGTTGAAAAAAATCTTCTAACGAAATTTTTTCTAAATCCTTAGAAATGTAAAAAGCATCTACTAATGATGCCCATTTGGTATTTCTAGGAAATGAATTCAGTGCGTACCTGAGTGAATCTCGGTTACTTACCTTTTCTCCGAGATTCGAAAGTCCGGTAATGATTTCTTTTATTCTCGAGTGCAGATGTGCGACTGTCTCCTCTTCCCCAAGTCGTAGGCTGGTGAGCTGATTGCGAAGCAGATCTCTTCTGGCGAGCTTGGCTTTGGACGTCCCTTTGTGCAGCTCAAGGAACTTCTCCCAAAGTTCCTTTGCCGAGTTGTAGTGCCCGATCCTGTTGACTTCTTGAGGTGGAAGAACGCTTAGCAGATGGTATTTTGCTTTGTCGTTCACCACGTATTCAGCCTGCTCCTTTTTCGTCCATTGACATTTTTCCTTACCTTCTGGAGCTACAAATCCAGATTCCATTGTTAAAACTAATTCGAAATCTGTTGTAAAAAATACCTGCATCAATTTCTTCCAGGTGGCGAAGTCCCCTTCTTATTTCGGCGGGTGGATGATTGGTTGGTTGAACCTTAGCCACAAGCTGATATGATCTCCGGGGTTCGGTCAACCGATCCGAAGGTTCAGTCGACTAATCAAGGCAGCAAACTTCAACTTGCAAAATATTAATTTCCTATAAAACAGAGTTAGAGAAATAAGTAAATAGAATAAAATATAACTTTGATAATCTCCGGACTATCCGATTTTGATTTTTAGATTTCACGAAAATCCTAAGTCTAACAAACACCTACTGTTCCCTCTTCAGGGAACGCGTCCTTGTTAGTTAGAGCCCTAGAGCCAATCATTTGATGATTGTATGGACTCATTGTATCATATTCTTGTATATTAATAAAGGCATTTGTTTGGTTATTATACTTATTTGTATTAGTGCCAAATAGACTAAGTATAATAGTGTCCTTGAGTAGAAGGTTCATACCTATATCAATCGATTAGTTGAATCGATGTGAGATGATATAGGGAACACTACTCTAAATCATTCCTAGTCGAGTATTAACATTCAGGGACAATGTTAATACAATAAGACTAGCATGTAGGTCAGCTCGATGACTTGATCTCACAAGTCATGGATATAAAGATATCAAGCTGACACATGGGTATGTATTAGAGAATGTATACTGAATGACCCGCCATGAGAAAGTATCATGGATCGTTATATGAGTGTCATATACTTTCTCATGTGGCTATTAGTATGACTATTAGTCCTTAGACCTGAAGTCACCATGGATCCCTACATGAGGAGTTATGTACTTTGGTTTCGTCAAACGCCACCCGTAACTGGGTGGACTATAAAGGCGATTACTGGGTATGTAACGAATTATGCAGAGGGATGTGAGTGATGTAGATGGGATCTATCCCTCCTATATGACGGGAGTGACATCGATATTCTTGATAGAGTAAGACCACGAAGTGTATGGCCATACCCAAATGAGTCAATATGAGATATTGAGCTTATTTGATTGAGTGAGTCTACTTGGAGTTCAAGATTTAGATTGGTCAGAGGATGACACGGTCTATGCCTCACATTGATCAATCTAGATGTCTAGGATAGAAGGACACTTGTCATATATTGTGAGGAGTCACAATTAATAGTCACAAGGTGATGTTGGATCTCAACATTTTTGTAACTTGGGTAGCAATGATGTATTGCTAGATGTCGCTCATTGCTTATGTTTCTAAAGGAGTTTAGAAACATTGCCAACGTTACAAGAACCTATTGGGTCACACACAAAGAACAAGTGGATGGAGATTGGGTTCATATGATGAACCAATTGGATTGGGTTCATATGATGAACCAATTGGATTCAAATTAGACTTATTGAGTTAGACTCAATTAGATTCAATTGTTGAATGAGTCTAATTTAGATTTGATTCATTGAGTCAATTTATATTAATGAATTGAGATTCATTAAATTGAAATTGACTTGAGTCAAAGGTTGGATTTAACTCAACAAGGAAGACAATTGGTCAAGTTTGACTTGACCAAGTAGAAATTGAAACATCAAGTTTGACTTGATGTATTGCCACATCATAAGGATGACTCATCCTTGCCACATCACCTCCAACTCATGAGGCATGCCACCTCATGGGGGTTACACTCTCCCCTTGGTTTTAATGTGGCCGGCCACATTAATGAGGGAGTTATAATGTGGTGGTCGGCCACACTAATGCAAAAGGGGTTTTGGTTTTGTGGCAATTGAAGTGTGGTAATTGTCTCATCTTCTTCCAAGCTTTCTTCCTCCTCCTTGCTGCTGTTGCCGTGGACTTCCATGGTGTGGAGAAGGTGGTTGAGTGAATCCAAGAGCATAGGAAGAGTGAAGGTCACAAAGGAAGGATACTACTAGTGAGTGTATAAGATTTCTTTTGTACCTTCTTCTTTTCTTCCTTTCCAATCCCATTCGAGAGCTCTAGAAAGTGCTAGCACACTTGGGGCTCTCTTCTCCATCCTTTGAGTGTGGGAGACACTCCTTATTCGTGTGGATATCATTAGAGGAGTGTCTACGTTGACACTCTCGAGATCCGGCAACTCCTTGGACGAGCGGGAACGCGAAAGGGCTCGCTTCGAAGGTATAACTCTCATCTAGTGTAGATCTAAAATTTTGAAACTCGTACTCGTAAGTTCATTCGGTTTTTCCTTGCATGGATCTACGGCTTTGGGTGATTCGGGGTTTTCGCGGCCCGAAGAACCCAACAGTGGTATCAGAGCCACGTGCAAGGCTTGTACGAGTTTGATTTTTGGTTTTATGAAAACTAAAGTTTCTGTAATTTTCTGTAAAATTATGATTTTATATTTTTTATGGGTAATTTTTCCGTAGAAGCGAAGCACAAGTGTCTCGGCACTTGTAGGCTTCGGCTACCGGAAAGATTTTTCCAAAACGGCTTCGTTTTGCCCCAAATCCGTTTGGGACAGCGGGCTCGGGAGCCATTAGATCGCAAAGGAGCAATTCACGATGGTTAGATCGTGGGTAGGGGTACTGCCCCTAACCCCGCAAGGGGATTTGCTCCTCGATTGCACCCGAAATCGCTAAAAACGAACCCGCCGGGAAGATTTTTCCGAAACGGCAATGTCTTGGCCCAAATCGTTTTGGGACAGCGGGTTTAGGCGCTGTTGGATCGCAAAGGAACCCTCACGATGGTTAGATCGCGGGTAGGGGCGCTGCCCCTGGGCTCGGCAAGGGGATCCATTCCGCGATTGCGCCCGAAACCGCTAAACGGGACCGCCGGGAAATTTTACTCGTAAAAATTGTAAAAATTAATTTTAAAATTATAGAAAATTATGAAAATATATAATTTTGAATTATATATTAATTTTGTGATAGTCATGGCCCAAAAATCCAATATGATTGGTTGTGTTGTAATTCATAATACGGCCTGCGTGCCGTTTTGTGTTTGCGCGTGTTGTATGTTTTTATTTATTCGCGACCTGCGCGTCATGCCTTCTCTTATATTCTTGTTGTAAATTAGATTTAGACTCGAATGTAACTCGAGTTTCAAATTGTAATGTACAAATTGGAGCGGTGGAGGGTCCACACGAGACGGAGTTCCAAGGCGAGCACGAGCAACACAAGATGGTCAAAGGGAGGAGCTTGGAGAAGCTGTTGACCCTAGGTTGACCATTCGATCTTCTCATTGGCTTGATAAGATCGTAGTAGGGCCATGACTAAATTACAAATAGATTAATTAGTTAATTGCTTATGTATATGATGCATGTTTAATAAGTAATTAATTAATTAGTGCCTTACGATTTGATTAGATCTAAGTCGTGCACATGATGCACCCTTGCGATTAGATTAGATCTAAGTCGTGCACAAGATGCATCCTTTTTGATTAGATTAGATCTCGATCGAACCAACTCTAAATGCCTAACCGTGCCGTGATACCTATCACTACCTCGATCACATGTATTGTTGAATCTGCCAAAGCAAAGCAATACATATTATCTTGGTAGGGTACGGAGGGACAATTTTGGTCCCGCCTATCAACGCATGGGTGAATACAAACTCAATTAGATTGAGTTACTCGGTTGGATCGAGTCAACTATAGGCATTATTCCAACGGTTGGAAAAGATAGGTCAAAATCACATCTATATTAACTCTCGGGCGTATTAGCCAAAGCTAACTCGAGTTTTAATATAAATGCGGATATTGATTCTATAAACAAGAGTTGCATAGAGATGTAATTGGTAATCGTTACCTACCGATCATACTAAGCCTTGGGCGTATTAGCCAAAGCTAACTCAAGGGTTAGTATGATGTGGATCTTGTCCCACAAGAATTATAGAATTCAGTGGGAGCATCATTTAATTAAAGGCCTAATTAAATGATTTTAAAAGAATATGATATTTATTTCTGTAAATTTTCTGTTGTAGATAACCATGACGTCGAATACGAACTCTTTCTCCTTGTGTTCTGTCCTTAAGAAGGACAAGCTCAACGGAGCAAATTTCCTGGACTAGTACAGGAACCTGAGAATAGTTCTCACTCAGGAACGTAAATTGTACGTTCTGGAGCAGCCCATTCCGGAGGCTTCTCCTGCCACTGCCACGCGAGCTGACCGGGATGCTTACAAGAAGCATAAAGATGACGCATTAGATGTGTCCTGTTTTATGCTCGCAACCATGAACTCTGAGCTTCAGAAGCAACATGAGTTGATGGGCGCTTACGATATGGTTGAACATCTTTGTCACCTATATCAAGGACAAGCAAGGCACTGGAAGAGGAACTCCAAAGAATACCTGGAAGATCTTACGAAGAAGAGAAATAAGATTTCTACTTCAGGTATACATGTTATAGAAGTCAACCTCTCTATTTCTTCATCGTGGGTATTAGATACCGGATGTGCTTCGCACATTTGTACTAATGTACAAGCGCTGAGAAATAGCAGGGCATTGACGAAGGGTGAGATAGACCTACGAGTAGGCAATGGAGCACGAGTTGCTGCTATTGCTGTAGGAACTTATCATCTATCTCTTCCCTCTGGGCTTGTACTAGAATTAGATGATTGTTGTTATGTGCCTGCCTTGACTAAGAACATAATTTCAGTTTCTTGTTTGGACAAGAAAGGGTTCTCGTTTATAATAAAGAACAAATGTTTTTCTGTCTATTTAAACGATATGTTCTATTGTAGTGCACCTCTAATAAACGAA
Organism: Zingiber officinale; assembly: GCF_018446385.1. NCBI lineage: Eukaryota > Viridiplantae > Streptophyta > Magnoliopsida > Zingiberales > Zingiberaceae > Zingiber > Zingiber officinale. The sequence goes on along the minus strand of NC_056002.1, from coordinate 39,134,766 downwards.
CTCTATATTCTAGACCTTGAGAGCCCTATCTTTAACATAAATACCAAGAGGTTCAAGTCAAATGACATGAACCAAACCTACCTCTGGCATTGTCACTTAGGTCATATAAATGACAAGCGCTTATCCCAGCTCCATAAGGATGGTATGCTGGACTCATTTGATTTTGAATCATATGAGGTCTGCGAGTCATGCCTACGAGGCAAGATGACCAAGACTCCCTTTAGTGGGCACAGCGAGAGAGCGACTGATTTGTTAGGACTCATACATAGTGATGTATGTGGCCCTTTCAATGTCGCTACTAGAGGCGGTTATAGATACTTCATCACATTTACTGATGACTTCAGTAGATACGGTTATGTGTACTTAATGACACATAAGTCCGAATCCTTTGAAAAGTTCAAAGAATTCAAGAATGAAGTACAGAACCAGCTTGGCAAGAGTATTAAGATACTTCGATCCGATCGAGGTGGAGAATACCTTAGCCATGAGTTCCGTGACTATCTAGCTGAGTGTGGGATTCTATCCCAACTCACTCCTCTTGGAACACCACAGTGGAATGGTGTATCCGAACAGAGGAATCGTACCTTATTAGATATGGTACGATTTATGATGAGTCACACAGATCTTCCGACATATCTATGGGGATATGCTCTAGACACGGCAGCTTTCATACTCAACCGAGTTCCATCAAAGGCCGTGATAAAGACACCATATAGGATATGGACTGGGAGAGATGCCCAGGTGTCTTTCATGAGGATTTGGGGTTGTGAGGCTTACGTTAGACGTCAAGTCTCAGACAAATTAGGACCCAAATCCGACAAGTGTTTTTTCATTGGATATCCCAAGGAAACTAAGGGATATTACTTCTACATTCCCAGTCAGCACAAGGTAGTTGTGGCAAAGACTGGGGTCTTTCTAGAAAGGGACTTTGTTTCTAGAAAGACTAGTGGGAGCACGTTCGATCTTGAAGAAGTTCAAGATGCGAACAATAGCACTGAAGCCTCGATGGAAGTTGAACTGGAGCCACAAAGTGTTGTGGATGATGTTCCACAAGGAGTTGAGGAACAACAACCGGTTCAAGTAGACATACCTCTTCGCAGGTCTGATAGGGTACGTCGTCAGCCTGAGAGATACTCATTTCTCTTGTCTGACCATGATGACGTTATGCTCATAGAGGATGAGCCTACCACCTATCAGGAAGCTGTGATGAGACCAGATTCCGAGAAATGGCTAGAGGCCATGAGATCCGAAATGGAATCCATGTACACCAACCAAGTATGGACTTTGGTTGATCCACCTGAAGGGGTAAAACCCATTGGGTGCAAGTGAGTCTTTAAGAGAAAGACTGACATGGATGGACTTATCTATAAGGGTCGCTTGGTAGCTAAAGGTTTCAAGCAGATTCATGGTATTGACTATGATGAAACCTTTTCTCTAGTAGCGATGTTTAAGTCCATTCGGATCATGCTTGCTATTGCAGCTTACCATGACTATGAGATATGGCAGATGGATGTCAAAACCGCGTTTCTGAATGGAAACCTGCTCGAGGATGTGTACATGACACAACCTGAGGGTTTTGTAGATCCACAGCACACTAGCAGAGTATGCAAGCTGCATAGGTCTATTTATGACTAAAGCAAGCTTCTCGAAGCTGGAATCTTCAATTCGATGATGCAATCAAATAGTTTGGTTTCATCAAAAATGAAGATGAGTCTTGTGTCTACAAGAAGGTTGTAGGGGATATATTTGTCTTCCTCATATTGTATGTGGATGATATACTACTCATTGGGAAGGACATCCCTATGCTTCAGTCTGTCAAGACCTGGCTAGGAAGTTGCTTCTCAATGAAGGACTTAGGTGAGGCATCCCGCATTCTAGGGATACAGATCTATAGGGATAGATCTAAGAGATTGCTTGGCCTAAGTCAGAGTACATACATTGACAAGGTACTCCTTCGGTTTGCCATGAAGAACTCTAAGAAGGGATTTCTGCCGATGTCACATGACATGAGTCTTTCGAAGACTCAAGGTCCCTCTTCTAGAGAGGAGAGAGACCGTATGGATCAGATCCCTTATGCCTCAGCCATAGGATCGATCATGTACGCCATGCTATATACTCGACCTGATGTCTCGTATGCTTTGAGCATGACGAGCAGATACCAGTCAGATCCAGGTGAAAGTCACTGGATAGCGGTCAAGAATATTCTTAAGTACTTAAGAAGGACTAAAGAATATTTCTTGATATATGGAGGCAATGATGAGCTAGCTGTAAAGGGTTACATTAGCTTCCAAACCGACACGGATGACTATAGATCGCATCGGGGTTCGTGTTTTGCTTAAATGGTGGTCTTGTGGTGGAAGAGTTCAAGCGGGACACGATGGCTGATTCTACAATGAGGTAGTATATTCGCATCGAGGCAAAGGAGGCGATTGGATCAAGTTCATCAGAACTTGGGGTGGTTCTAACATCGGACCCAGTTGAGCTCTATTGTGACAACAATGGAGCTATAGCACAGACGCTCGCTCACACCAGCGGACCAAGCACATACTACGGCGTTTCCATCTCATTCGAGAGATTATCGATAGAGGAGATGTGAAGATTTGCAGAGTACCTACAGAGGCTAACATCGCAGATCCCTTGACCAAGGCTTTGGCACAGAGGAAGCATGATGGTCACACTAGGTCATTATGCCTTAGAGCCTATACTGATTGGCACTAGTGCTAGTGGGAGAATGTTAGTTAGAGCCCTAGAGCCAATCATTTGATGATTGTATGGACTCATTGTATCATATTCTTGTATATTAATAAAGGCATTTGTTTGGTTATTATACTTATTTGTATTAGTGCCAAATAAACTAAGTATAATAGCGTCCTTGAGTAGAAGGTTCATACCTATATCAATCGATTAGTTGAATCGATAGTGAGATGATATAGGGAACACTACTCTAAATCATTCCTAGTCGAGTATTAACATTCAGGGACAATGTTAATACAATAAGACTAGCATGTAGGTCAGCTCGATGACTTGATCTCACAAGTCATGGATATAAAGATATCAAGCTGACACATGGGTATGTATTAGAGAATGTATACTGAATGACCCGCCATGAGAAAGTATCATGGATCGTTATATGAGTGTCATATACTTTCTCATGTGGCTATTAGTATGACTATTAGTCCTTAGACCTGAAGTCACCATGGATCCCTACATGAGGAGTTATGTACTTTGGTTTCGTCAAACGTCACCCGTAACTGGGTGGACTATAAAGGCGATTACTGGGTATGTAACGAATTATGCAGAGGGATGTGAGTGATGTAGATGGGATCTATCCCTCCTATATGACGGGAGTGACATCGATATTCTTGATAGAGTAAGACCACGAAGTGTATGGCCATACCCAAATGAGTCAATATGAGATATTGAGCTCATTTGATTGAGTGAGTCTACTTGGAGTTCAAGATTTAGATTGGTCAGAGGATGACGCAGTCTATGCCTCATATTGATCAATCTAGATGTCTAGGATAGAAGGACACTTGTCATATATTGTGAGGAGTCACAATTAATAGTCACAAGGTGATGTTGGATCTCAACATTTCTTGTAACTTGGGTAGCAATGATGTATTGCTAGATGCCGCTCATTGCTTATGTTTCTAAAGGAGTTTAGAAACATTGCCAACGTTACAAGAACCTATTGGGTCACACACAAGTGGATGGAGATTGGGTTCATATGATGAACCAATTGGATTGGGTTCATATGATGAACCAATTGGATTCAAATTAGACTTATTGAGTTAGACTCAATTAGATTCAATTGTTGAATGAGTCTAATTTAGATTTGATTCATTGAGTCAATTTATATTAATGAATTGAGATTCATTAAATTAAAATTAACTTGAGTCAAAGGTTGGATTTAACTCAACAAGGAAGACAATTGGTCAAGTTTGACTTGACCAAGTAGAAATTGAAACATCAAGTTTGACTTGATGTATTGCCACATAATAAGGATGACTCATCCTTGCCACATCACCTCCACCTCATGAGGCATGCCACCTCATGGGGGTTACACTCTCCCCTTGGTTTTAATGTGGCCGGCCACATTAATGAGGGAGTTACAATGTGGTGGTCGGCCACACTAATGCAAAAGGGGTTTTGGTTTTGTGGCAATTGAAGTGTGGTAATTGTCTCATCTTCTTCCAAGCTTTCTTCCTCCTCCTTGCTGCTGTTGCCGTGGACTTCCATGGTGTGGAGAAGGTGGTTGAGTGAATCCAAGAGCATAGGAAGAGTGAAGGTCACAAAGGAAGGATACTACTAGTGAGTGTATAAGATTTCTTTTGTACCTTCTTCTTTTCTTCCTTTCCAATCCCATTCGAGAGCTCTAGAAAGTGCTAGCACAGTTGGGGCTCTCTTCTCCATCCTTTGAGTGTGGGAGACACACCTTGTTCGTGTGGATATCATTAGAGGAGTGTCTACGTTGACACTCTCGAGATCCGGCAACTCCTTGGACGAGCGGGAACGCGAAAGGGCTCGCTTCTAAGGTATAACTCTCATCCTGTGTAGATCTAAAATTTTGAAACTCGTACTCGTAAGTTTATTCGGTTTTTCCTTGCACGGATCTACGGCTTTGGGTGATTCGGGGTTTCCGCGACGCGAAAAGCGGTTTTCGCGGCCCGAAGAACCCAACAGTCCTCACATACTCCTCTCAGGAAAAATTACCTCTTACCAGGCGGGTCCTACCGACCGTCTGAACTTTTGCTCAGCATCTGAGACTTCAGGACTTCATGCTGAACGTCCGCTCCACGACCCGTCTAGACTTTCACCTAGTCCGTGACCCCCAGGATTTTCACTTAGAGTCCTTGACTCAAGGATTTTGCCCAAAGTCCTCGACCCACCAAGACTTCACCTAGTCCTTCGGACCAGGACTTCGTTGCCTAACCGCAGTTAGGACTTTCCTGCAAGCTCATTCACATTTGTTAGACAACAAGTAACCTTAATTTTGAACCCTTTGCCATTATCAAAACACAGGTTTGATTGTCTGGTGCTCCCTGCACTAACAATTTCCCCTTTTTGACTATGGTAATATAGTTCAAAGTTAAGTAAAAATATTCGAAAAGATAGTAGAATAAATACCAAGTAAATTTCAAGTACCATTTTTCAAGGCAAAAAATAAAATGTTACTCACTCCCCCTTAAGTATTACTTTTTCTCAAAATAAGGCTTTGTACTTTACTTTTAACTCCTTTCTCCCCCTTTGACATATATCAAATACTATTAAGTAGAGAGAAAAAGTTAAAAAAAAAAAAAAACTTTAAGTTTGAGAAGTTAACTTTTTAATCTTTTCCTTTAAGCTCCTCCTAAAAGTAGAACTTTACTTTTCTTTTCAAAAAAAATGTATTTAGCTTTCAAAGAGTTTCTTAGAAAAACTTAATAGATATTTAGCTTTGAAAAAAATACTTAGCTAAATACTTAGCTTTGAAAAAGATGTCTTAGCTTTGAAAAGATTTTCTTTTTAAAAAAAACTTAACTAAATACTTAGCTTTGAATTTTTTTTTTTTTAAAAAAAACTTAGTTTTGAAAAGATTTTCTTTTAAACTTTTGAAAAAGTATTTGATTTTAACTTATAAACTTTCTTTTGAAATAGCACCCTATAAGAAACCTCAAAAAAAATTTAACTCCCTATTTTTCTCTCTCTTTTAAAAAGTTTAAGTAATTTGTAGGGGATAGTGAGCTTAACTAATTTAATCAATGTCTTGATTAATAACTATGACCCTATAGTCCAAGCATGAAAAACATAAGTTTAATAATATAAAAGTAATTATTTATTTTCCTAATTTTCCATCTCACCCATTTTATATTATCAAACATGTTCAACTTATGAATTTGTCTGAGATGGAGTTAAGTTAATTTTGAAGTTGATTTTATTTATGACTTTGAAAAGTATTTATGATAGTAAAGAATATTTAAGTTTAAATTTTAAAAATAATTTAAGTTAAATTTTAAATTTTAAATGTTTGAATTTAAATTTAGATTTCAAAAATATTAAATTTTGAATTTTAAAATATTTAAGTTTGAATTTAAATTTGGATTATATTTGCTTTGATTTAAAGATTGAGTTAGGTTTAAGCGCGATTAACTAATTTTAAACCTAAATTTGTAACACCCCACCCTTCTCACTACTGGACTGTGAGGGCGGAGCGCTACTGGACTACTAACTTTACTTAATTAGAGTTGTTCACATGTAAAGATCAATACATAAACTCTAAAAATCTCAAAACATACAATTAACTAGCAGCGGAAGACTAAATGACTCATCTGATATATTCTTAATAAATGACAATCTTAATAAATTCTTATGCTAAATCCCAAGGCTTATATAGTCCAGGCATCACACATTCATCCGCACCTCCTTGTCGCCTTCCTTTGCTATAACTTTTCTTTTCCTGTATCTGTAGTAAGAGGAAATGCAACCTATAAGCAAAATGCTTAGTAAGCGCTATCTAACTCACAAAATCTCGATATGCATGTACATATACTGAAAACTAAAACTGAATGCTCAAAAGGGAAACTACTCATGCTCATCTACTAGTAAAAGAAACAAACATACTGAAATGCTAAACATGTAAAGCTACTCATGCTCTTCTAATAGCAAAGAACAGTAAGCTAATCTAAATAACATGCTAGCATAAAAGAAAACTCAACCTGCTGCTTTTAAAACAAAATGAAACTTATTTCATTTGTTCTAAACTTATTCTTTTATTTCACTTGTTTAAAAACTTCTTCTTTAATACTTTTATACTGATGTAAAACTTACTTTACTTATTCAAAAACTTATACATATAATACTTTAAAATAATAATCAACTTTCTTCTTGGGCCCGACAACTGTACTTGTTATGCGCGCATCCCTAACTATACCCGAGATAGCTGGTCCCGAATCTAGTAGGGTTTACTATTGTAACGACCCGACCTATTTGGCGGCCCATTTGGTGACCCTCGGGTCGTCGACCGTCGGCCGTGCCGTTACTACTAGGTTATCTAAACCTAGGGACGACTATGGGAGCTCAACCCAAAGACAACTGAGAGTCCAGTACAGTGCTACTGATAAAAGTAAAATACTTGTTATCTTTTAATACTTCTAATATATAATGTCTCGGCATTTTCTTTAGCACCTTGTGTGCCAAAATCCTTAAAGTCTTGACTTTAGGATCTACTTAAGGTCCTGGGCCTTTTCTTTCTTTTCTTTATCTTTCTTATACTTGTTAATACTTCTAATAAAAGAATGCTTCTTTAAAAACTGAAATGTTTAAACAAAAATCTGCATATAAGCTTAATCAAAATCTGCATTCAAGCTTATTAAAAATTTGCATTATAATCTTAATAAAATCTGCACTTGTAAGCTTAATAAAATTCTGCATACTAATGCTTAACAAAAATCTGCACTATAAGCTTAAATAAAAATCTGCACTATAAGCTTAATTAAAAATCTGCACTATAAGCTTAATTAAAATCTGCACTATAAGCTTTCATAAAAATCTGCATTATAAGCTTAATTAAAATCTGTACTATAAGCCTACATAAAAATCTGCACTATAAGCTTAATTAAAATCTGCACTATAGGCTTAATTAAAAATCTGCACTATAAGCGCTTAATTAAAATCTGCAATATAAGCTCTACATAAAAATCTGCATTATAAGCTTAATTAAAATCTGCACTATAGGCTTAATTAAAAATCTGCACTATAAGCGCTTAATTAAAATCTGTAATATAAGCTCTACAAAAAAATCTGCATTATAAGCTTAATTAAAATCTACACTATAGGCTTAATTAAAAAATTATACTATAAGCTCTTCTTATGCTTCAAATTCAAGAAGAACAAAGGTCCGAAACTACTCCTACTGCAGGTGAGAAGCACTTACCTTGATTCTTGGACTCACAACCGAACAAAAAGGGCTTCTAGGACCTTGGCCGGCCGCCGGAGATGATGCCCTAACTCCCTTTTGTTTTCTGCCCGAGCTCCGCCATCGTACGCAGAAGAGAAGGAGAGAATGGTTTAAGTCACGGGAAAGCAGAGCATCAACTTATCCCTTTTTATAACTTAATATTTCTGTTAACTCCTTAAATAAATTCGCTATCTTTTCTAAACAAACAAATCCAACATCAACTTATCCCTTTTATAATCTAATATTCTGCTAATTATCTTAAATAAATTCGCTACATTTTCTAAACAGACAAATCCAACATCAACTTATCCCTTTTATAATATTCTGTTAACTATCTTAAATAAATTCGCTACCTTTTCTAAACAGACAAATCCAAGATCAACTTATCCCTTTTATAATCCAATATTCTGTTAACTGTCTTAAATAAATTCGCTACCTTTTCTAAACAGAAAAATCTGTTTGCCCACCTAGTCAGCTGGGTTTTGACTGAGTCAAAGGTCGTGGGTTCAATTCTCGGCTTGGACATTTTTTTGTCGAAACTTCCTTCGTTTAGTAAAAATACCAAACGACCTCCAAAAATTACATAAAAATACTCTAAAAATTTCTAAAAATCTCTAGAATATTTTTAAGCATTTCCAAATATTTTTAAGGATATTTAGAACTCGAAATAGGAAAAATTTGGGTTATTACAATTCTCCCTACCTTATAAAAAGTTCGTCCTCGAACTTAGAATAATTCTAGATCTCTCTGTCTCATACTGTCTTCACGCTCCTAAGTAACTTCCTCGTGCTTCTGGTTCTAAATGACTTTCACTACTGGTACTATTTGTTCCTTAGTCTCTTAACTTCTCGGTCCTCTATTATTCATATCGCATCGTATCCATTAGTGGTCCTTGGAAGGCTTGTTATCTTTTCTATCCTTTCTAAACATACTTATGTATATGAATATAAGAGAAACAAAACTTCTATCTTACAAAAGCGCATATAAACAATTACTCCATACTACAAATAATAAAGAAAGCACAAAAGGAAAAACTTAAATACTTTCTTACTTGAAGATGACAAAGATGGTGCTAATGTGTGATGCTGGAGAATAGGAACTGCTCTGATACCAACTTGTAACACCCCACCCACCTCACTACTGGACTGTGAGGGCGGAGCGCTACTGGACTACTAACTTTACTTAATTAGAGTTGTTCACATGTAAAGATCAATACATAAACTCTAAATAACTCAAAACATACAATTAACTAGCAGCGGAAGACTAAATGACTCATCTAATATATTCTTAATAAATGACAATTTTAATAAATTCTTATGCTAAATCCCAAGGCTTCTATAGTCCAGGCATCACACATTCATCCGCACCTCCTTGTCGCATTCCTTTGCTATAACTTTTCTTTTCCTGTATCTGCAGTAAGAGGAAATGCAACCTATAAGCAAAATGCTTAGTAAGCGCTATCTAACTCACAAAATCTCGATATGCATGTACATATACTGAAAACTAAAACTGAATGCTCAAAAGGGAAGCTACTCATGCTCATCTACTAGTAAAAGAAACAAACATACTGAAATGCTAAACATGTAAAGCTACTCATGCTCTTCTAATAGCAAAGAACAGTAAGCTAATCTAAATAACATGCTAGCATAAAAGAAAACTCAACTTGCTGCTTTTAAAACAAAATGAAACTTATTTCATTTGTTCTAAACTTATTCTTTTATTTCACTTGTTTAAAAACTTCTTCTTTAATACTTTTATACTAATGTAAAACTTACTTTACTTATTCAAAAACTTATACATATAATACTTCAAAATAATAATCAACTTTCTTCTTGGGCCCGGCAACTGTACTTGCTATGCGCGCATCCCTAACTAGACCCGAGATAGCTGGTCCCGAATCTAGTAGGGTTTACTATTGTAACGACCCGACCCATTTGGCGGCCCATTTGGCGACCCTCGGGTCGTCGACCGTCGACCGTCGGCCGTGCCGTTACTACTAGGTTATCTAAACCTAGGAACGACTATGAGAGCCCAACCCAAGGACAACTTAGAGTCTAGTACAGTGCCACTGATAAAAGTAAAATACTTGTTATCTTTTAATACTTCTAATATATAATGTCTCGGCATTTTTTCTTTAGCACCTTGTGTGCCAAAATCCCTAAAGTCTTGACTTTAGGATCTACTTAAGGCCCTGGGCCTTTTCTTTCTTTTCTTTATCTTTCTTATACTTGTTAATACTTCTAATAAAAGAATGCTTCTTTAAAAACTGAAATGTTTAAACAAAAATCTGCATATAAGCTTAATCAAAATCTGCATTCAAGCTTATTAAAAATCTGCATTATAATCTTAATTAATAAAATCTGCACTTGTAAGCTTAATAAAATTCTGCACACTAATGCTTAACAAAAATTTGCACTATAAGCTTAAATAAAAATCTGCACTATAAGCTTAATTAAAAATCTGCACTATAAGCTTAATTAAAATCTGCACTATAAGCTTAATTAAAATCTGCACTATAAGCTTTCATAAAAATCTACATTATAAGCTTAATTAAAATCTGCACTATAAGCCTACATAAAAATCTGCACTATAAACTTAATTAAAATCTGTACTATAGGCTTAATTAAAAATCTGCACTATAAGCGCTTAATTAAAATCTGCAATATAAGCTCTACATAAAAATCTGCATTATAAGCTTAATTAAAATCTGCACTATAGGCTTAATTAAAAATCTGCACTATAAGCGCTTAATTAAAATCTGCAATATAAGCTCTACATAAAAATCTGCATTATAAGCTTAATTAAAATCTACACTGTAGGCTTAATTAAAAAATTGTACTATAAGCGCTACTTATGCTTCAAATTCAAGAAGAACAAAGGTCCGAAACTACTCCTACTGCAGGTGAGAAGCACTTACCTTGATTCTTGGACTCACAACCGAACAAAAAGGGCTTCTGGGACCTTGGCCGGTCGCCGGAGATGATGCCCTAACTCCCTTTTGTTTTCTGCCCGAGCTCCGCCATCGTACGCAGAAGAGAATGAGAGAATGGTTTAAGTCATGGGAAAACAGAGCATCAACTTATCCCTTTTTATAACTTAATATTTCTGTTAACTCCTTAAATAAATTCGCTATCTTTTCTAAACAAACAAATCCAACATCAACTTATCCCTTTTATAATCTAATATTCTGCTAATTATCTTAAATAAATTCGCTACCTTTTCTAAACAGACAAATCCAACATCAACTTATCCCTTTTATAATATTCTGTTAACTATCTTAAATAAATTTGCTACCTTTTCTAAACAGACAAATCCAAGATCAACTTATCCCTTTTATAATCCAATATTATGTTAACTATCTTAAATAAATTCGCTACCTTTTCTAAACAGAAAAATCTGTTTGCCCACCTGGTCAGCTGGGTTTTGACTGAGTCAAAGGTCGTGGGTTCAATTCTCGGCTTGGACATTTTTTTGTCGAAACTTCCTTCGTTTAGTAAAATACCAAACGACCTCCAAAAATTATATAAAAATACTCTAAAAATTTCTAAAAATCTCTAGAATATTTTAAAAGCATTTCCAAATATTTTTAAGGATATTTAGAACTCGAAATAGGGAAAATTTGGGTTGTTACAAAATTCATCTCACCCTTTCTTTATATTGTCAATAAAGGAACCTTATCTATTTTGTGAGATGGTTAATTTTATCTTCAATTTTAATTAATATCTAAGGATTAATTTATATTAGAGTTAGACTAAGATTTGACAGTTAGTCAATTAAATATTCATTTCAATAATTGGCTTCCAGGCTATGATATGCACTATGCCTTCTTGGGTATTGTATCATCAACCACTTCTAGACAAAGCCGTTTAAAGAAATTGACTATTTAATTTTCTTCCTAAAAATCCTAGGGCTAACTAGTCAAGTGTAAATCAAGCCTAAGTCCTTATCTATCCTAATCTAAGCATGTATAAATAAAAAGTAGTAAATCAAGCTTTAATCAGATTTATCTGATGAAAATAATATTTCTATTGGCTTCCCCTGGATCATAGCCTCGATAAGGTCCATCAAGGTAGTGGATTTGATTCTTAAGGATCCAATATTGATCAAGTCCAACTTGATTAATTAGATTAGACTTGGGGACCCATGTTTGGACTAAGTTTCTATTTGATCGATTTATAAGAGACAAGTAAGATCTAAATTTATGCTTAGCCTCATACCTAAGTCTGGATCGACTGTATATGACTCTTTGTTTTCCAAGAATTAGATCAAGATTCTTGGAACCTAAGGTGAATCGTTCCAATGTATCCTTCAGTTCCTTGACTTGGCTTTTCAGGCTGAAATTTTCTTCCTCAAGTTGTTGGACTTGAGTTGAAGTTCCAGTCTGAACAGATTCAGTTAAGAAGCTTGGGTGAGTCACTTCCTTAAGGGTTGTTACCTCCTTTTGGAGAGACTTGACCCAGATATTGAATTTGACCAACTTCCTTAATAGATATGAAATTAAATTTTATAAATCATCGACTTGAGTACTAGCAATCAGAAAACTTACAATATTATTTATCCCTTAAAAAATGGATATGGATCCATGACTTCTTTCAGACTCTGCTTCTAATTAGGCTCCAACTTCATATTTGGACTTTGTTTCGGCAATGCACGCTTGTGTTGGTAGAGCAAGGAAGCTTGTTTGCTCATGTTCTGTTAGCAATTCGAGCGGCAAAAATCGCTTTTTGTGTTGCGAAAATCCCGAAGCTAGCCACGGATCCGTGCGAAGATATATTTAAAATTAAATCATGTACATGTTTCTACACTAGATCTATCTTAGATCTACATGAAAAGAGAGTTATCCTTGTAGCAAAGCCCTTCGCTTATCTCGCTCGTCCAAGAGTTACCGGATCTCGTAGGGTGTCAAGTGTACACCCCTCTATATGTATCCACACGGACAAAAGGTGGAGAAAAACCACTTAGAGTGTGCTAGCACTCTTGGTGGTCATGGCAATGGAGGATGAGAGGGAGAAGAGAGTGTAGAGAGGAATAAGATGATGGATTGAATGAGCACACAATTGCTAAACTCCTCCTCATCAAGTGGCCGACCACTTATTGTTTTAAACCTCCATGTAATACCAAGAGTCATGACTCTTGGTCTTCCTCATGAGGTGGCACACAATGATGTGGCCTTGATGATGTGGAACACCATCATTGGCCGGCTCATGCCAAGTCATAAATGAGGTGGCATTTGGTCAAGTCAAACTTGACCCTTCATCTTCCCTCTCAAGTCAAGTCAAACTTGACTCATTTATCTCCCATGGTTGATCAAATCTAACCATTGATTCAAGTCAATTTGATTTAATGAATCTCTATCCATTAAATTAAATTGATTCAATGAGTCATAATCTAAATTAGACTCATTTGACACATGAATCAAATTGAGTGCAACTCAATTAGTCTAATTTGGATTACTCTTAATCCAATTTGGTTCATCATATGAACCTAATCCTTTTGGTTCATCATATGAACCTATTCTCCATCTAATTGCCCTTTGTGTGTGACCCTATAGGTTCTTGTAACTTTAGCAATGCTCCTAAACCCATTTAGAAGCATAAGTAATGAGCAGTATCTAGCAACACATCATTACTACCCAAGTTACAAGAATGTTGAGATCCAACATCACCTTTGTGACTACTAATTATGACTCTCACAATATGTGGCAATGTCTTTCTATCCTTGACATCTAAATTGATCGAATGAGACATAGACTGTTGGAACCCCAAGGTTGTTTTGGTGTGATCGACAAGTTAAGTTAGGTCCTGTTTATTTCTAACCTTGTGTCTAAGTGTGCAGGAGCTTAGGAGCACAGGTAGTCGAGCGGAAGACGCAGCTAGCGAGAAGGTCGGCAGTCCGAGGGATGAGGTGTTGCGGAAGAGTACACCGGTGGACGAGAAGGAAGCGTGCGGTGGTTCCGAGGGACAAAAGCCGGAGCGGAAGATTGCTCGGGGAGCAAAAGACGTAGCTAGCGAGAAGGACGACACACAGTGCATCCGAGGGATGAAGACTGCGGATGAGTACGCCGGCGGACGAGAAGGAAACACGCGGCGATTCCGACGGATGAGAAGCCGGAAGGAAGTCCGCTCGAGAAGACCGGAAGTTGGGTTTGGGTGAGCCCTTTTCCGGATGGCAGAGATCACCCAAGCAAGCGGAACCGGAGTTGAAGACCCAGACCAAGGAGAAAAAAGTCAACCGAAGTTGACTTAGGGTTCGGGGCGCCCGGAGCAGTCTGGGGCGCCGGGACCAGCCCGAGGCGCCCGGAACCCTGCCAGGCGCCCGGAGATTGAATTTTAACCAGATTAAGTCAAATCTCGATCTGAACGTTGGGGATAAAATTTATCTCCCCCAGGGCGCCCGGAACCCTTCCAGGTGCCCCGACCAAGGCTATAAATATAGCCTTGGTCCAGAAGCTTAAAATCAGTTCAGAAATTGTAACAACGCTTGTGCGCTTTCCACTGTTTAGATTAGCTTCTTTCTTTTTGTGCTTCAACGTTGTAAGAGGCTTCTCCGCCTGAAGGAGATTGATAGTGCGCTTCATCCTTTCCTTGGATTAACATCTCCCCGGTTGTAACCAAGTAAACAATTGTGCCTCTCTCTTTTCTACTTTTAATTTACTGCTTTGATTATTTTACAAGTGTTAGTTTGAAAAGTCGGGAAGGGTTTTTGTTTATTTTTTACAGGGTTATTCAACCGCCCCCTTTTAGCTAGCCCAACGGTCCTACAAGTGGTATCAGAGTCAAGGCGCTTCAGAAGGACTAACCGTCGAACGAAGCAACGAGATGGCCGGGATTGATCGATCATGTTGGTTGCTACTCGGAAAACCTAGAGGTTCCACTGTACAAACATTTTGTACAAAGGTCTGAACCTTTTCCTAGCTACCATGTGTTCTTTTAAATTAAATTTTGGATCGCCTGCGGAACTTAACACGTTTGATCCAAAACTTAATCTATTCGTTCTTTTAGGTTTTGACTTGGGTCTCCTGCGGAACTTAACACGTTCGACCCAAATCACCTTAAGTTATTAATTCCATTAAATATTAATTTCCATAATTGGTTCCCAGTACTGACGTGGCGAGGCACATGGCCTTCTTGGATATGGGAGCAACCACCACCGACTAGACAAAACCTTTTATGGAAAGCTAATATTTAATTTCCTAAAATAACTTTAGGTTAACCGAAAAGAACAATCAAATCACAAGGAAAAGAAAAACAAAAGAACACTATATCGAAAACAAATTCGAAACTCTAGAATCGTATGCCTCTTGTATTTGGTATTATTTCCAAAAATAACTAGTATGATGCGGAAAGAAAAATTACTAGTTATACCTTTTAGAAAGACCTCTTGATCTTCTACCGTATTCCTCTTCTAACCTCGGACGTTGTGTGGACAACGATCTTCCGAGATGAGAACCACCAAGCACCTTCTTCTTCCTTGCAAGTTCCGGCCATCAAAACTTCTCCTAGGATGAAGAGGTTTGCCACCACCACCATGCTCCAAGGGATGCTAGAAAAGAGGCTTCTTTTCTCTCCTTCTTCTCCTTCTTAGATCCGGCTACCAAAGCTATCTCCACCATGAGAAGGTTTCAGCCACACAAAGGAGAGGAGAGGAAAGAAAGGGCCGGCCACACCCATGGAAGAAAAGAGAGGAAAAATAGAATAGAGTCGTTCGCCTTGAAGCCTCCTCTACCCCCTCTTTTATAATCCTTGGTCTTGGCAAATAAGGAAAATTTAATAAAAACTTCTTTAATTCTTTTGCCATTGAAAAGGAAAATTTAATTAAAATAATTTTCTCTTTTCAAATTATAATGGCCGGCCACTCTTCTCCCCAAAACAAGGAGAGTTTTAATTAAAACAAAAATTAAAACTTCCTAATTTGTTTCTAGAAATTTATAAAAATTTCTTCAATAATTTTAATCCCTTCATGATTGGTTAATAAAAAAAAATTATATAAATTAAAATCTTTCTTTTAAACATGTGGATAATTTCCAAAAAGAAAAGTTATCTCTAAAAAATTAAAATCTCCTTTCAATCTACAAATAAGGAAAGATATTAAATCTTTTCTTAATCTTTTGTAGAAACTAATAAAAGAGAATTTTTAATTTTTAAACTTTCTTTTAAATCATGAATATAATTAAAAGGAAATTTTTACCAAAATTAAAATCAACCTTTTAATCTACAAATAAGGAAAGAGATTTTAACTCTTCTCTTAATCTTTTGTAGAATCTTATAAAATGAAGGATTTAAATTTTTAAACTCTCTTTTAAATTATATTATCCACATAAGAAAAATTTTAAAATTTAAAATTCCTTTTTATTTAATAGGGTCGGCCACATGAATTCACCCATGAACATACCCATGGCCGGCCCTAGCTTGGTCTCCAAGCTAGCTTGGTCGGCCCCTATAGGATGGGTAAGAAGATGGGTATAGGTGGGTATAGTACTCTATAATTAAGAGACTACGATAGGGACTGAGAGGAGGAATTAGTTTTAGTCTCCCGATAAAATTAAGCATCCCGTGCTCGTCCCGAACACACAACTTAATTTTATCAATAATAATTCATTCCACTAGAGAACTATTATTGAACTACCGCACCAATCCCAAATTACATTTTGGGCTCCTTCTTATCATGAGTGTGTTAGTCTCCCTGTGTTTAAGATAACAAATGCCCACTAATTAAGTTACTGACAACTCGCTTAATTAATATCTAGCTCCAAGAGTAGTACCACTCAACTTCATCGTCATGTCGGACTAAGTCCACCTGCAGGGTTTAACATGACAATCCTTATGAGCTCCTCTTGGGGACATTCTCAACCTAGATCACTAGGACACAGTTTCCTTCTATAATCAACAACACACACTATAAGTGATATCATTTCCCAACTTATCGGGCTTATTGATTTATCGAACTAAATCTCACCCATTGATAAATTAAAGAAATAAATATCAAATATATGTGCTTGTTATTATATTAGGATTAAGAGCACACTTCCATAATAACCGAGGTCTTTGTTCCTTTATTAAGTCAAGATAAAAGAACGACCTCAAATGGTCCTACTCAATACACTCTAAGTGTACTAGTGTAATTATATAGTTAAGATAAACTAATACCTAATTACACTACGACCTTCCAATGGTTTGTTCCTTTCCATCTTGGTCGTGAGCTACTGTTTATAATTTATAAGGAACCGATAACATGATCTTCTGTATGTGATACCACACACCATGTTATCTACAATATAAATTAATTGAGCAACTACATTTATCATAAATGTAGACATTTGACCAATGTGATTCTTATTTCTAGATAAATGTTTATACCAAAAGCTAGACTTTTAGTATACACTCTAACAATCTCCCACTTATACTAAAAGACTAAGCTGTCATATCTGCTGCCATACATCTGATTCCCAATCCTTCAACATGCCCATCAAAAGCTCTTGCCTTAAGGACCTTAGTGAAAGGATCTATAGGTCATCACCTGATGCAATCTAGGCAGCAACAACTTCTCCTCGTTTATACGATTTCTCGTATTGGGTGGTACTTGCGCTCTATTGTGTTTACTTGCCTTATAGACTAATGGTTTCTTCTAGTTTGCTACTGCACCAACATTATTACAATAAATTGTAACAATCTTTGGACAAACCAGAAATCATATCTAAGTCTATCTTGAGGTTATTGAGTCATTTAGCTTTTATGGCTACCTCAGAGGCTTGCCATATACTAAGCTTCTATGGTGGAGTCCAGAAAAACACCTATGCTTATCACTCTTCCATAGTTATGACTTTACCTCCTAAAGTAAACACAAAACCCCGAGGTTGACTTATTATTATCCCTATCCGATTGGAAGCCAAAATCCATGCAACCCACTAGGACCAAATTAACTGCCTTATAAGCTAGCATATAATCTCTAGTGTCTCTAAGGTACTTCAATATATGCTTTATTGCAGTTCACTGTCCTTGTTCAGGGTTACTTTGATATCTGCTAACTATGCCCTTGGTAAAACAGATTTCTGATCTCGTGCATAGCATACATTAGGCTTCCGATAGCCGAAGCATAAAGAACTGCCTTTATTTCCTTTATCTCCTTTGATGTCTAGAGAGACATATCTTTAGATAAAGTTACTCCATCCTAAAAAGTAAGAAACCTTTTTTGGAGTTTTGTATGCTTAAAACGAGCAAGGATTTTTCCGATGTATGAAGCTTGGAATAAGTAAAATATTATTTTCTTGCGATCCCTTATTACTTTGATCTCAAGAATATATACATTCTTCCAAGTCCTTTATATCGAATTGTTTGGACAACCATACCCTTACTTCTGACAACATTTTGATATTGTTTCCAACTACCAAAAATGTTATCTACGTATAGTACAAGAAATATCACCACGCTTCCATCACACCTTTTGTATACACAAGACTTATCCAGTTACTAAATGAATCCAAAGGTCTGGATTACTTTGATAAACTAGATGTTCCAAGACCTTGAAGCTTTGTATCAGTCCATAGACTGATTGAGCTTGCACACAAGATGCTCTTAGCCCTTTGCAATGAACCCTTCTGGTTGCTTTATATGGATGTTTTCTTCAAGACTTCCATTAAGGAATGATGTCTTGACATCCACTTACCAAATAGATAAAAGAATCCGGATACACTTAAGCATGGCTACCAGTGAAAAAGTTTCCTTTTTCATCTAGCCTTGCTTTGAAAGTTTCTACCTTCCTGTCTATCCCTCTTTTCCTAATATAGACCTTTTTACACCGAAAGGCTTTTATACCATTTGGTGGTTCTATAAGCTTCCAGATTTTATTAGAATACATATATTCTAATTCTGTTATTCATTACTCTTTGCCAAGATATTGCATCTTTATCTTGGAGTGTTTCGTCATATGTCCGGAGATCAGGTTCATGTCCTCCAGGGATCGAGTCCAAAAACTCTCCCAAAACATGAATCTTTTTAGGTTGCCTAACAACCCTCCCACTACGACAAGGCACTTTCTGCAATTGTGTATCATTTGTGATACGTGTTGCAGTTTCCTTGTGGTATCTCATCTTGTACAGTTGGTACTAGATTAGACATGCCTTTTATTATTTCCTTAAGAACAAATTTTCTTATGGGCACGTGGTTCATTATATAGTCCTTTTCTAAAAATCAGTCATTGATGCTAACAATGACCTTCTGATTTTTAAGACTATAAACCTACTTTTGTTTATCTAGGATAACTTACAAACATGTGAACTCCTATCCAACTTATCATTGTCTCTCTATAACATATGTGCTGGATTTCCTGAATCCGAATAGGTTTTCACCTATTCAGCAATTCTATATGAGTAGAGAGTTCTAACTTGGAAGGTACTATGTTCACTTTCGTTTTCAGAGTTTATCCTTAAACCAAATTTGGTAATTTTTTGAATAACTCATCATCTATCTAATTATTCCATAAGAGTCCTTTACCTTCCTTTTTCTTCACCATTCTGTTGGGGTGTACCAGGTGCAGTTAGTTGGGATTGAATCCCTACTTCTGATAAGTGACTCCTAAATTCTCCCAAGAGGTACTTGCCACTATGTTCTTACCATAGTGACTTTTACTTTGTCATTTCTCCACATCAGCCTCGTACTCTTTGAACTAATCAAAGCACTTAGACTTGCGGCACATCAAGTAAATATATCTGTATCTCAAATAGTTGTCTATAAAATAGATGAAATATTTGAAACAACCTCTTGCCTGGATGTTCATAGGATCACACAAATCAGAATGAACTAATTCCAATATATCTTTGACTCCATACCCCTTAGACTTAAAAGCTTCTTGGTTATTTTTCCTTCCAAGTAAGACTCGTAGGTTGGAAAGATTTCCACTACTAATGAACCCAAAAGTTCATCAGCTACCAATGAATCCTACTCAAGTTAATATAACCTAGCCTTAGAAGCTAAAGATATAATTGGTTCATTTTCGAAGGTTACTTTCTCTTAAAGTTAGAAGATGTGTTACTAATTTCCATTTGTTGCATAGTGAGAGTTATTGGATTTATAAATTGCCAACCAACGTACCAGAACAGATAACTTCCCTCTTTTTCTTAATAACAACTTTGTTATTAAAAGAGACAGAATATCAAGTTCTTTGAATAGTTTAGAAACTGAAAACTAGTTCTTTCTAAACTTGGTGCGTAAAGACAATTACTCAAAAATCCATGTTTTATTCTTATCAAAAGATAAACATCTCCCACTACAACAGCTACCATTTTTACAGTAGTGCCCATGTGGACGGTGTTTTAATTTTCATTTAGTTGCCGGGTTTCCTGGAACCCTGCAATGAATTGCGGACATGATTAATGGCATCTGTATCTACACTCCAGGTTCTGGTAGATAACACCACTAAACATGTTTCAACTAATGAATTAAATACACCTATGTTGTTCTTAGTTTTAAGAAGACAGTCTACCTTAATGTCCAAGTCCTATTTCCAATCATTACAATTGGGACTACTAAGCCTTTTCTATAGTATGACTACTAGGGGATTGACAAATATTTAAATCCTAAGAATCACAAAAATATTTGGTCAAAATCAACTCCTTAAAAATCCCCATGAATTTTGTATGCCACGATAGTGTGGACGTATACAAAATTGAAGAGGAGATTTTATTCATTAATTTTATTATCTCGTCAACTTTACTTTATGACGAATAAAATTAATAGTTGATCTGTCTTTGATCAAATATTTGGTCAAAAACTTTTGAATTTTAAAAAAAATATTGATTCCTCCAACAATATTATTTAAATTCACCAACACCTCAAACACCGTGAATTTTGCATGCCACGTTAGTGTGGACGTATACAAATTCAACATTTGTAAAAAGAGGGTTTTAACCCATTAATTTTATTATCTTGTCAACCTAACTTTTTGACAAATAAAATTAATAGTTGGTATCATTTGGTCACACAAATAATAGCAGTGACTCCGATGGGGAGGATACTATTAGATGTGTCTAAGTGTATACCATTACTTGATACTAAGTCCATTAATAAGATTATGCCCCTTCCGTTGGGGAAGATCACACGCTCTTAATTAACTTCCTATAGTCATCCAAAAATAGAAGTCTGTTCTAGTGATCCACAAACAAGCTCATCCGTTATGGAGGAAGGCACTCAGTGCCAACGCGCAAGCTTTGTTTGCATCACTTACAAACAAGTAATGGAGACCATGGGATTTACTTAAAAATCCCTCTCCCACTTAGTTATTTATTAATGAGGAATTTTAACTATGCTAGCCTACTAAATATGTAAACTAACATGCACACACAGCACAATATAAAAGAAATAAATAGAAAATCTAATTTTCAACTATTATGGCTTTTATCTCTTGTTGTCCTCCGTGTGTTGTCATCCCAAGCTGCTGCCATATTTGGCCACTGCCACCGGGTCTAGCAGTCGCATCCATCTTGCTCCTTGTTCCGCTGCGCCTCTGGTCCTCAGAAGGTTCTACGCTTTGCAAGATTCGATCCGCGACATAAATAGAATTTTACAATTTTGATCCTATATTCCATAAAAGGAATGTACATGTATCTAGATCAAAAATAAAATCCTAATAAAACTAAATACAGCTCCTGCTGTATTTTATAATACAATCATGCACACACATATAAATGCCCTTGACATGTCCAAGGGTCCAATCACACACATAAAACTATAAGCCATAATAGTTGGATCCTGCATCCACAAAGTTAGCACATCCTACTATTATCCTGCCTAAATTATGTATGACATGTGCATAATTAAACTAATACCAAATACACAGAGGCAAAACCCTAGCTCTGATACCAATTGTTGGTTGCTACTCGGAAAACCTAGAGGTTCCACTGTATAAAAATTTTGTACAAAGGTCTGAACCTTTTCCTAGCTACCATGTGTTCTTTTAAATTAAATTTTGGATCGCCTGCGGAACTTAATACGTTTGATCCAAAACTTAATCTATTCGTTCTTTTAGGTTTTGACTTGGGTCTCCTGCGGAACTTAACACGTTCGACCCAAATCACCTTAAGTTATTAATTCCATTAAATATTAATTTCCATAATTGGTTCCCAGTACTGACGTGGCGAGGCACATGGCCTTCTTGGATATGGGAGCAACCACCACCGACTAGACAAAACCTTTTATGGAAAGCTAATATTTAATTTCCTAAAATAACTTTAGGTTAACCGAAAAGAACAATCAAATCACAAGGAAAAGAAAAAATAAAGAACACTATATCGAAAACAAATTCGAAACTCTAGAATCGTATGCCTCTTGTATTT
Source organism: Zingiber officinale (assembly GCF_018446385.1). NCBI lineage: Eukaryota > Viridiplantae > Streptophyta > Magnoliopsida > Zingiberales > Zingiberaceae > Zingiber > Zingiber officinale. The sequence continues at coordinate 39,112,504 of NC_056002.1, read as the reverse complement.
GGTATTATTTTCAAAAATAACTAGTATGATGCGGAAAGAAAAATTACTAGTTATACCTTTTAGAAAGACCTCTTGATCTTCTACCGTATTCCTCTTCTAACCTCGGACGTTGTGTGGACAACGATCTTCCGAGATGAGAACCACCAAGCACCTTCTTCTTCCTTGCAAGTTCCGGCCATCAAAACTTCTCCTAGGATGAAGAGGTTTGGCCACCACCACCATGCTCCAAGGGATGCTAGAAAAGAGGCTTCTTTTCTCTCCTTCTTCTCCTTCTTAGATCCGGCCACCAAAGCTATCTCCACCATGAGAAGGTTTCAGCCACACAAAGGAGAGGAGAGGAAAGAAAGGGCCGGCCACACCCAAGGAAGAAAAGAGAGGAAAAATAGAATAGAGTCGTTCGCCTTGAAGCCTCCTCTACCCCCTCTTTTATAATCCTTGGTCTTGGCAAATAAGGAAAATTTAATAAAAACTTCTTTAATTCTTTTGCCATTGAAAAGGAAAATTTAATTAAAATAATTTTCTCTTTTCAAATTATAATGGCCGGCCACTCTTCTCCCCAAAACAAGGAGAGTTTTAATTAAAACAAAAATTAAAATTTCCTAATTTGTTTCTAGAAATTTATAAAAATTTCTCCAATAATTTTAATCCCTTCATGATTGGTTAATAAAAAGAAATTTTATAAATTAAAATCTTTCTTTTAAACATGTGGATAATTTCCAAAAAGAAAAGTTATCTCTAAAAAATTAAAATCTCCTTTCAATCTACAAATAAGGAAAGATATTAAATCTTTTCTTAATCTTTTGTAGAAACTAATAAAAGAGAATTTTTAATTTTTAAACTTTCTTTTAAATCATGAATATAATTAAAAGGAAAGTTTTTACCAAAATTAAAATCAACCTTTTAATCTACAAATAAGGAAAGAGATTTTAACTCTTCTCTTAATCTTTTGTAGAATCTTATAAAATGAAGGATTTAAATTTTTAAACTCTCTTTTAAATTATATTATCCACATAAGAAAAATTTTAAAATTTAAAATTCCTTTTTATTCAATAGGGTCGGCCACATGAATTCACCCATGAACATACCCATGGCCGGCCCTAGCTTGGTCTCCAAGCTAGCTTGGTCGGCCCCTATAGGATGGGTAAGAAGATGGGTATAGGTGGGTATAGTACTCTATAATTAAGAGACTACGATAGGGACCGAGAGGAGGAATTAGTTTTGGTCTCCCGATAAAATTAAGCATCCCGTGCTCGCCCCGAACACACAACTTAATGTTATCAATAATAATTCATTCCACTAGAGAACTATTATTGAACTACCGCACCAATCCCAAATTACATTTTGGGCTCCTTCTTATCATGAGTGTGTTAGTCTCCCTGTGTTTAAGATAACAAATGCCCACTAATTAAGTAAGTTACTGACAACTCGCTTAATTAATATCTAGCTCCAAGAGTAGTACCACTCAACTTCATCGTCATGTCGGACTAAGTCCACCTGCAGGGTTTAACATGACAATCCTTATGAGCTCCTCTTGGGGACATTCTCAACCTAGATCACTAGGACACAGTTTCCTTCTATAATCAACAACACACACTATAAGTGATATCATTTCCCAACTTATCGGGCTTATTGATTTATCGAACTAAATCTCACCCATTGATAAATTAAAGAAATAAATATCAAATATATGTGCTTGTTATTATATTAGGATTAAGAGCACACGCTTCCATAATAACTGAGGTCTTTGTTCCTTTATTAAGTCAGTATAAAAAGAACGACCTCAAATGGTCCTACTCAATACACTCTAAGTGTACTAGTGTAATTATATAGTTAAGATAAACTAATACCTAATTACACTACGACCTTCCAATGGTTTGTTCCTTTCCATCTTGGTCGTGAGCTACTGTTTATAATTTATAAGGAACCGATAACATGATCTTCTGTATGTGATACCACACACCATGTTATCTACAATATAAATTAATTGAGCAACTACATTTATCATAAATGTAGACATTTGACCAATGTGATTCTTATTTCTAGATAATTGTTTATACCAAAAGCTAGGCTTTTAGTATACACTCTAACAGATCAAACCTCGGGTTCAGTCGACCGAATGGTGGATTGGTGCTGACTCAATCGGACAAGGTTGATCCGACCAGACAAGCTAGCGGGAAAAGTAGGATCGGTCAGCTGAACACCCGGATCGGTCAACCGATTAGGGTCAAGTCAAAGGCTGATCCCATGATCAGTGGATCTGGATCATGTCTAGCTCGGCTATAAAATGGGGTTCGACTAGTAGCTTCAGAGATAGACATTAAGACATCATTCAGAACTAATTCAGCTCCTGCGCACTACTCCAACAATTGATGAACGACTGTTAATTCTATTATTGTCGATAACTTTATTTTATTACTATTGTTCTTCAAGTTTTGAATCATTATTCGTGCTTATAGTGATTACCCAATGAAAGTGATGAATAATCATGGGCCTTGTAGTAGGAGTCGACACAAGCTCCAAACCAAGTAAAATCCTTGGTGTTCTTATTCTGTGTTCTTTACTTTTCGCAATGTCTTACTCTGTGATTTATGAAAAATGAACGTGAAAAAGCCACGAGTGCTATTCACTCCCCCCCTCTAGCATGCATCGATCCTACAATATGTTTGGTATTTTAGACTAACATGTCTTAGAGGAAGAGAAATGCATAAAAGAGAGCCTCGGGTGAATAGTGCTCAAGGCGTCTTCCATGGTTCTGAAGGTGCTTTGGACACCCTAGTTGAAGACGCCTTCGAGTGCCTTGAAGGCGCCTTCGGATGCATAAACAGCGCAGGCTATGGAGGTTATCAAGTCCGAGGAGAAAGGGATAACTTCTACAGTTGGAGGCGCCTTCCATGGTGTTAAAGGCACCTTCAACACTTTATAAAGACTTCTTCGAGCAGGTGCTTCAACAGAACTCAACTTCACGATTCTTCTCTTGCACGCTGCTCCAAAGACGATCTGATAAAGTCAGAATGCTGCTCCAATGATCGAAAGCACGCCTCTCTAAATTCCAAAGTTGTCAGTATAATTTTGATAATTGTACTTTAATTATAATTATTCTTCATCTCTATACTTGTAATTTATGGATTGATAGTAAATTACCCAAAGTAAACACTTAATGAGTGTGTGCCTTGGAGTAGGAGTCATCACATGCTCCAAACCAAATAAAACTCAATTATGTTAGCTTGGTTACTTTTTCTTTCTTTTCTTCTCTATTTTTACTGCATGAACTCTTACGCTAACATTTTTTGAAAAGTATGAAAAAGTCACAAGTACTATTCACCCTCTCTCTAGTGCTTTTGATTCTACATTCTCCTCTTCCAGAAGCATTGTTGCTGCCCACCTTCTTGTAGGATTTTGGAAGGCGTAGCCCCTTGTTGAGGGTTATTAGACAACCCTTTGTGAAGGGGTAATTATGCAGCCTCTTCCTCATCTTTGAGAGAGACGTTTCGACTATTTCGACAATAAACGACACTTAATCTCTAGTGTGATCAAGTGTTCGAAAGAGGACTTCGATCATAGACTGTATTAGATGGAAGAAGCATGAGCTCATTGTTGGGACCTTGACGTCTACTAGAGGGGGTGAATAGAGTCTCACCCAAATCGTTCACTTCCTATAATGTTAATGCACAGTGGAATACAAAACAAACTAATAAATAGAAAGCTAAACTAAAACAAGAAAATTGAAGACAAACAAACCACAAAAACATGCTCATTTATGTGGTTCGAAGATAAATTTCGTACTCTACGGTTGTCCGTAAGGTGGACGATCCTGATCCATCGGTGGATGACTCCCCGAAAAACTCCAGCTAGCTCAAACCTCCTTCTCCGTAGAGAAACCTCACTACAACCTTGATCCAAATACCCTTAGATCACAAGAGAAGCTTGGAGCACTTAGGAGACTTCTAATAGACTTTAACCAAGTCTATTTCATCAACCATAGCCAAGCACCCCGAGCTCTCTTAAATAAAGCTCAGGAGAAAACACAAGTTGTGTTTCCTACCACTAGTAGACTTGTGTATACACCAATCGACTGGTCCTAAGTGAAATTTGACTGTTACAAGCCAACGACTCGATACCAATCGACTACTATAGTGCACCAGTCGACTGCTACAATGTACCAATTGACTACTATAGTGTACAAGTCAACTGCTAAAGTACCCGGTTGACTGATGCAGTGTCAGTTGACTGCTTATAGTACCACTCGACTGTTTTCACAGCCGTCAGGCATAGAAACATTCTATGCCCTACCCTAGTCAACTGGTTAAACCCTAATCCTAGGATTTGCCCCCCGAGTACATTCACTCAGCACTCGTTCTCGCCCGACTAACCTAGACCTAGCCTTCTAGCCTCCTCCATCAGCCTCACATCCCTCGGATGCCTCCCTATCCTTTACACCTTGCCTTCTGGAGCTTCCTTTGGCCTTGTTATTATTGTTAAGTCTTCACCGCCAAGAGGTCGCACCTTCGGGACTTCATCTATTGCCAAGTCACACTTGGACTTATGTTGTCAAGACTACATGCTTGGACTTACATTGCCAAGATTCACACTTGGACTTTCCTCCTTTGCTAAGATCACCCATGGACTTTCCTTGTTGTATGTATATCCTGCACACTCACAAGGTATATCAAATATAATAATAAATTTAACTTAAACCTTTGCCCAGACATTAAAACCTAGGGCACCTAGATTGCTCCAACACTCATGACAAACAACAAAGAGTTATTATGCTAAACTCAGAATAGTTGGAGTCATCCCCAAACACAGTTGTTTAGATGGTATATTTTTCACTTGCAATTTAATTCATATGTATATTGATGCAATTATTAATAGTTTTATTTATATTATGTTTAAATGATCTAATATGTTTATTTTAGATAGTTTAGCATATCTATATAAAATGACTAAATTGACATCAGATGAATTATTCACTTGATAGTTTATCTTTGCTATGTTTTTAGCATCTTACTTAAGTGCTTAGATTGTAATGCATACTTAGATAAAGATCATATTTATTTTGTTTTAAAAATCCATATGAACATTTCTTTGATATAATTATTAAATAATAAAATAAATTTTTAAATTTTCGCTGCACATAGGGGTGTAGAAACATGATATCCAAATTTAGAATATGGTTCCAACAAAAGAAGCCTGCTCGAGAAAAAGGTTGGAATTAAGTTCAGGTGAGCTCAATTCTAGATAATTGGAGCATCACTTAATGTGAAGAAAGTCAGCTTTAAAGTTGATCTGCCTAGTGGAAGGTGCCTCCAACATGGTTGGAGACGCCCTCACGCCTACTTGGTGGAGGCACCTCTCTGGGAGGAGCCCTGGAGTATTATACTGTTGGTTGACTGTTAGAGGTTGGATAAAATTTTATCCTCATTGGAAGCACCCTGGACCCTCTTGGAGGCACCTCTAACCAATGGTAGCATATTCCAAGAGCCTATAAAAAGCCTCCAGGAGCTTAAAATTAGACAACAACTTTTGTATTCAATTTCTAATTAATTTCTGAGCTATTAAAGATTGTAAGAGACTTCTCTGCCTTCAACAAAGAAGATTCTTTTGATTGGAGCTTTGCAACTACCTTGGATTAACAACCGCCTAGGTTGTAACTAAGTAAAAGGTCTAGCCTTCTTACTTATTATTTTTATAAGTTGTTATTTCTTTTATATTAATTGTTTATGCTTAATTAATTGTGCATCCTGTTGGAATGTATACTAAAAGTCTAGCCTTTTGTATAAACATTTATTTAGAAATAAGAATCACATTGATCAAATGTCTACATTTATGCTAAGTGTAGTTATCTGTTTAATTTATATTGTAAATAACATGGTGTGAGGAGACACACAGAAGTTTATGTTATCAGTTCCTTATAAATTATAAACAATTGCTCACAACCAAGATGGAATGGGACAAACCATTGGAGTAGTTGTAGTGTAATTAGATATTAGTTTATCTTGACTAATAAATTACACAAGTACACTATGAGTGTATTGAGCAGGATCATTTGAGGTAGTTTCTTTTTATACTGACTCTTTAAAAAGAACAAGACCTCTGTTATTATAGAAGTGCGTACTCTTAATCATGATATAATAATAAGCACGTATACTTAATATTTATTTCTTTAATTTATCAAAGGGTGCGATTTAGTTCGATAAATCAATAGGCCCGATAAGTTGGGAAATGATATTATTTATATGGTGTGTTGTTGATTATAGAATGAAACTATGTCCCAGTAATCTAGGTTGATGATGTCCCTTTGAGGAGCTCATAAGGATTGTCATGTAAACCCTGTAGGTGGACTTAGTCTGACATGACAATAAGGTTGAGTGGTACTACTCTTGGAGCTAGATATTAATTAAGTGAGTTGTCAGTAACTCATTTAATTAGTAGACATTTGATATCTTAAACACAGGGAGACTAACACACTCATAATAAGAAGGAGCCCAAAATGTAATTTAGGATTGGTGCGGTAGTTCAATGATAGCTCTTTAGTGTTATGAGTTATTATTGATGAACTTGAGTTGAGTGTTCGGGGTGAACATGGGAAGCTCAAATTCATCGAGAGACCATAATCAATTCCTCCTCTCGATCCCTATTGTAGCCTCTTATATAAAGCCTTATATCCACCCAAAGCCTAGCCTCTTAGCCCATGCTAGGGGTCAGCCCCTATCCTTGCTTGGAGGCCAAGCAAGGGGTCGGCCAAGCCAAGCTTGGAGCTAAGGCTAGGGTCGGCCAAGCCTTGCTTGGTGCCCAAGCAAGGGGTCGACCAAGTGTGAAAGGGAAGAGGGATTTTATTAAAAATAAAATTTTGATAAAATCTTTCCTTTTATGTTTTTATCCACATGGTTTTAAAAGAGAGATTAGATATCTTTCCTTATTTGTAGATATCTATAATGTTAAGAGAAAGATTTTAATTTTTAAGAACACTTTCCTTTTTTTTAACCATGATATAAAAGGAGTTTAATTTTTAAATCTTATCTTTTATAAATATCCATAAAAGGATTTAAAAGAGAGAGATTTTAATTTATAAAACATTCCTTTTATAGTTAACCACAAAAGGGATTTTTAAAAGAGAGATTTTAATTTTTGTTTAAAATTTTTCCTTGTTTGTTTAAACATGGTGTGGCCGGCCATAGAGAGGAATAAAAGAAAGTTTTATTTTTTGTTATCAAACTTTCCTTTTTTGGATTCACCAAGGATTATAAAAGAGAGGGAGGGGGTGCTTTCATGAGACACACAACCTATTCTATTGTTCCTCTCTTCCATCCTTGGTGGCCGGCCCTTCCTCTTCTCTTTCTCTTCTTCTTTGTGGCTGGCGACATCATCTCTTGTGGAGCTCTTGGTGGCCGGTTGCTTGGAGGTGAAGAAGTAGAAAAAGGAGGCATTGTTTTCTAGCATCCCTTGGAGCATTGTGGTGGTGGCCGAAACTTGGAAACAAGGAAGGCTTTGGTGGATTTCTTCTTGGTAGATCGTCGCCCACACGACGTCCAAGAGAAGGAGAGGAATACAATAAAAGATCAAGAGGTTTTTGTTAACAAAGAAAGGTATAACTAGTTGTCTTGTTCCGCATCATACTAGTTTTCTTTGTATGGATTTTGAATTACCAAACACAAGAGGCTAACGATTCTAGGCAATTGAATTTATGTTTCAATTTTGTGTTTCTTTTGTTTTTCGATCTTGTGATTCGATTGTTCTTAATGGTTAAACCTAGGGTTACTATAAGGAGATTAAATATTGAATTTTGTTGAAAGACTTTGTCTAGGAATGGTGGATGATCCCATATCCAAGAAGGCCTAGTGCCTCGCCATGTTTAACCTGGAAGCCGATCTTTGAAATAAATATTTAATTAACTTTGTAACATGGGTGGATTTAGATTAATAATGTTAAGCATCGTTTGCGATCCAAATCTAAACCTCTAAGAATAGATAAGTTTAATTTGGAATCAATAATGTTAAGTTCTATTTGCGATTCCAAATTTAATTTCTAAAGAACACAATAGGTTGTTAGAAAAAGTTCAGGACTTGTACAAAATTTTTGTACAGGGGAACCAGTACGATATTCCGAGTAGCAACCAACACATCCTTTCTAAGCAAATGCAAGAGATATTTCTAACTCTAATTTCAGATCTATTCACCCCCTCTATCCGGTCTCACATAGACCAACAATTGGTATCAGAGCCCAATCATTTGAGAAAGACAAACCACTAACTGAAGTACTAAGACGATGGCCGGATCTAACATTCACCCGCCAAAGTTTAAGGGGGAATTTGCGATATGGAAAAAGCGAATGGAAGTATTCTTCAAAACAAACTTTGAAATTCTTTTAATAATAAAATATGGTTTTATAGCACTTAAAGATCAATATGGAGCTGAAAAAGAAGAATACATGTGGACCAAAAAAGGAACAAGCTAAGTTCATGACAAACAACAAAGTAAAGTTCCATCTGTTGAGTATTCTTTCATCCCAAGAATTCAATCGGATCGGTAGCTACAACTCAGCTAAAGAACTTTGAGAGAAGTTCCTATATCTGTATCAAGGTACCTCAGAAGTCAAGCTAGCAATACAGGACCTACTTTGAAACTAACTTAGCAATCTCCAAAAAGAAAAGCAAGAAACAATAGCTTATCTACATGCAAGAATCAAGGAGTTGATCATCAATTTAACAAACCTCAGAGAAATTGTAACAAATCGGGGTTCTCTTTGATACACGCATAATGCCTTTTCGAGAACACCGGAGTAAATATTGATAGTCAACTCCTACTACATCTCAAAGGACTTAGAGGTAAGTATTTTAGAAAATCTTTTTTCTACATTCGAACTACACGAATTTCGATGTGCATGTATAATAAAAGAAAGGGAACCAAGTCAGAATCTGGCACTACAAGCCAAGAAAGATGCACCAGAATCAAAATCTTCCCTTGACAAAGACAAACAAGCTTATACGGTAAGGAAACTAAATAAGTTTCTTAAAACTGATAAGTTCAATAAGATGCAGGCAAGGAAACTCTTTCGAAGCAAAAGGATGGTTCGATGCTATAACTGCCAAGAAAATGACACATCAAGGATAACTTCCCAAACTGAAAAACAAAGGAAAGGAGAAAGAAAAAGGGGCAAGACGGTCAAAACACAAGAACCTCAAAGCAACATGGAGTGAATCATCATCATCCGAGTCGGAGCTAAAAGAATATATCGGACTGGCATTATTGGTTGATCACTAAAAAGATGATGAAAGGTCTTCGAAGATGAACATCGACGAAGGGGGAGACACTTCAGAAGAAAGCAGTGATGAAGGGGGAGCGTCAAAGTACGAGATCGACACGGTAAGTGAGGTACGTTCTCTACCTCCTAATAAATTGTATGAATTTATAAACATACTTTCAAGAAATTCATGTAAACTAAAATCAAAATATGCACAATTAAATGAAGAAAATATTGAATTAAAAGCTACCTTAGCAAATGCATGTCGACTAGAAGATTTTAATAAATTGAAAGTTGAGAATGAAGAATTGAAGAATCAAATAGAAAAAATGAAAAAGGATCATGCATGTTCAAATGTTTCAAATCTTAGAAACTAAACTAGTATTTTATATATCACAATGGCCAAATTGTAAAAGTGACACAAAATATTCTAAAAATTTATCTTATTAATCCATTAGGTACAAACTTATATTAGGTACCCAAATCATGCTTAGTTTGATTTAATTAATTTTTATGCATGCTAAAATAGAAACCTAGTTTAATCTTGTTATTGTTTAATAAAATTAATTATCTCATATACCTACTATTCATAATTTGGGTTAAAAAAATTGTGTAAAATAAAAATATTATCTACTCACAGGAATATTTTCAAAATTTTATGTTTGCTATATTTATTTTTAAAATTCCTCTTTTAAAAAATGAGATTTGATGATTAAAAATTTGTGGATAGTTTATTTTTCAAAAACATAATTTTTCTGTGATCATGTGATCATGAGTTATGTTTGCTATTAGAATAAATTTTTTTAAAAATTTTCAAACGTTATCCCTTTTTTATGAGTTTTTAATCTAACAATGTAATTTAAATTTTAACATTCTTTCGATAATTAATTTTGAAATTTTTTATTTTTTTTATTATTATTTTTTTTTTGGAGATTACCGTTGTCTTTTGAAGGTTGAGAAAATAGTAAGATTTTTTAGTTAAAAATCAATTTTTAAACATTTAAATTCAAAAATAATTATTTTTGTTTAAAAATAAGTATTATAGTCAAAAGAAAAAAAAATTGTTATAAATTTTTTTTCTAATCCTACTTTTTCCGTTTGGTAATGGCAAAAAAAATTTAAGAATTTTTGAAATTTAAAAATTATTTTTAAATTATTTTTACCAAAACTGAGATTTAATTGTTAAAAAATATTATTTTTGAAAATTAATTTTGATAAAAATTAATATTCCTGAAAACTCTATTTTTAACCTCACAAAAATGTTCTAAAATTTTTTTTATAAGTCTTTTATATTTTTTTCCTTATTTTTTGATATGATCAAAGAGGGAGAAAATATAGGATTAAGTTAAGGGGAAGATTTTTTCTGTATTATGTTTGGTGTCATATTACAATTTTTTCTATATTTAATAATTATAATTTTTTACTTAATATTTTATATGTTATTTTATTATTTGTTATCCTAATTTAACTTGGATTGATGTATATCAAAAAGAAGGATGAATGTAAGTACTCCGGGCTGATTTTGATGTGGTTAACTAAGTCAAGTTAGGTCATGTTGTATTTGATGTCTTTTGTCTAAGTGTGTTGGAACTTAGGAACACAAGAAGTAGAGCGAAAGATGCAGCAGACAAGAAGGATGACACGAGAAGGGAGTCGATGGGCTCGGTGCATCCGAGGGACAAGAATCTACAGAAGAGTACATCAGTGGAAAAGAAGGGTGCGTGTGGCATATCCGAGGGACGAGAAGCCGGAGAGGAAACCTGCTTGAGGAGAAGGTCGATGTTGGGTTTGGGTAAGCTTAATTCTGGATGACCGGAGCATCACCTAATATGAAAAAAGTCAGCTTCAAAATTGATCTGCCTAGTGGAAGGCGCCTCCAATATGGCTGGAGGCACCCTCGCACCTACTTGGTGGAGGTGCCTCCAACCATGTTGGAGGCGCCTTTGCGCCTCCCTAGGAGGGGCCCTAGAGTCTCCCTGGGAGGGGCCTTGGAGCTTCCATAGGAGGTGCCCTAGAGTAGTATATTGTTGGCTGATCGTTGGATGTTGGATAAAGTTCTATTCTCATTGGAGGTACCTTGGACCCTTTTGGAGGTGCCTCCAACCAACAGTAACATATTCCAGGAGGCTATAAAAAACCCTGGAGTTAGGAATTAGACAACAACTTTTGCATTCAATTTCTAGTTAATTTTTGAGCTATTAAAGATTGTAAGAGGTTTCTTCACCTTCAACAAAAGAGATTCTTTTGAGTGGAGTATTGTAATTGTCTTGGATTAACAATCACGTAGGTTGTAACCAAGTAAAAATTCTAGCCTTCTTACTTATTGTTTTTATAAGTTGTTATTTCTTTTATGTTAATTGTTTATGCTAATTAATTGTGCATTCTTGCTAAGCAAAAGCAAGAGATATTTCTAACTCTAATTTCAGGGTTATTCACCCCCTCTATCCGGTCTCACCTGAACCAATAGTTCCCTTGCGCTGGAGATGGACGGATCATCAAAGTTAAAGAAGATGATGCTTGTAGGGTTTCTCCAAGAGGGGGAAACCCTCTCCCAAGTAGGGGAATGAAGTCCCCTAGTCCAAGAATTCTCAAGCTAGGGTTTTCTTGACCTCCCCTCAAGTGATCCAAATATGCAGGTTTACATGGCTCCACTTAAATGGGGTTAGACCTAGTTTTCTAGGGTTGGGCCTTGAATCAAAGTTGCAAAGCTTGAAAATATCAACATTTTGATAGGTAGTTTGACTCCTATCTCCAATCGATGTAAAAGTTATTGTCCTTTGAAATTTGGTCTATAGATTCGGTCGAGTAGGGCAAATCTGCCAGATTTACAGGGCTCCACCAAAACGGCATTTTAGACCATTATATATGGTTTTCTCATATTAGACCCTAAATAAATGTTGTAGATCTTGAAGTTATCTACATTTCCATAGGTGGCGTGACTCATAAATCCAACCGACCCGAAAGTTATGACCATTTTCATTTGGATCTATAGTGCAATCCAGAGACGAGCACGCCCATGGTGCCCACCACGAGCACCCGTGCGCAACTCCAACAAATGCCCAAAATTGCCATGCCCATGTCTGGCAACATGGGGGCCCATGGATGATACCGTTTGTGGTCATTTTAGCACCGTTTTGGCCTAATTTCTTCCATATGAACATGCTCATGTCATGTGATATTGTCGGAGTGTGTTCCTTGATTAAAACTTCATTTTGATGGGCTTTTGAATCATTTTTCTTTGTTGGTGCTTCGTGTGTTCGGCTCCTTGCTCCACTCCACTGTCAATGCTCCATTTTAGCTCCAAACTTATATCCCATCAATGAAAATATGCAAAAAGCAGTTCTCCAAAGTAAAAGTAACAAAAAGAAGCATACAAAAATGAAAATATGAAATATATGCATATAAAATGGGATAGGATGTGTGGCAAACTACGATAAAAAAAACCTATATGAAATGCACACATTAAAATCTCCCAGACTTGAACCTTTGCTTATCCTTAAGCAAACATCAATATCAAGAATGCATGTGAATTCATATCTCCCAAATTTTAATAAGTTCATCTAATCCTATCAAGTAGTATCATCTTTAAGCGAAGGTACTCAATTAGTTTCACCAAGCCTAACGAGCTAGCTTAAGTGCACAGTGCCTACTTTGTTCCTAAGGTTTCAAGTTCCTTCCTAGTTAAATCATCATTCCATTGTGTTCTCATAGTTTCCAGCATTAGGCCCTTACCTACCATATGCGAGGTTCGTTTCCTCTTCCCAACACTAAGTCTCAAAGGTATGCTCGGTATTGAGAGAAATGAATAAATATTTTCCCAGTAACCTAACTCAATCTCAAAGGGGCATGTCATTCTTTCCACCATGACAACTATTTTTTATCTCATTATTTCCACTCTTTTTTTTTTGCTTAGATATTTTATTGCATCTCAAATATTTTCTTTTCTATTTTTTCCCCTCTCTTTTTTTTTCAAATGGGATTTCAAGTTTTCCAAATGGGCTTTCACAAATCGAGCATAATTTAGCAACTAAGATGTTGGGAAAAAGATCACTTATGGTCACCATAGTACTAATCTAATAAAATGAATCATGACAATGTTGTATTAAATTAACCTTTCAGAAACAAATCAAAAGTGAAGTGTAATGATTAAACTATCAAGTAAGCATATGGTAAAACAAAAATTAACTCAACATCGCTTCTATAAAATTTTACTACTAGATAGGAAAACATGAATCACCAAAAAAATGAGAGAATGCATCAACATGATAGCACTAATACTAAACACATCAAAATATTAGTTAATGGACAAGGCATGCATGGGTGTTTCTATTTGAATCCAAAACATCAGCACAGAATATATACATTCCCTCAAACTTAAATTTTTTCAATGTTTCAAAGATAATCATAACTTCAAATTCAGAGGAAGTTTAGAGTGAGAGGAGTTACCAAGTGATGCGTGCCAACGTTTGGTTATTTATGTGTTGAAGACACTCCACTACCTGGTATTCACATTCCTCCTCAACTTTGAATCCTGAAAAAGAAAATTAAACAAGAAAAATCAAGTAGGGGTTAGGGTTAGAAAAAAGGAAAGAAGGGAGATTAAGGGAGGCATGACTCGTGCTTGTTCTTGGTGAAATTTGGCATAAAAAAAATCAAGTTCTTCTTTGGCACCCAACATGGCCCATGCCGGTGGACATGACTTCTATTGGACGTTGTGAACTCCACTGGTGTCCCCCATGGCGTATGTTGGCTAGCACGGATGCTCGTGGCGGGCTATGGAAACTAGGTACTAAAGGATCAAAAAGAATTTAGATATCTCCATAATAATATGATATTGTCCATTTTAGGCCTAAGCCCTCATGATTTTGCTCTTGGGCTATATCCAAAATGTCTCATTCCAATGGAGATATCTTTTTTCTTATAAACTCATTATCTTTCCCATATGTTTTCAATGTGAGACTATGTTTGTAACCTTATAACCCTAATAATCCCTCCCTCAAACAAAGGACCACAGGATCCCCCTCAAGTATCGGGTCACTCTTAACCTGCTCAGGGCCTCCCCTCGAGCATCTAGTCACTCTTGACCTGCTCAGGGCCTCCCCTCAAGCATCAGGTCACTGACCTGCATACGACCTCCTCTACTTTGTTCAAGGTTTCATCCACATAGTTTGATCTTGGATCATGGCTCTGGTTTATGCTTCTTCCAGCGGTTAGTTCAGTGAAGAGTGACCTCACTCTGATACCAATTGAATGATCAAAAAGAATTTACATATCTTCATAATGGTATGCTATTATCTACTTTAGGTCTAAACCCTCATGGTTTTGTTCTTAGGCTCTACCCAAAAGGTCTTATTCCAATAGAGATATCTTTTTTCTTCTAAACCCATGATCTTTCCCATGTATTTTTAATGTGAAACTATGTTTGCAACCTTACAACCCCAACAGGCACGGTCCATGCCCAATAGCATAGTCACCCATGGAGGGGCATCCGAACATAGCATGGCCCATGCCTCTGAGCATGTGCAGCCGTGGTGAGCTCCTGGAAACTCTCCTTTCACCCTTTCAAAGAAAATTAACACGAGTCACTCTCCGAAATCATGCTCCTTGCCCTAAAATTAAACAAAACAAAAAGTTAAAATTATGAAACAAGAGAAAAATATAAATAAAAACAAGAAAGTGTTAGATCGAAAGCGATAGAGGGGGTGAATAACGCTCGTGGTTTTCACGTTCATTTCGAAAAACTTTGAGTAATATGCAGCGAAAATAAATGAAACAATTGCAAATACACAAACACCAAGGGTTTTACTTGGTTTGGAGCTTAGGGCGACTCCTACTCCAAGTGTAACGCCCGAAAATTCTTGAAACTGCATTATAAATATTCTACGATTTTTCTGGAATTTTTAGATATTTTTCCGGAATTTTTCGTGTAGCGGAAGCAGCAAAAATAAATAGAACCGCAAAATAGCTTAGGCGGGAATCGAACCCGAGACCTATGGTTTAGGGATAATGTTAGTAACCGGTTGAACCCAGCAGGGCCGTGCTGAAAGGAAAGGGAACCAATAAAATTTATATTAGAGTTGGGTTCAATAATCCGCTTAATATAAATTAAGAACTTAAGTAGGTTTTGGTTTATTTTCACCGTGACCTATCCTCTTCCAAAACCTCACCGCCGCCCACACCTCTTCCTCCTCCTCTCTCGGCGCCCAAGCCCCAAGGACTCTCGGATCATCCTCCGGTGACGACTCCAACACGAAAGAGGTTCTTCTCCGCGAGAGGAACGCGAAGACGTGAGCGGATCGGCGAGAAGGTCATCTCCACCGGAATTCTAGCGAATAGAATCGTAAGAAATTACGAACCGGAGGTAAAAAACCCCTCACCTGCAGTATAATAGCTACCGTGTGATTTTTCTGTGCATTAGTTTAGTTATATGCGTATGTTTTCGACACATAGGGTGTATTTAACCCTCCTCGCAGGTTTAGGTATTTAGTGAGTACCTTTAGATGGGCCGGACACATCTTTTCTCCTTCAGTTGGAGGTTTAGATGCTGTTGGGTACCTAAAGGTAGTCTCCCTAATAGAGAGGGGAGTTACAGCGCACTAGGTGTTCGATTAAATAACCAGCTTAGAAAATAATGCAACTTAGGCATTTTTATTAGCACGGTTGAATGCATTAGAAGCATCTAAATTAGTAAATCAGTTTATTCTAGCTTATATGGGACTACGGTCCAATGGGTGGGCTCCCACAGTCGCCTCTAGGTTCAGACAACCTAGCTCTAGGTTCAGATAACCTAGAAAGAGCAATTTAGAACAGTTTAGCTATACTCAGTATTTTACTTTTCAGTTGGCACTGTACTGGATTAGATATCCATTGGGCTGGGCTCCCATAGTCGGTCCCTAGGTTTAGATAACCTAGTAGCTCTACTAAATTCGGGACTTGCAACCCCGGGTCTAGTTAGAGATGCGCGCATAGCACGTACAGTTGTCAGGCCCCTCAGCAGCATGTTTAGTATTTTCACTTATTATATGTATACGGTTTTCAACCTTTCACAAATTAGTTCGTGAATTCAGTACAGTTATAGCAGTAGCTCAGTATTAGCGTAGCTCAGTTCTTAGTATCAGCTTAGTTTTTCCCTGTGAATATGCATGATGACTTTATGTTCAGCTTTAGATATGCCATGATTGTATGCTTATATGACATGTCATGCTTAGTTTATTCAGTATATCCAGCATATGTTTTAAACAGCATGATTTAAAATCAAATTTGCATCGTTGCATGTTTTGTGAGGTAGATGATTTCTTACTAAGCTTTTTAGCTTATAGATACTACTTTTCTTATACTGCAGATAAAGGTAAAGGAAAAGTGGATCAATAGCGGAGGCTGGAGGGCAATGCTATCAAGATGTGTGTGGGCATGAGTTGGAATAAAGATCTTTGGGATCTAAACAGTTTTACTTCAGTATTAGCACTTTGCGTTTTTAGTTTCATTATTCAGTTGTGGTTGTTAAGTGTCATGAAATAGTAAACCATGCACTATGTAGTATGTCAGGTTTAGTTTGTTAGTAATTATGTTAGAATGCTGGTTAATAGTTGTTAGAATGTATTTCCATTGATTTTAGAATTGTTGTATGAGATTTTGGCACGCCAAAGTGCTGAAATCAGAGTTCAGGGCTGAAATCAGAACTCTGATCGGTCTACAGACCGATCAGAGTGTAGAACCTGTGGATCGGTCGACCGATCCGGAGGATCGGTCGACCGATCCTGGATCGATCGGCCGACCGATCAGATGACTGCGAGTTCGTGCTGAACTCTCGGGTCGCCGACCGATCGACATACTGGATCGGTCCGCCGACCGATCAGTGAGAACTAGCCGACCGATCCAGTTGGGAACAGAACGACTGCAGCTCCGATCGGTCTGTGGATCGATCGGCAGGTCTGTAGGTAGTTGGGAAGTTAGTTTCTAGTCCCTAGCTCAGTTGGGATGTTCAGTTTCCCCTCCTTAGTATATGTATACCAGCAAAGAAGGTCTTTAGACCTTTCTTATCAGTTGTATCCGTCATTAGTAGAGTAAAATTTTAATTAGCCCAGCTTTCCGTACAGTATAGTTTAGCATAAATTGTAGCGACCGGCCTTACAGCCAGTACCCAGAAGGTGGGTCGTTACAGAGTGGTATCAGAGCAGTGTTCCATACTTCCTACACACACATCAGCATTGAACCTGCAGCTTCCAAGTAAGAATACCTCTACTTTATTTATGCTTCTTGTTTTGTTATTACAGTTCATGTTTATATGTCTACTGCTTGTTAGTATGTGATAGTTTTTAAACATGACATTAGCAGTTATATAACTGTGATTACATTAGTTATGTTATGTTCTCTACGTCTTTAGAAATGGCACGAGGACGCCCAGCTAGAAGGGCACTAGCTACTGAGCCCCAGCAAGAGGCAGGCGATTCGGTGCCTCAGTTACAGCAGCAGCTCAGCAGAGTACCCCCACAGTCACCCCGGAACCGAACCTGACGACTCCAGAAGTCTTAGAGGTTCCACCAGCTCAGCCTACGGCGCCAACACCAGCACCAGCACCAGCACCAGTAGCCCCAGCAGCTGAGCCAAGAAAGGAAGCCTATCTGATCCAGTGGCAGCGAGTCAAGCCAGAGAACTTCTCAGGCACTAGTGAACCATGGGATGCACAAGCCTGGTTCAAAACACTGGAGAGCACGATGGAGCTTCTGGACTGGCCAGAACACGAGAAGGTGAAGTGTGCCTCCTTCTGCCTGACAGGAGACGCACGCATGTGGTGGGAAAGAATCAGAACGAAGCGCCCAGTGAACCAGATGTCATGGGCTGACTTCGAGAAGGAATTCTTCGAGGAGTTCTTTCACATACGGGTTACAAACCGCCACTACGACGAGTTCACTGAGTTTCGTCAGGGCAACCTATCAGTTGAGGAAGCCGTGAAGAAATTCAACAGGTTGGCTCGTCTATGCCCGGAGCTAGTTAGCACAAAGAAGGAACGAATCCGGTTGATGCTCAAGATGCTGAGGCCAGAGATAGCAGTGAACGTGGTGGTGGAGTGCATACAGAAACCCGAAGGTTAGTGAGCAGTGCCTTGACCACAGAGCATTACCAGAACAGCATAAAGCAGCAGAAGCAAGTCTCCTCGGAGTCCAAAGGCCAAGGAAACTCTCACACTCAGAAACAGCAAGGCCACAGCTCTAACTGGAAAGGGAACTCCAAAAGCAAGCGCAAATCAGGGAGTGACCCAAAAGGAGGACCATCTAGCAAGCGACCCAGTTATCCAAAGTGTGCTACTTGTGGGAAATTCCACCCAGGGGTTTGTCGCAAGGGCACACGAGGATGCTTTGAATGTGGACAAGAAGGGCACATGGCCAAGCAGTGCCCAAACAAGACCGGTCTTCCTCAGCCACAGCAGATTCAGTATGCAGGCCAGCCAGCTCAGTTGTATCAGATGCAGGCCGCTCTAGAAGGTCCACTTATCAGCCAGGGAAGATTAGAAGCCCCTCCATCTATGGCGAATGCGAGGATCTACTCACTCACCAGAGAGGACGTAGTCAATGCCTCGACAGTTGTCACAGGTCAGATTAGCATTTTTCAGTATAATGCTACTGTTCTATTTGATACTGGGGCAACCCATTCATATATAGCCACGATGTTCGCCGAAAAGTTAGAAATACCCTCAGAGGTACTCAGTGGACAATTTTTGACGGTACTACCTTCAGGAGAGATCATGGCATCCACGCACTGGCTCAGAGCAGTGCCGGTCATTATAGCAGACAGAGAGCTCTTTTGTGATCTGATAGTGCTAGAAATGACCGACTATGACGTTATCTTTAGAATGGACTTTCTGATCAGATACGGTGCTACCATAGAGTGCCGTAAACAGAAAGTCATCTTCCAACCTGAAGCGGCAGTGCAATTTGAATACAGCGAGGAACCAAAGAGAAAGGCCAAGAAGCTTCTCTCAGCTATGAAAGCACAGAAGCTACTGGATTCAGGATGTACAGGATTCCTAGCACATGTAGTCAACGCCAGCCAGGACAAGAACCAACAGCTAACAGAGGTTCGAGTCGTATGTGACTACCCAGCAGTCTTCCCTGAAGAGTTACCAGGCTTAGCACCAGACAGGGAGATTGACTTTGAGATAGAGCTCATTCCCGATACAAATCCTATCTCCAAAGCGCCTTATTGCATGGTTCTAGCAGAACTGAAGGAACTTCAGGAGCAATTACAGGAGCTGCTCGACAAGGGTTTCATACGCCCGAGTCACTCGCCATGGGGAGCGCCTGTATTGTTCGTGAAGAAGAAGGATGGAAGCATGCGTTGTCATAGACTACGGATCACTGAACCAAGTCACAATCAAGAGCAGGTATCCCTTCCCGGAATCAATGACCTGTTCGACCGTGAGCAGCAGTGTTCTCTAAGATAGATCTCGGATCGGGTTATCATGGTGAAAGAAAGGGATATACCCAAGACGGCATTCAGAACCCGATACGGACACTACGAGTTCGTAGTCATGCCCTTTGGCGTGACCAATGCTCCAACTACATTCATGGATCTCATGAACAGTATTCAGTGAGTATTTAGATAAGTTTGTTATTGTGTTTATCGATGACATTTTATCTATTCAGAACTCGGGAAGAACATTGAGCACACGAAACTAGTATTGCGACCCTTGAGAACCGACTATACACCAAGTTCACGAAATATGAATTTTGGTTAGATCGGTGTCCTTCCAGGTCACATCATCTCAAAGGATGGTATTATGGTAGATCCCAACAAGATAGAAGTAAATGGAAGAGACCTAAGAACGCCAGTGAAATCAGGAGCTTTACGGGATTAGCAGATATTACAGAAAGTTTGTAGAGGACTTCTCCAGGATAGCCTCCCCACCGACGCTCTTACCGGAAAGAACATAAAGTATCAATGGACGGTTCAGCGAGCTGAAAAGGAGATTGACCAGTGCTCCCATTTTGGCTCTACCAGACAACACCAGCAGCTTTGACATCTATAGTGATGCCTCTAAGTTGGGACTAGGAGCAGTACTGATGCAAAACGGCAAGGTGATCGCCTATGCCTCCAGACAACTCAAGGATTATGAGAAGAATTATCCTACTCATGACCTTGAGCTTGCAGCAGTAGTGTTCGCTCTCAAAATTTGGAGACATTACTTATATGGAGCTCAGTGCAGAGTGTATACAGATCATCAGAGTCTGAAGTACTTCTTCACTCAGAAGGATCTGAATATACGACAGCGCAGATGGTTAGAGCTGGTCAAAGACTACGATATAGACATCATCTACCATCCAGGGAAAGCAAATAAGGTAGCAGATGCACTTAGCAGAAAGTCCAGTGCTACCTTATTATCTCTAGCAGCCATGTCACCAACCCTACAGAAGGAGATCGTAGATTTCGGTCTTGAACTCATCGTTGGACAGCTCTCTACTATGACCTTAGAGTCTACCTTGCTTGGTGATATTCAGTCAGCGCAGGAGCAGAACCCTGAAATTCAGAAAATCAAGCAAGGGCTAGCAGAACTAGAAAGTAGAGAATTCAGAGTGTCCGATAGAGGGGTGTTGTATTTTGGTGACAGACTCTGTGTTCCAGATCAGGAGGAACTACGGAGACAGATTTTAGATGAGGCTCACAGGACTCCCTATGTGATGCATCCAAGTTCCACCAAAATGTATCAAGACCTGAAGAAACGTTTTTGGTGGCCCGGGATGAAGCGAGACATCGCCAGATATGTTAGCATCTGCCTCACCTGTCAGAGGGTCAAGGCAGAACATCAGCGACCAAGAGGAGTTCTGCAGCCTATACAGATTCCAGAATGGAAGTGGGAGGATATCTCTATGGATTTCATAGTGGGACTGCCCAGAACCACGAATGGTTTTGACGCCATCTGGGTAATAGTCGACAGGTTGACTAAATCAGCCCACTCTTTAGCTATCAAGATATCCTACTCCATGGAGAAGCTAGCTCAGTTGTATCTCCAGGAGATCGTCAGACTTCATGGAGTCCCACGTACCATTATTTCAGACAGAGACAGCAGATTTACATCACACTTCTGGGAGTGTGTACAGTCAGCATTGGGCACGAAGTTAAAGTTCAGCACAGCATTCCATCCTCAGACAGATGGTCAGACGAAGCGAGTAAACCAGGTACTCGAAGATATGCTCCGAGCGTGTGCCCTAGATTTCAAGGGAAGTTGGTGCAAATATCTGAGCTTAGCAGAATTTGCATACAACAACAGCTATCAGGCCACTATCGGCATGGCACCTTATGAGGCTCTCTATGGGCGGAGGTGTAGATCTCCAATCTGCTGGTATGAGAGTGGTGAACAGAAGGAACTAGAGCTTCAGACAGATCTAGTAGCAGATACCACAGCAGCTATACAGCAGATCCGCCAGAGGATAGAGACAGCTCAGAGCCGCCAGAAAAGCTATGCTGATACACGGCGCAGACCCTTAGAGTTTTCAGTTGGGGATTCAGTGTTCCTCAGAGTAGCTCCCATGAAGGGAGTAATGCGTTTTGGAAAGAAGGGCAAGCTAAGTCCCAGATATGTGGGATCATACCTTATCAGCAGAAGAGTGGGCAAGGTAGCATATGAGCTAGAGCTACCCCAGGAAATGTCAGCTGTCCACAACGTATTTCATGTCTCTATGCTGAAGAAGCATACCCCAGATGCCACCCAGGTGATTGAGCCCCAGTCGGTACAGATCCGGGAAGACCTCAGCTATGATAGTCGGCCTATTCAGATAATAGACCGAGCAGTTAAGAAATTACGGAACAAGGAAGTATCATTAGTCAAAGTCATTTGGCACAGTCACACAGCAGAAGAGGCAACTTGGGAGACAGAAGCCAACATGAGACAGAAGTACCCAGAATTGTTCTAAGTTCGAGGATGAACTTTTTATAAGGTATGGGGGATTGTAACGCCCAAAAATTCTCGAAACTGCATTATAAATATTCTACGATTTTTCTGGAATTTTTAGATATTTTTCCGGAATTTTCCGAGTAGCGGAAGCAGCAAAAATAAATAGAACCGCAAAATAGCTTAGGCGGGAATCGAACCCGAGACCTATGGTTTAGGGATAATGTTAGTAACCGGTTGAACCCAGCAGGGCCGTGCTGAAAGGAAAGGGAACCAATAAAATTTATATTAGAGTTGGGTTCAATAATCCGCTTAATATAAATTAAGAACTTAAATAGGTTTTGGTTTATTTTCACCGTGACCTATCCTCTTCCAAAACCTCACCGCCGCCCACACCTCTTCCTCCTCCTCTCTCGGCGCCCAAGCCCCAAGGACTCTCGGATCATCCTCCGGTGTCGACTCCAACACGAAAGAGGTTCTTCTCCGCGAGAGGAACACGAAGACGTGAGCGGATCGGCGAGAAGGTCATCTCCACCGGAATTCTAGCGAATAGAATCGTAAGAAATTATGAACCGGAGGTAAGAAACCCCTCACCTACAGTATAATAGCTACCGTGTGATTTTTCTGTGCATTATTTTAGTTATATGCGTATGTTTTCGACACATAGGGTGTATTTAACCCTCCTCGCAGGTTTAGGGATTTAGTGAGTACCTTTAGATGGGTCGGACACATCTTTTCTCCTTCAGTTGGAGGTTTAGATGCTGTTGGGTACCTAAAGGTAGTCTCCCTAATAGAGAGGGGAGTTACAGCGCACTAGGTGTTCGATTAAATAACCAGCTTAGAAATTAATGCAACTTAGGCATTTTTATTAGCACGGTTGAATGCATTAGAAGCATCTAAATTAGTAAATCAGTTTATTCTAGCTTATATGGGACTACGGTCCAATGGGTGGGCTCCCACAGTCGCCTCTAGGTTCAGACAACCTAGCTCTAGGTTCAGATAACCTAGAAAGAGCAATTTAGAACAGTTTAGCTATACTCAGTATTTTACTTTTCAGTTGGCACTGTACTGGATTAGATATCCATTGGGCTGGGCTCCCATAGTCGGTCCCTAGGTTTAGATAACCTAGTAGCTCTACTAAATTCGGGACTTGCAACCCCGGGTCTAGTTAGAGATGCGCGCATAGCACGTACAGTTGCCGGGCCCTCAGCAGCATGTTTAGTATTTTCACTTACTATATGTATATGGTTTTCAACCTTTCACAAATTAGTTCGTGAATTCAGTACAGTTTTAGCAGTAGCTCAGTATTAGCGTAGCTCAGTTCTTAGTATCAGCTTAGTTTTCCCTGTGAATATGCATGATGACTTTATGTTCAGCTTTAGATATGCCATGATTGTATGCTTATATGCCATGCCATGCTTAGTTTATTCAGTATATCCAGCATATGTTTTAAACAACATGATTTAAAATCATATTTGCATCGTTGCATGTTTTGTGAGGTAGATGATTTCTTACTAAGCTTTTTAGCTTATAGATACTACTTTTCTTATACTGCAGATAAAGGTAAAGGAAAAGTGGATCAGTAGCGGAGGCTGGAGGGCAATGCTATCAAGATGTGTGTGGGCAGGAGTTGGAATAAAGATCTTTGGGATCTAAACAGTTTTACTTCAGTATTAGCACTTTGCGTTTTTAGTTTCATTATTCAGTTGTGGTTGTTAAGTGTCATGAAATAGTGAACCATGCACTATGTAGTATGCCAGGTTTAGTTTGTTAGTAATTATGTTAGAATGCTGGTTAATAGTTGTTAGAATGTATTTCCATTGATTTTAGAATTGTTGTGTGAGATTTTGGCACGCCAAAGTGCTGAAATCAGAGTTTAGGGCTGAAATCAGAACTCTGATCGGTCTACAGACCGATCAGAGTGTAGATTGCGCCGCTGGATCGGTCAGTCGACCGATCCGGATAGATACAGTACGCTACTGTATCCTCCTGGATCGGTCAGCCGACCGATCCAGCACGATACAGTAGCGAGTTCCAGGTGTTTCGGGTGCCTGGATCGGTCAGCCGACCGATCCAGACTTACTTGGATCGGTCTGCCGACCGATCCAGTCACACCTGGATCAGTCTGCCGACCGATCCAGTTGGGAACAGAATGACCGCAGCTCCGATCGGTCTGTGGATCGATCGGCAGGTCTGTAGGTAGTTGGGAAGTTAGTTTCTAGTCCCTAGCTCAGTTGGGATGTTCAGTTTCCCCTCCTTAGTATATGTATACCAGCAAAGAAGGTCTTTAGACCTTTCTTATCAGTTGTATCCGTCATTAGTAGAGTAAAATTTTAATTAGCCCAGCTTTCCGCACAGTATAGTTTAGCATAAATTGTAGCGACCGGCCTTACAGCCAGTACCCAGAAGGTGGGTCGTTACACCAAGGCCCACACTCGTTGAGCGTTTACTTTGGACAATCACTATAAGCTCAGAAATTTACAATTTGAAATACAAGTAAAGCAGTAATGAAATTATACCAACAATGGAAAACACAGAATTTTAAAGCTTCGGGTCGTCGGTGTCTTGTTACAACTTTGTTGGATCATCCTTTGAGCAGCACACGGAAGAATAGTTGCGAGTTCTTGTTGTGCCCTTGCTGCTGCTCAAACCTGCCTTATAAAGCCTATGGAGGGCGCCTCCAACCATATAGAGGGTGCCCTCAACCTCGCCAAAAATGCAGTGTTGATAAGCTTTGACTCCTTTACCACTTATCTGTCTGAGGGCGCCTCCAACCGCATGGAGGGCGCCCTCCACCAGCGTCCAGGGCGCTTCAAGCTCCATGGAGGTGCCCTCGCACTTGCATCCAGGGCGCCCTCAGCTCCATGGAGGGCGCCCTTTGCCCAACTGCGTGGAGGTGTTTGGCTAGTGCACCCGAAGCTCTATGGAGGCGCCTCAGGTACTGTTCATCCGAGGCTTTACATCTTTTTTGCTCCTTCGAAGATGTGTTAGTCCAAAATACAAAATATATCCTGCAAAACAGAGTTAGGCATAATAAAATAAGGTTAAGAGAAATATTTGACAGTCATCGGACTGTCCGGTTCTGACTTCAAATTTTCAACCGGAAACCCTAGGTCGAGCAGACGCCTACTGTTCCCTCACTGGGGAACGCGTCCTCATCTACTCCATTCAAGAGAATATACCTATTTCTAGACCGGTCCTCCAGATCGACTAAACTTTTGCTCAGCGCCCGAGGTTCCAGAACTTTTTGCTAGACGTCCGCTTCACGACCCGTCCAGTCTTCCACCTAGTTCGCGACACCCGGACTTTCCACCTAGAGTCCCCAACTCTATGACTTTTGCCCGAAGCCCTCGACCCATCAAGACTTTTCGCCTAGGGTTACCACCCCCTAGGACCTAGGGTTACCGCCCCCTATGGTTTTCCCTTTGCCTAACCGCAACTAGGACTTTTGCCTAAATACACTTAGGACTTTCCTGTAAACTTATTCAAACACGTTAGATAACAAATAACCTTAACTTTGAACCCTTTGCCATTATCAAAACTTAGATTTGATCGTCGGATACTTCCCGCACTAACAATCTCCTCCTTTTTAATTATGGAAATAAAATTCAAAGTTAAGTACAATAATAGCAGCATAAATGTGTACAAACATAAATGTAATATCAAGATTCAAGTGAACATTAAAACCATTTAGTTGCAAAAAAAAAAAACTTTTAGTTGCAATCAAGTACAATCAACTTGTTGTATCTTCTACCTCCCCCTTAATCACTTATTCACTTTTAAATTCACTTCTAATTACTCAACTTTCACTTTCCTTTTAATTACTTAACTTTCACTTTCTTTCTTCCCCTTTGTCATATATAAAAAAAATACTACTTAAAAAATAGAGAAAAGATAGGAAAGTTTTAGCTCCTCCTAAAAGATAACCTCTATTTAAAAAAAAATATTGGTTTTGCAAGAGAATGAGAAAATTTAGAAAAAATTTTGGATTTAGCAAAAATGAGCTTAAAGAATTTTAAAATTTAGCACTTTAGCTCGAAAAAAAAATCTCATAAAAAGCTTAGTAAAATGTAGTTAAAAACTTTTTGATGAAAATATTTTTGATAAACATTGAGTTTTAAAAAAATAATTTTTGCTTAGCAACTTAAAAATAATTTTTGTTTAACCAAAAAAATATTTTTAAACTGAGTCAAAAATATTTATTTCAAAAATCAAAAATTTATTTCAACACTAAGTCAAAAATAATTTCTATTTCAAAAACCAAGTTAAAAATATAAAAAAATATTTCAAAAACTAAGTCAAAAGAAAATATTAACTTGATTTATTTGAAAAAAGAATCCCTTGTTCACTCCCCCTTGATAAATGCCAAACAATTTTTTGTTATGAAAAAGTCCTAGAGTCCAAGTATGAGTAAACAAAACATTTACTTTTGAACAACTGTCTAATCTTTAGTTACTAGCTACTTACCAAGAGGTAGTAGCTTTCACTTGGTTAGTCAAAATTAAGTAAGTGTTCCAGTTAGTTTTACTAAGCATGGATGACTTAATTTGATTAATATTAGGTTGGTATTTATTGCCCAGACTTATGTTGATGCACAGACATAAACAGTCTGAAGTCCAGGTAGTACCCTATGTATTTCACACCATTCTAAGTTTTTTTTCATACACAAGCAAGGTAATCATAATGTGCTTGTGAGATGCTCTGGCTGAGATCTAGGGGTAAATACCTAGGCTAAGTCCAATATTTTGAAAACTAATAAAATTGAAATTTTGAAAATATTTTACCTAGAATTTTTGTTTTGTTTTGTTTTGTTTGTTTAAGTTAACTTGTGTTAGGTTAATTTAGAGATAAGTAGTATTAATTAATTAAGATTTAATTGATTGATTAAAATAAATTAAAATAATTAATTAGGTTAAATGAAATTAATTAGGTTAAATTAAATTAAATTAGTTAGGTTAAATTAAATTAAATTAATTAATTAGGTTAAATTAAATTAAATTAATTGATTAGGTTAATTAATTAAGATTAATTTAATCATTTTTATTAATTCAATTAATTAGATTAATTAGATTTGTTAATTGATTAGGTTAATTAATTGAGATTAATTTAATCAGTTTTATTAATTTGATTAATTAGATTAATTAAATTTATTAATTGATTAGGTTAATTAATTGAGATTAATTTAATCAGTTTTATTAATTAGATTAATTAGTTAAATTGGTTAGATCTAAATCTTACCTAAGTCCATCTCACCCTTTTCTAAATTATCAATCAGGGAACATTATAGGTTTTTGTGAGATAGTTAAATTAATCTTTTGATTTAGGTTATCATCTAAGGATTAATTTACATTTGAGTTAGACTCAGGTTTTACAATTAGTCAATTAAATATCTATTTCAAGGATTGGTTTCCAGGTTGTGGCGAGACACTAGGCCTTCTTGGGTATGAGATCATCCACCACTTCTAGACAAAGCCTTTCAAAGAAATTGGATATTTAATTTTCCTTTTGAAACCCCTAGGTCTAACTGGTCAACTGTAAATTACGCCTAGGTCCTTATCTAGCCTAATCTAAGCATGTATACAAAAAAATAGAAGCAATCATCAGACAAATCTATTTATTAATAAAAATATTCTTATTGGCTCCCCCTGGATCATAGCTTCAATAGGGTCTATCAAAGTAATGAATTTAATCCTTGGGGACCCAATAATGTCCAAGTCCAACTTAATTAACCAAGTTTGACTTGGGGACCCATGCTTAGACTAATTTTCTATTAGTTCTATTAACAAGGGATAAATAAGATTTGTATTTTCATTTAGCCTTAAATCCAAGTCCAGATCGGTTATAAACGACTTGCTGTTTTCCAAGAATCAGATCAAGATTCTTGGAACCCAAGGTGAACCATTCCAACGTATCCTTTAGTTCCTTGACTTGATTTTTCAAGCTAGAATTCTCTTCCTCGAGCTTTTGGACTTGAGTTAAGGTTCCAATCTGAATGAGGTCAGTCAAAGAGCTAGGGCTAGACACTTCTTTAAGGGTTGTTACCTCCTTTCGAAATAATTTGATTCGGACATTGGATTTAGCTAATTTGCACATAAGGTAATTGACTAAATTATAAAGTTTATTTACTTGAGAAATACTTACAGTGGGTTTAGGCCCTTCAGAAATGGATATGGATCCGTGACTTCTCTCGGACTCTATTTCTAATTCACTCTTGGTCTCTGATTCGTCGATTTGTTCCCGGGTTGTCAACGCAAGGAAGCTCGTCTGCCCGAGCTCTTCATCAGAATCTTCTGACGAGGACTCATCCCAAGTTGCTTGCAGTGCTTTCTTCTTCCTCTGCTTCTTTGCTTCCTTTTGGTTTGAACAGTTAGCTTTAACATGTCCCTTTTGATTGCAGCCATAGCAGGTTACTTCAAACTTTACCTTTGGACTTGTTTGTACTTTCTTGGATTGAATCATCTTTTTGATGTCCTTCTTTGTGAATCCCTTCTTCTTTTTGTAGAGTCTGCACACTAGGTTGACGAGTTCGGCTGCTATTTCATTGTCGTCATCATCTAAGTTTAGTTCTTCTTCGGACTCGGGTTCAATTTGATGCTTCTTTCTAGCCTCCTTTGCCTTACTTGTACCTGCAATCAACGCAATACCTTTCTCGACCAGACGTGCATTAGTCTGTTCATGCAATTCAAATTTGGAAAATAACTCATCCAGTTTAATTAAAGACAAATCCTTAGATACCTTGTAGTCATCTACCATTGATGCCCATAACGTATTCCTCGGAAAAGCGTTGAGTGTGTACCTTATTACATCTTGATTCTCCACCTTCTGTCTGATTGCATGGAGGCCATTAAGAAGATCTTGAATGCACGCGTGAAGTTGGCTAGCCATCTCACCTTCCTGTATTTTGATGTTATACAATTTATTAAAAAGTAAATCACGCTTGCGTGTCGGAAGTGCCCTCGTGCAGCTTGATTAATTTTTTCCACAACTCTTTCGTGCTTGAGAACGAGCCGACTTGGTTCAGCTCCTCCTTTGTCAGTCCACATTGAAGAGTGTGCGTTGCTTTAGCATTGGCTTCGACCTTCTTTATTATACTTGCGTCCCAGTTCTCGCATGAAATTGGTTTTCCCGTGCTGTCGAGTGGGAGTGTGATGCCAATTTTGATGATCATCCACATCTCGAACTATGTTTGAAGGTAAGACTTCATTCAACCCTTCCAATAGTTGAAATCTTCACCGGAGAAGAGAGGTGGTCGGGTTGTGTTATAGCCTTCTTGATGGGTCATTTTAGAGAAAACCTTGCACACAAAAAGACAAGAAACTTTGTTCCAAGACTTGGTCTTGGATTAGTAGTGCGGGATTAAAAAAATAAATACGCGAACTTGAGTGGTGTTGCACCAGCTTCAAGCAAAGATTTCGATTGCGATTAAAACAAATCGAAAGGCAGCAATTATACCGATTCCGACCGACTCCGAAAAATTAAAAAAAAACACACAAAATTACTTAAATGGTGGTTTCACCAATTCGAAGCGACCCCACTCTGATACCAATTGTTGGATCGAAAGCCCTAGAGGGGGGAGTGAATAACGCTCATGGCTTTCACATTCGTTTCGGAAAACTTTGAGTAATACGCAGTGGAAATAAATGAAACAATTGCAAATACATAAACATCAAGGGTTTTACTTGGTTCGGAGCCTGGGACGACTCCTACTACAAGACCCATGCTCATTGAGCGTTTACTTTGGGCAATCACTATAAACTCAGAAATTTACAATTTGAAATACAAGTAAAGCAGTAATGAAATTATACCGAGAATGGAAAACACAGAATTTTAAAGCTTCGGGTCGTTGGTGTCTTGTTACAGCTTTATCAGATCGTCCTTTGAGCAGCACATGGAAAAATGGTTGTGAGTTCTTGTTGTGCCCTTGCTGCTATTCGAACCTACCTTATAAAGCATGTGGAGGACGCCTCCAACCACATGAAGGGCACCCTCAACCCCGCCAAAAATGCAGCATTGATAAGCTTTGACTCCTTTACCGCTTATCTGCCTGAGGATGCCTCCAACGGCATGGAGGGCGCCCTCCACCAACGTCCAAGGCGCCTCCAAGCTCCATGGAGGCGCCCTCGCGCTTGCGTCCACGGCACCCTCAGCTCCATAGAGGGTGCCCTTTGCCCAGCTGCACGGTGGTGTTCGGCTAGTGCACCCGAGACGCCTCTAAGCTCCATGGAGGATGCCTCGGGTACTGTTCATCCGAGGCTTTATATCTTTTTTGCTCCCTGCAAAATGTGTTAGTTCAAAATACAAAATATATCTTGCAAAACAGAGTTAGGTATAATAAAATAAGGTTAAGATAAATATTTGACAGACATCAAATTGTTTGGTTCTGACTTCGGAGTTCCAACCGAAAACCCTAGGTCGAATCGACGCCTACTGTTCCCTCACCGGGAACGCGTCCTCACCTACTCCACTTAGGATAATATACATGTTGCCAGATCGGTCCTCCAGACTGATTGGACTTTTGCTCAGCGCCCTAGGTTCCAGGACTTTTTGTTGGACGTCCGCTTCACGACTCATCCAGTCTTCCACCTAGTTTGCGACACTAGGACTTTCTACCTAGAGTCCCCGACTCTAGGACTTTTGCCCGAAGCCCTCGACTCACCAAGACTTTCTGCCTAGGGTTACCACCCCCTATGACCTAGGGTTACCACCCCTAGGGTTTTTCCTTTGCCTAACCGCAGCTAGGACTTTTACCTAAGTACACTTAGGACTTTCCTGCAAACTTATTCAAACACGTTAGATAACAAATAACCTTAACTTTGAATCTTTTGCTATTATCAAAACTTAGGTTCGATCGTCGGATACCTCCCACACCAATAGAAAGAAACTTGGGTTACCTCCCAAGAAGTGCTTATTTACTGTCATAAGCTTGACCCCTTATTTGTCTCATCTAAATCTCTCCCTTGGAGGAGTAAGATATTTTAGAACCCTCTTTCTAAGGAGTCTTGGCCTTGCATCCGTCTTAAACCTTACTCGTGGAAAGTAAGGTACTTGCTTGCTCCAAGTCTTAGGTCATACCACAAACTTGCTCGAGAAAATATTGATTAGTAGCTTCAGATATATCAAATAAAAATTTTACCTACATCAATCATCAAAGTGAGTAAATCATCAAACATGGTTTTATGTATGGTTAGGCTAGGTTCTAGCTCTGGTTGGTGAGTGACTACAAAAGGTGATTCTTAGGGTTTGGTCTCCACTATGCACGTTCCTACACTTTGATCATAAAAAAAATATCTAATTCTGAGACCGAAAGAAGTGATTCTTGAGGCATTACTTCCACGGTAAAATTTCCTATACTTTTATACACAACATCATCATAGGAAGAATAGAATATATCAAAATTAACATTGACAACAGGAATAACAACAATATCGGTAGATACAACTAAATCTTTTTCTTCAAGTGTTAGCTTCATGGCTTCATTTGCTTTGTTTTGAGTTATAATAAAATTTTCAAACTTGATTTATAAGTTGCGGGATCTGTTGTAATTATCAGTTGTATGTCCTATTATTTCACACACCTCACAATATAATTGTTGTTACAATTAATCATTATAGTCAGGGAGAATACCTCATTTTTCTCCACCTACTCTATATACAGGGTCAACTAGTAATGGACAATCATTAATCACATGCCATGTTGCACAACAAATCTTACAACAATAAAGAGAAAAATTCAAAGTATTAAATTGATTAAACCTTTGATTATGAGCATCCATTTTGCTTTATCAGAGAAAGATAAGAAAATACAACAAAAGAGAACAAAGAAAAGAAATCTAGATTAATCACAATGCTATCCAACTAATATTGATTGACATAGTCTGGCAATGGCTCAAAAAACTTGATGTGGTGTAAATCTGCAAGTGCACGGAGATGTCATCAAGTAATAAAAACTATCAATCCCACGAGAACTGTGAATCAAGTAGTACTAGTCTGAATGACAAAATAGGTTATCTAGACAATTAAGGTTTGTGTGTATCACTAGAACAAGAAAGAAAGCTAGAGTTGGGAGAGCAAGGAAGAGAGAGAGAAGTGAGAGGGAGGCATTGAGATCACAGTAAGAGGCAGTAGTGAAGGCAATTCTAGGACTTTGATTTCGCTCAAATGATTGTAAACACTTAATCTATTTTTAGTTTCCCATCTTCAATGGGTATTTATGTAGGTAGAACATCCTATGGTATTCGATGTGAACTTTTGATTCTATAATAACATATCAATTCTAATCATCGAACAAATTAGGTATGATCCATTAAGCTTTATGATGGCCTAGGGTTTCTTGCGGTATATCGGGTTACACTTTTATATCTGACTCTCCGAGTCTTTATTTTCTACAAGTCGGAGAGTCAGGTCCTCTTTTCAATTCATCTCCAAACTCTTATAGGATACGAATATCATACTTTTGACATCGAGATCATGTTAATACGGTAAATCTAGACCATAAATACACATTTCATCGGACAAGAAACATGCAAACATATAGATTAACCAAAAAGATGTTTACATATTAAAAGGGTTATTCCCTACATTCTAGAATCAAGAGAATTACTCCATTGCAAGGAAATTACAAATCAAAGACACTAATAAAAGCATTTATACAATTCAAATCAAAGAATAGAGATAAGAAATGTTTAGGGAGAAGATTCATGGTGTCTTCGGAGTGGTTACCTTGTGTCGAAGGTGAACGGATCGCCGGAGTTGAAGAAGATGATGCCTCTAGAGTTTCCCCAAGAGGGGAAAAATCCTCTCCCAAGGAGGGGGACGAAGTCCCCTAGTCCAAGAATGATCAAGCTAGGGTGTTCTTGATCATTTTATATCTCCCCTCAAGTGATCTAGATATGCAGGTTTACATGGCTTCACTAAAATAGGGTTTTCGACTCTTAGACCCAATTTTCTCGGGTAAGACCCTGAATTAAAGTTGTAGAACTTAAAAATATCAACATTTTTATAGGTGGTTAGACTCCTGGTTCCAATCGAGTTAAAAGTTATGGTCCTTTAAAATTTGATCTGTAGTTTGGGTCGAGTAGGGCAAATCTGCCAAATTTATAAGGCTCCACAAAATAGGCATTTTTTACCATTAGATATGGTTTTCTCGTTTTTGACCCTAAATAAAATTTATAGATATTGAAGTCAACTACATTTTTATAGGTGGTTCGACCTGTAACTCCAATCGAACTGAAATCTATGACCATTTTAATTTGGATCTATAGTGCAGTCTAGAGCCGAGCATGGCCCATGGTGCCTACCACGGGCACCCGTGCTCAACTCAGAAAAATGCCCAAAATTACCACGCCCGTATCTAACAATAGGGGGGCCCATGGTTGATGCTGTTTAGGGTCATTTTAGCACTGTTTTGGGCATGATTTCTTCCCTATGAACACACTCATGTCATGGGACATTATTGAAGTGTGTTTCTTGATTAAAACGTCATTTTAATAGGATTTTGAATCATTTTTCTTCATCGGTGCTTCGTGTGTTGAGCTCCTTGCTCTACTCCACTTTTAATAATTTATTTTAGCTCCAAATTCATATCCTATAAATGAAAATATGCAAAGAGTAGTTCTCCGAACTAAAAGTAACAAAAAGAAGCTTACAAAGATGAAAACATATATGCATATAAAATGGGATAGGATATATGTCAAACTAATATAAAAAAAACTTATATGAAATGCACACATCAACTTGTACCATTGGAAAAGGACCCCATTTATAATGCCCCTTATAATCCCCACATTTAATGGGGCATTATCCTATTGTTAGACAATGTGTCCTATTACCATACTTACACTACATTCAGTAGTCACATCACAAGTATGAGGAGAGTATATTTTATATCTATACATTGATGTGATTTTCTGACTTTTTGACAAATTCATGTGTTGTATTAATGGCAAAAATGGGCTCTTGGGTCAGGAGACCATTTGAGCTATTAGCTAGAAGATGAGCTTCTTAGAAAGCTCATTCTTTTATGTGGCCTAAATGGGTCATGGCAATGTCCCAAAGGGAGTAGAGGTTTATGGGCGGTCTAGTAAGTCAATGTCGACTCTTTAATGGCTTGTCCAATCGGCTGGGGCTTATTGGTAGAGAGTGAGGAGCAGATGTTGGTTAGTCCTAGGAAAATGTACCGGTTCCACTGTACAAAATTTTTTGTACAAGTGTCGAACCTTTCCTTAAATAACATATTGTGTTCTTTAGAAGTTAAATTAGGAATCGCAGACGGAACTTAACATCATTGATTCCAAATTTAACTTATCTGTTCTTAATGGTTTAGATTTGAATCGCAAGCGGAACTTAACACTATTGATTCAAATCTACCTAAGTTATTAATTCCATTAAATATTAATTTCTAAAATTGGCTTCAGGACTGCATGGCGAGGTACATGACCTTCTTGGATATGGGAGCAACCACCACCGCCTAGGCAAAGCCTTTTAAGGAAAGCTAATATTTAATTTCCTTAAATAACTCTAGGTTAACCAAAAAGAACAATCGAATCACAAATTCGAAAAAGAAAAAACACAAACTCGAAAAACTTATTCGAAAAACTAGATCTAATTGCCTCTTGTATTTAGAATTCTTACAAAGAAAATAACTAGTATGATGCGGAAGAAATTACTAATTATACCTTCTCTTTGTAAGCTAATGACCTCGAGATCTTCTACAGTATTCCTCGCCTCGCCTTGGACGTCGTGTGGGCGACGATCCTCCAAGATGAACACCACCCAAAAGCTTCTTCCTCTTCTTCTAAAATCCGGCCACCAACACCACCGAGAAGAAAGCAAAAGGGAAAAGAGAAGGGAGAGAGGGGCCGGCCACCAAGAGATCACCAAGCAAAAGAATAGGAGTTGTATCTCATGAAGCCCCCTCACCCCTTCTTTTATATTACTTGCCCAAGGCAAATAAGGAAAAACTTTTTACAAAAAATAAAATCATCCAAGAGTTTTTCCTTTTCCCTTTTAATTTTTCCTTTTCTTTCCTCTTGATTAAATCAATCACCAATTTTGATTGATGATAATTTTATTTATTTTAATTATGACCAGCCCCTTGCTTGGGTACCAAGCAAGGTGGCCAGCCACCTCATCAAGAGAAAAGGAAATATATTTTTTTAAAATTTTACAAGAATAAATCTTCTTATAAAATTTACAAGCTCTCTTTCCTAAAGAAGGAGTTAAAAAAGAAAAGTTCTAAAAATTAAAACCATGTTTTAAAATTTAAAACTTCTCTTATAAAATTTCCTTTTTTAACATGATGATAGAAAATTTTAATTTTAAAACTTATCTTCCTTTTTTTTCTTAAACCATGAGGATGGTTAAAAAAGGAAAGTTTTAAAACTTTTAAAACTCTCTATTAAATCATGTGGCCAAATTCAAATAAGAAAAGTTTTTAAAATTAAAATCTCTCTTTTAAAACTTATAGTTTTCTACAAAGAGAAGATTTTAAAAATTCAAAAACAACTCTCCTTGTTTGAATATTGTGGTCGACCCCTTCATGCTTGGTCACCAAGCAAAGGGCCGACCCCTATAGAAGAGGATGTGGTCGACCCTTGCTTGGTCACCAAGCATTGGACCGGCCCACTTCTTGGACACCAAGAAGAGCCTTACATTTGGATGGACTTAAGGCTATAATGAGGCTACGATAGGGACCTAGAGGAAAAATTAGTTTTGGCCTTCCGATAAGCTTGAGTATCCCGTGTTCACCCCGAACACACAACTCAAGTTCATCAATAATAACTCATTCCACTAGAGAGTTATTATCGCACTACCACACCAATCCCAAATTACATTATGGGTTCCTTCTTATCATGAGTGTGTCAGTATCCCTGTGTTTAAGATTACGAATGTCCACTAATTAAGTAAGTTACTGACAACTTAATTAATATCTAGCTTCAAGAGTAGTACCACTCAACTTCATTGCCATGTCGGACTAAGTCCACCTGCAGGGTTTAACATGGCAATCCTTATGAGCTCCTCTTGGGGACATTTTCAACCTAGATAACTAGGACATAGATTCCTTCTATAATCAACAACACACATTATAAGTAATATCATTTCCCAACTTATCGGGCATATTGATTTATCGAGCTAAACCTCACCCTTTGATAAGTCAAAGAAATAAATATTAAATATATGTGCTTGTTATTATATTAGGATTAAGAGCACACACTTCCATAATAACTAAGGTCTAGTTCTTTTACTAAGTTAGTATAAAAAGAACTTACCTAAATGGTCCTACTCAATACACTTAAAGTGTATCAGTGTAATTTATTAGTCAAGATAAACTAATACTTAATTACACTACGACTATTCTGATGGTTTGTTCCTTTCCATTTTAGTCGTGAGCAACTGTTTATAATTTATAGAGAACTGACAACATGATCTTCTAAGTGTGACATCACACTCCATGTTATCTACTATATAAATTAATTAAAAAATTGTATTTAACAAATAAATGCAGATATTGACCAATGTGATTCTTTTATTTCAAAAATAAATGTTTACAAAAGCTAGGCTTTTAGTATACACTCCAACAATCTCCCACTTATACTAAAAGACTAAGCTGTCATATCTGTTGCCATACATCTGATTCCCATCCCCTCCACATGCTGATCAAAAGCTTTCATCGGAAGGGCCTTAGTGAAAGGATCTGCAGGTTATTTGCTGATGCAATCTTGGCGACGACAACTTCTCCTCGCTTAACGAGGTCTCGTATCAGGTGGTACTTACGCTCTATATGTTTACTTACTTTATGGGCTCGTGGTTCCTTCGAGTTTGCAACTGCACCGCTATTATCACAATAAATTGTGATGATCTTGGGCAAACCAGGAATCACATCTAAGTCCATTAGAAAGTTTCTGAGCCATACAGCTTCTTTGGCTGCCTCAGAGGTTGCCACATAATCAGCTTCTATGGTTGAGTTCGAGACGCATTTCTGCTTAACACTCCTCCATGCAATGGCTCCACCTCCTAGAGTAAACACATAGCCTGACGTAGACTTACTATTGTCCCTATCTGATTGGAAGTCTGAATCCGTGTCACCCACGGGGAACAAATCATCTGCCTGGTAAACTAGCATATAGTCTCTAGTCCTTCTCAGGTACTTTAATATATGCTTTACCGCAGTCCAATGTCCTTGTCCAGGGTTACTTTGATATCTGCTAACCATGCCCATGGCAAAACAGATATCAGGTCTCGTACACAACATTGCATACATAAGGCTTCCTATAGCCGAGGCATAAGGAACTACCTTCATGTCCTCTATCTCCTTTGATGTCTTCGGAGACATCTCTTTAGATAAAGCTACTCCATGCCTAAAAGGTAAGAAACCTTTCTTGGAGTTTTGCATGCTAAAACGAGCAAGGATTGTATCTATATATAAAGTTTGGGATAGACACAACATTCTTTTCTTGCGATCCCTTATAACTTTGATCCCAAGAATGTGTGCACATTCTCCTAAGTCCTTCATATCAAATTGTTTGGACAACCATACCCTTACGTCCGATAATACCTTGACATTGTTGCCAATTAACAAAATATCATCTACGTATAGTACAAGAAATACCACCACGTTTCCGTTACACTTCTTGTATACATAAGACTCATCCGGACACTGAATAAATCTATATGACTGCATTACTTCATTAAACCGGATGTTCCAAGATCTTGAACCTTGCTTCAGTCGATAAATGGACCGATTGAGCTTACACACTAGATGCTCTTTGCCCTTTTTAATGAACCCTTCTGGTTGCTTCATATGGATGTTTTCTTCAAGACTTCTGTTAAGGAAAGCTGTCTTGACATCCATTTGCCAAATCTCATAATCCATATGAGCGACAATAGATAAGAGTATCTGGATAGACTTAAGCATAGCTACCAGAGAAAAAGTCTCCTCATAATCGATTCCCTCTTTCTGAGTGTACCCTTTCACAACAAGTCTTGCTTTGAAGGTTTCTATCTTCCCATCTGCCCCTCTTTTCCTTTTGTAGATCCACTTGCATCCAATGGCTTTTACACCATCAGGTAGTTCTACAAGCTCCCAGACCTTATTAGAATACATAGATTTTATTTCGGAATTCATTGCCTTTTGCCAAGATACTGCATCTATATCTTAGAGTGCTTCATCATATGTCCAGGGATCAGGTTCATGTTTACCCGGGATCAAGTCCAAAGACTCTCCCAAAAACATGAATCTCTCAGGCTGCCTTACAAGCCTCCCACTATGACGAGGCGCCGTCTGTGGTTGTGTATCATGTGTGACACGTGTTGCAGTTTCTTGTGGTACTTCATCTTGTACTGTTGGTACTGAAGTAGACATGTCCTCTCTAAGTTCTTCTAGAATAATTTTGCTACTGGGCTTTTGATCCATTATATAGTCTTCTTCTAAAAACTGAGCATTGGTGCTAACAAAGACCTTCTGGTCTTTAGGATTATAAAATAAACCACCTTTCGTTCCTCTGGGATAACCCACAAACACACGAACTTCTGTACGAGATTCTAACTTATCAGCATCTGGTTTCAACACATGTGATGGACTACCCTAAATCTGAATATGTCTTAGACTGGGCTTTCGCCCATTTCACAATTCTGTGGGAGTAGAAGATACTGATTTAGAAGGTACTAAGTTCAGAATATGCGCTGTCGTTTCTAGAGCGTATCCCCAAAATGAATTTGGTAATTCTGAATAACTCATCATCAATCTAACTATCTCTATAAGAGTCCTATTTCTTCGTTCTACCACACCATTCTGTTAGGGTGTACCAGGTGCGGACAATTGGGATTGAATCCCGACCTCTGATAAGTAATTCCTAAACTCTCCTAAGAGGTATTTGTTGGAGTGTATACTTAAAAGTTTAGCTCTTGTACACATTTATTTTGAAATAAAGAATCACATTGGTCAAATGTTTACATTTATTTGTTAAATGTAATTGTTCAATTAATTTATATAGTAGATAACATGGAGTGTGGAGTCACACTTAGAAGATCATGTTGTCGGTTCTCTATAAATTATAAACAGTTGCTCACGACTAAGATGGAAAGGAACAAACCATCAGAATAGACGTAGTGTAATTAAGTATTAGTTTATCTTGACTAATAAATTACACTGATACACTTTAAGTGTATTGAGTAGGATCATTTAGGTAAGTTCTTTTTGTACTGACTTAGTAAAAGAACTAGACCTTAGTTATTATGGAAGTGTGTGCTCTTAATCCTAATATAATAACAAGCATGTATATTTAATATTTATTTCTTTGACTTATCAAAGGGTGAGGTTTAGCTCGATAAATCAATATGCCCGATAAGTTGGGAAATGATATTACTTATAGTATGTGTTGTTGATTATAGAAGGAATCTGTGTCCTAGTTATCTAGGTTGAGAATGTCCCCAAGAGGAGCTCATAAGGATTGCCATGTTAAACCCTGCAGGTGGACCTAGTCCAACATGACAATAAAGTTGAGTGGTACTACTCTTGGAACTAGATATTAATTAAATGAGTTGTCAGTGACTCACTTAATTAGTGGATATTCATAATCTTAAACATAGGGAGACTAACACACTCATGATAAGAAGGAGCCCATAATGTAATTTGGGATTGGTGCGGTAGTGCGGTAATAACTCTCTAGTGGAATGAGTTATTATCGATGAACTTGAGTTGTGTGTTCAGGGCGAGCACGGGATACTCAAGCTCATCGGAAGGCCAAAACCAATTTCTCCTCTAGGTCCCTGTTGTAGCCTCAATAAAGCCTCAAGTCCATCCAAAGAAAAGCCTATCTTGGTGTCCAAGAAGGGGCCGGTTCATTGCTTGGTGACCAAGCAATGGCCGCCCACATATTCTCTAGAAGTGGCCGGCCCTTGCCTTGGGCAAGGGGGCCGGCCGCAATATTTAAATTAGAAATGTTGTTTTTGAATTTTTAAATTTCCTCAGATATTTACAATTTGTAAAAAGAGAGATTTTAAAAATTTATAAAATTTTCCTAATTTAAATTAGGCCACAAGGTTTTAAAGGAGAGTTGTAAAATTTATAAAACTTTCTTTTAAAAAGAAATATTATTAGAGATGTTTTAAATTTTAAAACTTTCCTTTTAATATCCACATTAGAAAAAAAAAAGAGTTTGTAAAATTTTATTAGAAGTTTTCTTCTTTTAAAATTTTATAAAAAAAATTTCTTTCTTTCCCTTTTAATAAGTGGCCGGCCACCTTGCTTGGTGCCCAAGCAAGGGGCCGGTCAAATAATTAAACATCAACAAATAGTTGTTTAATTAATAAATCAATCTAGGATTGATTAATTAAAAGGAAAGAAAAAAGAAAAAATTAAAAGGAAATAGGAATGAGTCTAAGTTTTTATAAAACTCTTTCCATAATTTTCCGTTGGGAAACTAATATAAAAAGGGGGGAAGGGGAGGCTTTGAAAAATATAACAATTAATATTGTGTTGTTGGAGATCATCAAGTGGCCGGCCCCTCTCCCTCTCTTCCCTTTGCTCTCTTTTGCTCCTTTGTGGTGGTGGTGGCCGAATTCTAGAGAAGGAGGAGAAGCTTTCCGGGTGGTGTTCGTCTTGGAGGATCGTCGCCCACACGACGTCTAAGAGGAGGCGAGGGATACAGCAGAAGATCTCGAGGTTTTTAGCATACAAGGAAGAGGTATAACTAGTATTTAATTTCCGCATCATACTAGTTAATTTTTCTTTGTATAAATACCAAATACAAGAGGCATTCGATTCTTGTTTTTCAAATTTAATTTCGATGTTGTGTTCTTTTTCTTTTTTCCTTGTGATTTGATTGTTCATTTTGGTTAACCTAGAGTTATATAAGGAAATTAAATATTAATTTTCCTTAAAAGGCTTTGTCTAGTCGGTGGTGGTTGCTCCCATATCCAAGAAGGCCAAGTGCCTCGCCATACAGCATTGGAAGCCAATTTTGGAAACTAATATTTAATTGAATTTATAACCTAGGTGATTTGGATCAAACGTGTTAAGTTCCGCAGGAGATCCAAATCTAAACCTAAAAGAACATATAAGTTAAACTTGAAATCAAATGTGTTAAGTTCCGCAGGAGATACAAGTTTAACTTAAAAGAACACATGGTAGCTAGGAAAGGTTCAGATCACGTACAAAACTTTTGTAAAGTGGAGTCATTGGGTTTTTCGAGTAGCAACCAGCAATTGATATCAGAGCTAGGGTTTTGCCTCTGTGTATTTGGTATTAGTTTAATTATGCACATGTCATACATAATTTAGGCAGGTTAATAGTAGGATGTGCTAACTTTGTGGATGCAGGATCCAACTATTATGTGTGTGATTGGACCCTTGGACATGTCAAGGGCATTTATTATGTGTGCATGATTGTATTATAAAATACAACAGGAGCTGTATTTAGTTTTATTAGGATTTTATTTTTTTGATCTAGATACATGTACATTCCTTTTATGGAATATAGGATCGATGGATGTAAATTTTATTTTATGTTCGATCTAGTTTACATGTACATTCCTTCGAGGAATATAGGATCAAAAAATGTAAAATTCTATTTATGTCGCGGATCGAATCTTGCAAGGCGTGGAACCTTTTGAGGATTAGAGTGGCACAGCGGAACAAGGAGCAAGATGGATGCGACAACTAGACCCGGTGGCGGTGGCCAAAGATGGCAGCAGCTAGGGATGACGACACACGGAGGACAACAATAGATAAAAGCCATAATAGTTGAAAATTAGTTTTTCTATTTATTGCTTTTGCATTGTGCTGTGTGTGAATGTTAGTGTACATGTTTAGTAGGCTAGCATCATCAAAATTCCTCACTTTAAATAACTAAGTGGGAGAGGAATTTATTTTAGTGAATTCCACGGTCTCCATTACTGGTTTGTAAGTGATGCAAAAAACTTGCGCGTTGGCTCTGAGTGCCTTCCTCCATATCGGATGAGTTTGTTTGCGGATCACTAGACCAAACTTCCATTTCGGATGACTATAGGAAATTAATTAAGAGCGTGTGATCTTCCCCATCGGAAGGGGCACAATCTTATTAATGGACTTAGTGTCAAGTAATGGTATACACTTAGGCACGTCTAATAGTATCCTCCCCAGCGGAGTCACTGCTATTATTTGTATGACCGAAGGAAACCAACTATTAATTTTATTTGTCAAAAAGTTAGGTTGACAAGATAATAAAATTAATGGGATATACCCTCTTTTTACAAATGTTGAATTTGTATACGTCCACACTATCGTGGCATACAAAATTCACGGTGTTTTAAGGTGTTGGTTAATTTAAAATAGTATTGTTTGAGGAATCAATATTATTCTAAATTTAGAGTTATGACCAAAATTTATTTTGTGATTCTTAGGATGACTTTCAACCCACTGGCCATTATTCTAAAAGAAAATAGACTTATTGGTCCCAACTATATAGATTGGAAAAGAAACCTGGGCATTGTTTTAACTGCTGAGGGCTATAAGTTTGTACTGTCAGAGGAATGCCCAGAAACACCAAGCAATGATTCTACCCCAGAGGAGATTCAGCATCATAGTAAATGGGTAAAAGCTGATGAGATGGCGCGGTGTTACATCTTGGCTTCGATGTCAAATGTATTGCAACATCAACATCATGACTTACCAACAGCCTATGATATAATGAACAATCTCAAGGAACTCTTCGGACATTAGAATCGGGCTGCTAGGCAAGAGGCAATGAGAAAACTGATGACAGCCACCATGACTGAGGGGACTCCCGTGAGGGATCATATTCTCAAGATGATAGCTTACTTAAACGAAATACAAGTTCTTGGAGGGAAAATTGATGGGGAAACCCAGGTCGATATCATCCTCCAAACGATGCCCAGAAGTTTTGAGCATTTTCGCCTGAACTATAATATGAATAAAAGGATGTATTCATTGGCGGAACTTCTGACAGAACTTCAGGCAGCCGAAGGGTTGTTTCGTCAACATTCTCAAATTTACTATGCTGAAAATGGTTCTACTTCTAAGCCGAAAGGCAAGAAGAAGAAGAAACAAAATGGCTCAACAAAGAAGGTGAAAAAACCTCAAGGTGCAGGACAAAAAGCTGGAATAAAGAAGCCGAAGGGCAAGTGCTTTATTTGCAAGCAGACTGGACATTGGAAGGCGGACTGTCCTCGTAGGAAACAGAACAATAAAGGTATATCTCATACTCTAGTAGTTGAAACATGTTTAGCGGTGTTATCTACCAACACCTGGTGTGTAGATACGGGAGCCACTGATCATGTCTGCAATTCTTTGCAGGGGTTTCAGGAAACCCGATGACTATTTGATAGAGAGATAACTGTCTACATAGGCAATGCTACTAAGGTGGCTGCTGTTGCAGTGAGAGACGTCTACTTATCATTTGATAGGAATAGGAAATTGGTTTTAAGGAATTGTCTTTATGTACCCAGTTTTAGAAAGAATTTAATTTCAGTTTCTAAACTGTATTTGGATGGATATTCAGTTTCCTTTAGTAACAATGTGGTTATAAAGAGAAATAAAGTGATTATCTGTTCTCGTGCATTGGTTGGCAATTTATATACATTAAATCCAATTTCTCCCACAAAGCAAAATATGGAAATTAATAA
Organism: Zingiber officinale; assembly: GCF_018446385.1. Taxonomy (NCBI): domain Eukaryota; kingdom Viridiplantae; phylum Streptophyta; class Magnoliopsida; order Zingiberales; family Zingiberaceae; genus Zingiber; species Zingiber officinale. The sequence continues at coordinate 39,068,759 of NC_056002.1, read as the reverse complement.
CACATCTTCTAACTCTAATAAGAGAAAAGAACCTTCGGAAATGAACCAAACACATCTTTGGCATCTAAGGCTTGGTCATATTAACTTAAGTAGGATTCAAAGGCTTGTAGCCGATGGACTCTTGGGTCCATTAGAGTTGAAAAACTTTCCAACGTGTGAATCCTTCTTGGAAGGTAAGATGACCAAGAGACCTTTTAAGGCCAAGGGGTATAGAGCCAAAGAAGCGTTAGCATTTTGATTTGTGTGGTCCTATGTCTATCTAGGCTAGAGGTGGCTTTGAATATTTTATCTCTTTTATAGATGATTATTCAAGATATGGATACATTTACCTAATGCGCCGCAAGTCTGAGTGCTTTGATAAGTTCAAAGAGTACAAGGCTGATGTGGAGAAACGTCTAGGTAAAAGTATCAAGACACTACGGTCTGATCGTGGTGGCGAATACCTCTTAGGAGAGTTTAGGAATTACTTATCAGTGTTGGTGCAATATCCCTCAGGTCAAGGTTGACCTGGGTAACCAAGCTGAGTCTTGGTTTGGGTTTAGATGTTTGACAATAAGATATTGATTGAAGAAGAGTCAAGTAGGTCAAGGTTGACTGGATACTTGACTGGGAAGTCCTAACTGGGATGTTAGGCAAAATGAAAGTCCTGGTGAGTGAAGCCAGGCAGAAGAAAAGTCCTGGTGAGTGAAGCCAGGCAGAAGGAAGTCCTAGTGAGTGAAGCTAGGCAGATGGAAATCCTGGTGAGTGAAGCTAGGTGAAAGTCCTAGTGAGTGAAGCTAGGCAGATGGAAATCCTGGTGAGTGAAGCCAGGTGAAAGTCCTAGTGAGTGAAGCTAGGCAGATGGAAAACCCTGGTGAGTGAAGCCAGGTGAAAGTCCTAGTGAGTGAAGCTAGGCAGATGAAAACCCTAGTGAGTGAAGCTAGGTGAAAGTCCTGGTGAGTGAAGCCAGGCAAGGGAAAATCCAGATGGATCAAGGATGATCGGACATCTGGTGTTGGGAAGTCCAAGTAGGTCAAAGGATTGACTGGATACTTGGCATGAAAGAAAAGTCCAAGTAGGTCAAAGGGATTGACCGGATACTTGGCACAGAGAAAAGTCCAAGTGGGTCAAAGGGATTGACCGGACACTTGGTAAGGGAGTCCTAGCAGGTCAAGGGAGTGACTAGATGCTAGGCATGACATACCAACAGGTCAAGGTTGACCGGATGTTGGTTTGGAGGTTTAGGACTTGGTTTTGGACAAAAACCAAGTGCTGGATCGATCAGTGGATCGATCCAGGCTCTGGATCGATCAGTGGATCGATCCAGACCTGTCCCAGCGAACAGAGAGCTTCTGGATCGATCCGTGGATCGATCCAGAGGTCCCAATCGATCAGTGGATCGATTGGGACGCGGCTGCTTCGCGCGATAAGCGCTGGATCGATCCGTGGATCGATCCAGGCGCGTTTCCAGAGCACAGAGGCGCTCTGGATCGATCCGTGGATCGATCCAAAGCCTCCCCGATCGATTGGGAACATTCGAATCGATCGGGATCCGACCGTTGGCGTCGTTTATAGCTGCAGGCGTTCGATGGCTGCGTAAGAACTTCACCGATTCATTCCAGATTCATCACAGCTCCTCCCCAGCACTCTCTAAGCTCCTCACCGCCAGTTCTTGAAGGTTCTTGGAGGTTCATCCAAGTCAAGAGGCGAGTTGCAACGAGAAGAAGAAGAAGCTAGGGTTTTTACTGCATCTCTTGTAAGCTTTTGCTTATTCTTTACTACCCTTTCTTCTACTTGTATTGAGAGTCTTGTAGGGCTTCTCCGCCTTCGGTAGTTACCGAAAAGGAGTGTTTATTAGTGGAGGTGTGTGTGTGTGCGTGGATCCTTGGACTAGTCACCTCTTGTGAGGTGGATACCAAGTAAAATCCTATTGTTAGCATTGTTGTAGTTTGTTTCTTTGTATTCCGCTGCGCATCACTTCTAAAGAAACAAGCAACGAAGCACGACGAGCACACGCGAACCCCCCTCTAGCTACTTTTGGTCCTAACAAGTGGTATCAGAGCGAGGCCGCTCTTCACCGGAATCATCGCCGGAAGGGTCAAGCATATCAAGAAAAGCTAGAGGGTGAAGAAGTTGGAGCAAATTCTTCAAGTTCAAGACTTTATCAAGCTCAACTTCAAGATGCAATTCCAAGATGGACTTGGATTTGACACAAGGGTGGCTCCACCATACACATCGGCAAGCTTCGATTCTTGGAGATCAAGAATTGAAAATTTTCTTATGATGGAGATAGAGCAATGGTTTGCTCTCATGGAAGGTTTTGAAGCTCCCACAAATTCCAAGGGCAAAGTACTCAAAAGGAGCAAGTGGAGCAAAGACCAAATTCAAAGATGTGAGGCCAATGACAAAGTGACCAAGCTTTTGGTCAATTTATTGTCAAGCAACATCTTGGAACAAATTGGAGAGTTTGAAGATGCCAAGGAGCTTTGGAGCAAATTGGCAAGAATTCATGAGATCCCCTCCACTGTATCAAATCAAGGAGAATCCAAAGAAGGTGACTCATTGGATCAAGACCAAGAGGAGGACTCCGAGGTTGAGAGATGCTCAACCTCCGAAGAAGAGGAGATCCAAGAAGCTTCATCCTCAAGGGAATGCAACGAAGGGAACAAGGAGGGAGCATACTCCTTGTTTCACATTCAAGATGATGAAGCCTCCACCTCTAGGATTGAGGGGGAGCAATCCTTGGTGACACCGGATCAAGAAGAAGAAGAAGCTTCTACATCCAGGTCAAGAGAAGAAGAGGAGGAAGAAGCTTCTACCTCCACAAGTCAAGAAAAATCAAATGGAGGAGAATCAAGGTCCGATCAAGAGGAAGCTTCTACCTCCGGATCCAAAGAAAAAGATGCCACCCCTGCAAGCAAAGGTATAAATATTTCAATTAATAATAAAAATCATATAATATGTTTTGAGTGTAGGGAACATGGGCACTATAAGAGCAAGTGTCCCAACTTGGCCAAGAAGAAGGGCCAAATGGCACAAAAGGGCAAGGAGAAGCTCAAGGAGACCACCCCCGGGACAAAGAAGAGCAAGGAGCACATTGTGTGCTTCTTGTGTCAACAAAAAGGGCATTACCGAAGTCAATGCCCCAAGGGGAAGAAGATGGTCAAGGCTCATGGAGGAAGCTCTAGTCAAGGGGGAGCCTCTAAGGTAAAGAAGAAGGTAACATTTATTGAGCCTACTCCTCTACATTATGGTAAAAAGCATGATAGTTCAAATTTATATCATTTTAATGCTATTTACCATGAAAATAGAAAGCATGATAGTGTTAAAGAAAAACATATAGCTTTTCATGCTAAAACTACTACACCTAAGGCTAGGATTGTAGGTAAAAATCTAGGCGAAAACTCTAAGGATTTTAGATACAAGCCTAGAAACAAAAATGCTCATGGGTCAAATACTAAGGACTTAGTGAGAGAAAATCAAGTCTTGAGGTCAAGACTTGATAAAATGGAAAAGACCCTAAAAAGGATGGAAAATATCCTATTAGGGCAAAATGAGCATAACCTAGGTTTAGGGGTACAAAAGCCATCCAATGGCCATAGAGGTTTGGGATACAAACCAAAGGCTAAGAAGGATGTGCCCTCTTACCATAGAGTTCCATATAGTTATGGAACAAACCCTAGGTCTAGTGGTCAAGCCAAAAATACTAGGGAAGTCATCCCTAAGAGTATTTTTGCAATAAATGTGACTAAGACTTCTAAGAAGTCTAAGAAAGTCACAAACAAGGTCACAAGGGAGGTTATCCCTAGAGTTGACCTAGAAAATGTGACCAAGGCTTCTAAGAAGCCCAACAAGGTCACTAGGAAGGTATCTAGGGAAGTTATCCCTAGTGAGTACCTAGAGCATCCAAGGAGCACCAATAGGTGTTAGGTTCCTAGGAGCATCTTCTCTACCCCATAGATGGGTTAGAGAGTGTCAACTCCGATTAGAAGGGTAGTTAACCCAACTTTGAGGAAATTGACACTCAAGGAGCATTTTCAAGGTTTTTGTTAACCTTTGAAAATGAAATGGAATTTTTTATTACTCCTTGAAAGAGTAAAATGTGCCTAATGGTGGAAGAATTGATTTTAATCTTAAATGGCACATATTGGAAAATTAATAAGAACTATCAAGTTGGGTTTTTGGTATGTTCTTAGGCAATTTAAGGCAATCCGGGCCTTAAATTTAAAAGTGCTACTCTTGAGGAAAAATGGAATATGCCAACATTTGAGGACATGTTTATTTTAATTGGCATAAATTAATCAAGGGAATAAGAAATGCAAACTTAGGCTTTGGCATTTTCTTGAAGCACTTTAGGGCAATCTAGGTTTAAGGTGTAAGTTTAGCTAAGACTTTAAGGATACTTAGATAGTTAATCTAGGTATATTTTATTTATGCTAAATCTTGCCATGATTGTTTGCCCATCATATGCCATGACATCATGTCTATTTTTACATTCATGTTTTATTATGAAAAATCCAAAAAATACCATGTCATGACATACATACATCATGTAGTTATAGAAATCTTTTTTTTAAAGCTATTTTATTTTGATGTATGCCATAACATAATCATGCATTAAGTTTAATTCCTTGTAATTAAGGACGAATGGCATTTAACGACACTTATTGACAAGTGACATCCTAGGTGGATGTCTAACATTTCTAAAATGCCTAGATAGATATGCATGATCCCTAGAATAGGGCAAAACCAAATTTTACATCTCACAAAGACCTCTAAGGTGACTTGTATGTGTTTTAGTGCATATTATATACAAGTGAGATGTTAGGATGATGAACAAAGCTCAAGATGTTGATTTAGTGCATTCCTTTGAGTTTTAAATTCATCAAAACACATAGTTATGTGTTTTCCCATCATTGGGAAAGCTAATGTACAAGTCATGTGCATTATGCCCAAGGAACATGATGGGATATTGGTTTTGAAAATGTTTTTAAAATGTTTTTGGAAAACCGTGGTGAAGGCTATCTTTTGATAGTAATCACCATTGAATAGTTAGACACAAACTTGAAGAAAAACACTAAAGTTTTTGCAAGTTTTCAAGTTTGTGTCAATCTTTGAAAATATGATGTATTTTCATAGAAAGCTATTTTTCCATGATTAAGTATGCCCTAAATAATGTCTACACGAAATTTCATAATTTTTGGATTTTTGTAGAATTTTCTAGGGGTTTCTGAAGTTGACTGAAATGAAATTTCAGTAACTATCAGAGCTCCAATCGATCCATGGATCGATTGGAGTTCCATGAATCGATCTATGGATCGATTCAAACGACAATTTCCGCGAGCAGAAGCTCGCTGGATCGATCAGCCGATCGATCCAGGGAGTCTGAATCGATCCGTGGATCGATTCAAAAAGGTTCAATTGATTGGAACCCAACTCCAATCGATCCAAGTTGCTGATTTTGGCTGGGAAGGCCTGATTTCAGCATCTTTGAACCTCTTTGAGTCTAGGTAACCATTTCAAACCCCTTAAATACATTTGTATACATACAAAGGGTGTTTTCATGTTGAAAACAAGGATGGATTGGTTAACGAAGACTAAGTAGAAGTTTAGGTTGAGGTTGTTTCAAATTTTGAATATTTGAACCTCAAAACTTCTAAATTTGGGTTTCCTAATGTTTTAGGGATTCCAAGTCATTGTTGGTGCAATGACAGAAGTTACCACCATGTCTTTAGGGGGAGGGACTCTTTAAAGACATGAAAGTTATTTTTCATGAACCTTGGAAGGTGGTTAACCTTCTGTTGTGAACTTGCTCAAGGTTGAGCATTTAAACTTGAAATGGGGAGAAATGGGGAGTGGATATCCTCATTATTTCAAGTGGACACTCATGTGGTAGATAATGCTCAAGGTTGGGTAGTTGTCTACATTGAGGGAGAAGTTAAGGATAAATGAAGGGTATGGGACCTTCATTATCGTGTTGATCACAACGAGTGATGTTGTGAACAATGATGAGCAACTCTTCAGGGGGAGAGTCTTCAACAAATGGATTTGTTGAAGTGTGCCCAGAATTGGAGCATGGGTTGATGTGTGTCCAACGATGGGTTGATGTGTGCCAATAGGGGGAGAATGTATGGTTAAGCTTAGTCCTTCATTACCTAGTGGCATGAAGAAGGAGGCTATGGGATTAGCCTAACTTACATATGGGATTGTAAGTGTTATTGTGGTATTGTCAAACATCAAAAAGGGGGAGATTGTTGGTGCAATATCCCTCAGGTCAAGGTTGACCTGGGTAACCAAGCTGAGTCTTGGTTTGGGTTTAGATGTTTGACAATAAGATATTGATTGAAGAAGAGTCAAGTAGGTCAAGGTTGACTGGATACTTGGGAAGTCCTAACTGGGATGTTAGGCAAAATGAAAGTCCCGTGAGTGAAGCCAGGAAGAAAAGTGTGAGTAAGCCGGTGGAGGAAGTCTAGTGGTGAAGCTAGGCGGATGGAAATCTAACTGGGATGTTAGGCAAAATGAAAGTCCTAGTGAGTGAAGCTAGGCGGATGGAAATCACTGGTGAGTGAAGCCGGTGAAAGTCCTAGTGAGTGAAGCTAGGCAGATGGAAAACCCTGGTGAGTGAAGCCAGGTGAAAGTCCTAGTGAGTGAAGCTAGGCAGATGAAAACCCTAGTGAGTGAAGCTAGGTGAAAGTCCTGGTGAGTGAAGCCAGGCAAGGGAAAATCCAGATGGATCAAGGATGATCGGACATCTGGTGTTGGGAAGTCCAAGTAGGTCAAAGGATTGACTGGATACTTGGCATGAAAGAAAAGTCCAAGTAGGTCAAAGGGATTGACCGGATACTTGGCACAGAGAAAAGTCCAAGTGGGTCAAAGGGATTGACCGGACACTTGGTAAGGGAGTCCTAGCAGGTCAAGGGAGTGACTAGATGCTAGGCATGACATACCAACAGGTCAAGGTTGACCGGATGTTGGTTTGGGAGGTTTAGGACTTGGTTTTGGACAAAAACCAAGTGCTGGATCGATCAGTGGATCGATCAGTGGATCGATCCAGACCTGTCCCAGCGAACAGAGAGCTTCTGGATCGATCCGTGGATCGATCCAGAGGTCCCAATCGATCAGTGGATCGATTGGGACGCGGCTGCTTCGCGCGATAAGCGCTGGATCGATCCGTGGATCGATCCAGGCGCGTTTCCAGAGCACAGAGGCGCTCTGGATCGATCCGTGGATCGATCCAAAGCCTCCCCGATCGATTGGGAACATTCGAATCGATCGGGATCCGACCGTTGGCGTCGTTTATAGCTGCAGGCGTTCAATGGCTGCGTAAGAACTTCACCGATTCATTCCAGATTCATCACAGCTCCTCCCCAGCACTCTCTAAGCTCCTCACCGCCAGTTCTTGAAGGTTCTTGGAGGTTCATCCAAGTCAAGAGGCGAGTTGCAACGAGAAGAAGAAGAAGCTAGGGTTTTTACTGCATCTCTTGTAAGCTTTTGCTTATTCTTTACTACCCTTTTTTCTACTTGTATTGAGAGTCTTGTAGGGCTTCTCCGCCTTCGGTAGTTACCGAAAAGGAGTGTTTATTAGTGGAGGTGTGTGTGTGTGCGTGGATCCTTGGACTAGTCACCTCTTGTGAGGTGGATACCAAGTAAAATCCTATTGTTAGCATTGTTGTAGTTTGTTTCTTTGTATTCCGCTGCGCATCACTTCTAAAGAAACAAGCAACGAAGCACGACGAGCACACGCGAAGCTATTCACCCCCCCCCCCCTCTAGCTACTTTTGGTCCTAACAATCAGAGGCCGGGATTCAATCCCAATTATCCGCACCTGGTACACTCCAATAGAATGATGTGGCAGAACGAAGGAATAGGACTCTTATGGAGATGGTTAGATCGATGATGAGTTATTCAGAATTACCAAATTTGTTTTGGGGATACACTCTGGAAACAACAGCGCACATTCTGAACTTAGTACCTTCTAAATCAATATCTTCTACTCCCACAGAATTATGGAATGGGCGGAAGCCCAGTCTAAGACATATTTGGATTTGGGGTAGTCTAGCACATGTGCTGAAACAAGATGTTGATAAGTTAGAATCTCGTACAGAAGTTCGTATGTTTGTGGGGTATCCCAGTGGAACGAAAGGCGGTTTATTTTATAGTCTTAAAGACCAGAAGGTCATTGTTAGCACCAATGCCCAATTTTTAGAAGAACACTATATAATGGATCACAAGCCCAGTAGTAAAATTGTTCTAGAAGAACTTAGAGATGACACGTCTACTTCAGTACCAACAGTACAAGATGAAGTACCACAAGAGACTGCAACACGTGTCACACATGATACACAACCACAGACGGTGCCTCGTCGTAGTGGGAGGGTTGTAAGGCAGCCCGAGAGATTCATGTTTTTGGGTGAGTCTTCGGACTTGATCCCAGGCAAACATGAACCAGATCCCCGGACATATGATGAAGCACTCCAAGATATAGATGCAGTATCTTGGCAAAAGGCAATGAATTCCGAAATAGAATCTATGTATTCTAATAAGGTCTGGGAGCTTGTAGAACCACCTGATGGTGTAAAAGTCATTGGATGCAAGTGGATCTATAAAAGGAAAAGAGGGACAGATGGGAAGGTAGAAACCTTCAAAGCAAGGCTTGTTGCGAAGGGGTACACTCAGAAAGAGGGAATCGATTATGAGGAGACCTTTTCGCCGGTAGCTATGTTTAAGTCTATCCGGATACTCTTATCCATTGCCGCTCATATGGATTATGAGATTTGGCAAATGGATGTCAAGACAGCTTTCCTTAATGGAAGTCATGAAGAAAACATCCATATGAAGCAACCAGAAGGGTTCATTGAAAAGGGCAAAGAGCATGTAGTGTGCAAGCTTAATCGGTCTATTTATGGACTGAAACAAGCTTCAAGATCTTAGAACATCCAGTTTAATGAAGTAATCCAATCATATGGATTTATTAAGTGTCTAAATGAGTCTTGTGTATACAAGAAGTGTAACGGAAACATGGTGGTATTTCTTATACTATACGTAGATGATATTTTGTTAATTGGCAATAATGTCAAGGTATTATCAGACGTAAGGGTATGATTGTCCAAACAATTTGATATGAAGGACTTAGGAGAATGTGCACACATCCTTGGGATCAAAGTTATAAGGGATCGCAAGAAAAGAATGTTGTGCCTATCCCAAGCTTTTTATATAGATACAATCCTTGCTCGTTTTAGCAAGCAAAACTCCAAGAAAGGTTTCTTACCTTTTAGGCATAGAGTAGCCTTATCTAAAGAGATGTCTCCATAAAACATCAAAGGAGATTGAGGACATGAAGGCAGTTCCTTATGCTTCGGCTGTATGAAGCCTTATTTATGCAATGTTGTGTACGAGACCTGATATCTGTTTTGTCGTGGGCATGGTTAGCAGATATCAAAGTAACCTTGGACAAGGACATTGGACTGCAGTAAAGCATATATTAAAGTACCTGAGAAGGACTAGAGATTATATGTTAGTTTACCAAGCAGACGATTTACTCCCTGTGGGTTACACGGATTCGGATTTCCAATCAGATAGGGACAACAGTAAGTCTACATCAGGCTATGTGTTTACTTTAGGAGGTGGAGCCATTGCATGGAGGAGTGTTAAGCAGAAATGCGTCTCAGACTCAACCATGGAAGCTGAGTATGTGGCAGCCTCTGAGGCAGCCAAAGAAGTTGTATGGCTCAGGAACTTTCTAATGGTCTTAGATGTGATTCCTGGTTTGCCCAAGATCGTCACAATTTATTGTGATAATAGTGGAGCAGTTGCAAACTCGAAGGAACCATGAGCCCATAAGACAAGTAAATATATAGAGCGCAAGTACCACCTAATACGAGACATCGTCAAGCGAGGAGAAGTTGTCGTCGCCAAGATAGCATCAGCAGATAACCTTGCAGATCATTTCACTAAGGCCCTTCCGGCGAAAGCTTTTGATCGGCATGTGGAGGGGATGGGAATCAGATGTATGGCAACAGATATGGCAGCTTAGACTTTTAGTATAAGTGGGAGATTGTTGAAGTGTATACTTAAAAGCTTAGCTTTTGTACACATTTATTTTGAAATAAAGAATCACATTGGTCAAATGTTTACATTTATTTGTTAAATGTAATTGTTCAATTAATTTATATAGTAGATAACATGGAGTGTGGAGTCACACTTAGAAGATCATGTTGTCGGTTCTCTATAAATTATAAACAGTTGCTCACGACTAAGATGGAAAGGAACAAACCATCAGATAGACATAGTGTAATTAAGTATTAGTTTATCTTGACTAATAAATTACACTGATATACTTTAAGTGTATTGAGTAGGATCATTTAGGTAAGTTCTTTTTGTACTGACTTAGTAAAAGAACTAGATCTTAGTTATTTTGGAAGTGTGTGCTCTTAATCCTAATATAATAACAAGCATGTATATTTAATATTTATTTCTTTAACTTATCAAAGGGTGAGATTTAGCTCGATAAATCAATATGCCCGATAAGTTGGGAAATGGTATTACTTATAGTATGTGTTGTTGATTATAGAAGGAATCTGTGTCCTAGTTATCTAGGTTGAGAATGTCCCCAAGAGGAGCTCATAAGGATTGCCATGTTAAACCCTGCAGGTGGACCTAGTCCAACATGACAATAAAGTTGAGTGGTACTACTCTTGGAACTAGATATTAATTAAATGAGTTGTCAGTGACTCACTTAATTAGTGGACATTCATAATCTTAAACACAGGGAGACTAACACACTCATGATAAGAAGGAGCCCATAATGTAATTTGGGATTGGTGCGGTAGTGCGGTAATAACTCTCTAGTGGAATGAGTTATTATCGATGAACTTGAGTTGTGTGTTCAGGGCGAGCACGGGATACTCAAGCTCATCGGAAGGCCAAAACCAATTTCTCCTCTAGGTCCCTGTTGTAGTCTCAATAAAGCCTCAAGTCCATCCAAAGAAAAGCCTATCTTGGTGTCCAAGAAGGGGTCGGTTCATTGCTTGGTGACCAAGCAATGGCCGGCCACATATTCTCTAGAAGTGGCCGGCCCTTGCCTTGGGCAAGGGGGTCGGCCGCAATATTTAAATTAGGAAGGTTGTTTTTGAATTTTTAAATTTCCTCAGATATTTATAATTTGTAAAAAGAGAGATTTTAAAAATTTATAAAATTTTCCTAATTTAAATTAGGCCACAAGGTTTTAAAAGAGAGTTGTAAAATTTATAAAACTTTCTTTTAAAAAGAAATATTATTAAAGATGTTTTAAATTTTAAAACTTGGTTTTAAATTTTAAAACTTTCCTTTTAATATCCACATTAGAAAAAAAAAAGTTTGTAAAATTTTATTAGAAGTTTTCTTCTTTTAAAATTTTATAAAAAAAATTTCTTTCTTTCCCTTTTAATAAGTGGCCGGCCACCTTGCTTGGTGCCCAAGCAAGGGGCCGGTCAAATAATTAAACATCAACAAATAGTTGTTTAATTAATAAATCAATCTAGGATTGATTAATTAAAAGGAAAAAAAAAGAAAAAATTAAAAGGAAATAGGAATGAGTCTAATTTTTTATAAAACTCTTTCCATAATTTTCTGTTGGGAAACTAATATAAAAAGGGGGGAAGGGGAGGCCTTGAAAAATATAACAATTGATATTGTATTGTTGGAGATCATCAAGTGGTCGACCCCTCTCCCTCTCTTCCCTTAGCTCTCTTTTGCTCCTTTGTGGTGGTGGTGGCCGAATTCTAGAGAAGGAGGAGAAGCTTTCCGGGTGGTGTTCGTCTTGGAGGATCGTCGCCCACACGACATCTAAGAGGAGGCGAGGGATACGACAGAAGATCTCGAGGTTTTTAGCATACAAGGAAGAGGTCTAACTAGTATTTAATTTCCGCATCATACTAGTTAATTTTTCTTTGTATAAATACCAAATACAAGAGGCATTCGATTCTTGTTTTTCGAATTTAATTTCGATGTTGTGTTCTTTTTATTTTTTCCTTGTGATTTGATTGTTCCTTTTGATTAACCTAGAGTTATATAAGGAAATTAAATATTAATTTTCCTTAAAAGGCTTTGTCTAGTCGGTGGTGGTTGCTCCTATATCCACGAAGGCTAAGTGCCTCGCCATGCAGCACTGGAAGCCAATTTTGGAAACTAATATTTAATTAAATTTATAACCTAGGTGATTTGGATCAAACATGTTAAGTTCCGCAGGAGATCCAAATTTAAACCTAAAAGAACATATAAGTTAAACTTGGAATCAAACGTGTTAAGTTCCGCAGGAGATACAAGCTTAACTTAAAAGAACACATGGTAGCTAGGAAAGCTTCATATCACGTACAAAATTTTTGTACAGTGGAGCCATTGGGTTTTCCGAGTAGCAACCAACAGTATTCGCCGCCACGATCAGACCGTAGTGTCTTGATACTTTTACCTAGACGTTTCTCCACATCAGCCTTGTACTCTTTGAACTTATCAAAGCACTCAGACTTGCGGCGCATTAGGTAAATGTATCCATATCTTAAATAATCGTCTATAAAAGAGACAAAATATTCAAAACCACCTCTAGCCTGAATAGGCATAGGACCACAGAAATCAGAATGAACCAATCTAACACTTCTTTGGCTCTATACCCCTTAGCCTTAAAAGGTCTCTTGGTCATTTTATCTTCCAAGCAGGATTCATATGTTGGAAAGTTTTCCAACTCTAATGGACCTAAGAGTTCATCGCTACAAGCCTTTGAATCCTACTTAAGTTAATATGACCAAGCCTTAGATGCCAAAGATGCGTTTGGTTCATTTCTGAAGATTCTTTTCTCTTATTAGAGTTAGAAGTGTTATGACCAAAAGTAGCTAGAGGGGGGGGTGAATAGCTCGTCGCGCTTCGCTCGGTGCTCGGCGTTGCTTGTTCCTTCAAAGATGTGCATCGGAAAATACAGAAACAAACACACAACGCTAACACGGTTGGTTTTACTTGGTATCCACCTCACAAGAGGTGACTAATCCAAGGATCCACACCAACACACACACCCTCCACTAAATAAAACTCTCCTTTATGGTAACTACCAAGGGCGGAGAAGCCCTACAAGACTCAATACAAGAAGAGAGGGAAAGGATACAAGAAATACAAGCTTACAAGCTTACAATGAGTACAAAACCCTAACCCTAGCTTCTCTTCTTGGCTTTGATCCGCCTCTTGACTTGGAGGGCTTCCAAGATCCTTCAAGAACTGGCGATCTGAGCTTTGTGAGCGCTGTGGAGGAGTTGGCGAGAGCTCTGGGGTGAATACGTGAAGCAATGCTGCAGCCATCGAACGCCTGCAGCTATAAACGACGCCAACGGTCGGATCCCGATCGATTCGAATGTTCCCAATCGATCGGGGAGGCTTTGGATCGATCCACGGATCGATCCAGAGCGCCTCTGTGCTCTGGATCGATCCAGCGCTTATCGCGCGAAGCAGCCGCGTCCCAATCGATCCACTGATCGATTGGGACCTCTGGATCGATCCACGGATCGATCCAGAAGCTCTCTGTTCGCTGGGACAGGTCTGGATCAATCCACTGATCGATCCAGAGCCTGGATCGATCCACTGATCGATCCAGCACTTGATTTTTGTCCAAAACCAATTCCTAAACCTCCCAAACCAACATCCGGTCAACCTTGACCTGTTGGTATGTCATGCCTAGCATCTAGTCACTCTCTTGACCTGCTAGGACTCCCTTACCAAGTGTCCGGTCAATCCCTTTGACCCACTTGGACTTTTCTCTGTGCCAAGTATCCGGTCAATCCCTTTGACCTACTTGGACTTTTCTTTCATGCCAAGTATCCAGTCAATCCTTTGACCTACTTGGACTTCCCAGCACCAGATGTCCGATCATCCTTGATCCATCTGGATTTTCCCTTGCCTGGCTTCACTCACCAGGGCTTTCACCTAGCTTCACTCACTAGGGTTTTCCATCTGCCTAGCTTCACTCACTAGGACTTTCACCTGGCTTCACTCACCAGGATTTCCATCTGCCTAGCTTCACTCACTAGGACTTCCTTCTGCCTGGCTTCACTCACCAGGACTTTTCTTCTGCCTGGCTTCACTCACCAGGACTTTTCCATCTGCCTAGCTTCACTCACCAGGACTTTCATTTTGCCTAACATCCCAGTTAGGACTTCCCAGTCAAGTATCCAGTCAACCTTGACCTACTTGACTCTTCTTCAATCAATATCTTATTGTCAAACATCTAAACCCAAACCAAGACTCGGCTTGTGTCAACCTTGACCTGAGGGATATTGCACCAACAATCTCCCCCTTTTTGATGTTTGACAATACCACAATAACACTTACAATCCCATATGTAAGTTAGGCTAATCCCATAGCCTCCTTCTTCATGCCACTAGGTAATGAAAGCATAAATTAAGCTCTTCATTCTCCCCCTAAGAGGGCAAACTCCCTCTAGGTACTGAAAGCCTAACTTACTCCCTTTCATGAGTCCTTTCATTCTCCCCCTATGACCTTCCCATAGGTAATGAAGGACTAAGCTTAACCATACATTCTCCCCCTATTGGCACACATCAACCCATCGTTGGACACACATCAACCTATGCTCCAATTCTGGGCACACTTCAACAAATCCATTTGTTGAAGACTCTCCCCCTGAAGAGTTGCTCATCGTTGTTCACAACATCACTCGTTGTGATCAACACGATAATGAAGGTCCCATACCCTTCATTTATCCTTAACTTCTCCTCAATGTAGACAACTACCCAACCTTGAGCATTATCTACCACTTGAGTGTCCACTTGAAATAATGAGGATATCCACTCCCCATTTCTCCCCATTTCAAGTTTAAATGCTCAACCTTGAGCAAGTTCACAACAGAAGGTTAACCACCTTCCAAGGTTCATGAAAATAATTTTCATGTCTTTAAAGAGTCCCTCCCCCTAAAGACATGGTGGTAACTTCTGTCATTGCACCAACAATGACTTGGAATCCCTAAACCATTAGGAAACCCAAATTTAGAAGTTTTGAGGTTCAAATATTCAAAATTTGAAACAACCTCAACCTAAACTTCTACTTAGTCTTCGTTAACCAATCCATCCTTGTTTTCAACATGAAAACACCCTTTGTATGTATACAAATGTATTTAAGGGGTTTGGAATGGTTACCTAGACTCAAAGAGGTTCAAAGATGCTGAAATCAGGCCTTCCCAGCCAAAATCAGCAACTTGGATCGATTGGAGTTGGGTTCCAATCGATTGAACCTACCTCTGAATCGATCCGATCGATTCAGAGACTGGATCGATCGGCTGATCGATCCATGAGCTTTGCTCACGGAATTGCCTTTAATCGATCCATGGATCGATTCAGGAACCCAATCGATTCATGATCGATCGGAGCTCTGATAGTTCCTGAAATTCCATTTCACCAACTTCAGAAACCCCTAGAAAATTCTACAAAATTCCAAAAATTATGAAATTTCGTGTAGACATTATTTAGGGCATATACTTAATCATGGAAAAATAGCTTTCTATGAAAATACATCATATTTTCAAAGATTGACACAAACTTGAAAACCTACAAAAACTTTAGTGTTTTTCTTCAAGTTTGTGTCTAACTATTCAATGGTGATTACTATCAAAAGATAGCCTTCACCAAGGTTTTCCAAAAACATTTTAAAAACATTTTCAAAACCAATATCCCATCATGTTCCTTGGGCATAATGCACATGACTTGTACATTAGCTTTCCCAATGATGGGAAAACACATAACTATGTGTTTTGATGAATTTAAAACTCAAAGGAATGCACTAAATCAACATCTTGAGCTTTGTTCATCATCCTAACATCTCACTTGTATATAATATGCACTAAAACACATACAAGTCACCTTAGAGGTCTTTGTGAGATGTAAAATTTGGTTTTGCCATATTCTAGGGATCATGCATATCTATCTAGGCATTTTAGAGATATTAGACATCCACCCAGGATGTCACTTGTTAATAAGTGTCGTTAAATGCCATTCGTCCTTAATTACAAGGAATTAAACTTAATGCATGATTATGTTATGGCATACATCAAAAGAAAATAATTTTCAAAAGAAAATATCCTATTACTACATGATGTATGAATGTCATGACATGGTATTTTTGGATTTTTCATAATAAAACATGAATGCAAAAATAGACATGATGTCATGGCATATGATGGGCAAACAATCATGGCAAGGTTTAGCATAAATAAAATATACCTAGATTAACTATCTAAGTATCCTTAAAGTCTTAGCTAAACTTACAACTTAAACCTAGATTGCCTTAAAGTGCTTCAAGAGAGTGCCAAAACCTAAATTGGCATTTCTAATTTCCTTGATTTAATGTATGCCAATTGAAAGTAAACATGTCCTCAAATGTTGGCATATTCCATTTTTCCTCAAGAGTAGCACTTTTAAATTAAGGCTTAGTTTGCCTTTAATTTCCTAAGAACATACCAAAATCTCAACTTGGTAGTTCTTGTGTTTTCTCAAATTTGTGCCATTTAAGATTAAAATCAATTCTTCCACCATTAGGCACATTTTACTCTTTCAAGGAGTAATCAATAGGTCCATTTCATTTTCAAAGGTTAACTAACACCTTGAAAATGCTCCTTGAGTGTCAATTTCCTCAAAGTTGGGTTAACTGCCCTTCTAATCGGAGTTGACACTCTCTAACCCATCTATGGGGTAGAGAAGATGCTCCTAGGAACCCAACACCTATTGGTGCTCCTTGGATGCTCTAGGTACTCACTAGGGATAACTTCCCTAGATACCTTCCTAGTGACCTTGTTGGGCTTCTTAGAAGCCTTGGTCACATTTTCTAGGTCAACTCTAGGGATAACCTCCCTTGTGACCTTGTTTGTGACTTTCTTAGACTTCTTAGAAGTCTTAGTCACATTTATTGCAAAAATACTCTTAGGGATGACTTCCCTAGTATTTTTGGCTTGACCACTAGACCTAGGGTTTGTTCCATAACTATATGGAACTCTATGGTAAGAGGGCACATCCTTCTTAGCCTTTGGTTTGTATCCCAAACCTCTATGGCCATTAGATGACCTTTGTGCTCCTAGACCTAGGTTATGCTCATTTTGCCCTAATAGGATATTTTCCATCCTTTTTAGGGTCTTTTCCATTTTATCAAGTCTTGACCTCAAGACTTGATTTTCTCTCACTAAGTCCTTAGTATTTGACCCATGAGCATTTTTGTTTCTAGGCTTGTATCTAAAATCCTTAGAGTTTTCGCCTAGATTTTTACCTACATTCCTAGCCTTAGGGATAGTAGTTTTGGCATGTAGGGCCACATGCTTTTCCTTAAAGCCCTCATGCTTCCTATTCTTATGGTAAATCGCATTAAAATGATAAAAATTTGACCTAGCATGCTTTTTACCATTTTGCAAGGGAATAGGCTCAACGAAAGTTACCTTCCTTTTTACCTTGGAGGCTCCCCCTTGACTAGTGCCTCCTTGAGCCTTGACCATCTTCTTCCCCTTGGGGCATTGACTTCGGTAATGCCCCTTTTGTTGACACAAGAAGCACACAATGTGCTCCTTGCTCTTCTTTGTCCCGGGGGTGGTCTCCTTGGGCTTCTCCTTGCCCTTTTGTGCCACTTGGCCCTTCTTCTTGGCCAAGTTGGGACACTTGCTCTTATAGTGCCCATGTTCCCTACACTCAAAACATATTATATGATTTTTATTATTAATTGAAATATTTATACCTTCTTGTATAGGGATGGCACTTGCTCCTCCATTTGATATTTCTTGAATTTCGGAGGTGGCACCATCTTTTTCTTCTTCACTTGACCCGGATGTAGAAGCTTCTCCTTCTTCTTGATCCGGTGTCACCAAGGATTGCTCCCCCTCAATCCTAGAGGTGGAGGCTTCATCATCTTGAATATGAAACAAGGAGTATGCTCCCTCCTTGTTCCCTTCGTTGCATTCCCTTGAGGATGAAGCATCTTGGATTTCCTCTTCTTCGGAGGTTGAGCATCTATCAACCTCGGAATCCTCCTTTTGGTCTTGCTCCAAAGAGTCACCCTCTTTGGATTCTTCATGATCTTGTACAGTGGAGGGGATCTCTTCATGAAGCTTGGCCAATTTGCTCCAAAGCTCCTTGGCATCTTCGAATTCTCCAACTCGAGCCAAGATGTGGCTAGGCAATAAGTTGACCAGAAGCTTGGTCACTTTGTCATTTGCCTCGCCCCTTTGAATTTGCTCTGAGCTCCATCTGCTTTTCTTTAGAAGCTTGCCCTTGGAGTTCGTTGGAGCTTTGAAGCCTTCCATTAGAGCAAACCATTGCTCTATCTCCATCATAAGAAAGTTTTCGATTCTTGATCTCCAAGAATCGAAGCTTGCCGATGTGTATGGTGGAGCCACCCTTGTGTCAAATCCAAGTCCATCTTGGAATTGCATCTTGAAGTTGAGCTTGATAGAATCTTGAACTTGAAGAATTTGCTCCAACTTCTTCACCCTCTAGCTTTTCTTGTTATACTTGACCCTTCCGGCGATGATTCCGGTGAAGAGCAACCTTGCTCTGATACCACTTGTTAGGACCAAAAGTAGCTAGAGGGGGGGTGAATAGCTCGTCGCGTGCCCGGTGCTTGTTCCTTCAAAGATGTGCAGCGGAAAATACAGAAACAAACACACAACGCTAACACGGTTGGTTTTACTTGGTATCCACCTCACAAGAGGTGACTAATCCAAGGATCCACACCAACACACACACCCTCCACTAAATAAAACTCTCTTTTATGGTAACTACCAAGGGCGGAGAAGCCCTACAAGACTCAATACAAGAAGAGAGGGAAAGGATACAAGAAATACAAGCTTACAAGCTTACAATGAGTACAAAACCCTAACCCTAGCTTCTCTTCTTGGCTTTGATCCGCCTCTTGACTTGGAGGGCTTCCAAGATCCTTCAAGAACTGGCGATCTGAGCTTTGTGAGCGCTGTGGAGGAGTTGGCGAGAGCTCTGGGGTGAATACGTGAAGCAATGCTGCAGCCATCGAACGCCTGCAGCTATAAACGACGCCAACGGTCGGATCCCGATCGATTCGAATGTTCCCAATCGATCGGGAGGCTTTGGATCGATCCACGGATCGATCCGAGCCATTTCTGAAGCTCCGATCGATCCACGGATCGATCCAGCGCATCGCTGGCAACCCCCAATCGATCCATCGATCGATTGACCTCGATCGATCCACGGATCGATCCGAGCTTTCTCGCTCATGGATCGATCAATCCACCGATCGATCCGAGGCCGGATCGATCCATCGATCGATCCAAAGACTTGATTTTTGTCCAAAACCAATTCCTAAACCTCCCAAACCAACATCCGGTCAACCTTGACCTGTTGGTATGTCATGCCTAGCATCTAGTCACTCCCTTGACCTGCTAGGACTCCCTTACCAAGTGTCCGGTCAATCCCTTTGACCCACTTGGACTTTTCTCTGTGCCAAGTATCCGGTCAATCCCTTTGACCTACTTGGACTTTTCTTTCATGCCAAGTATCCAAACAATCCTTTGACCTACTTGGACTTCCCAAGACCGGATGTCCGATCATCCTTGATCCATCTGGATTTTCCCTTGCCTGGCTTCACTCACCAGGGCTTTCACCTAGCTTCACTCACTAGGGTTTTCCATCTGCCTAGCTTCACTCACTAGGACTTTCACCTGGCTTCACTCACCAGGATTTCCATCTGCCTAGCTTCACTCACTAGGACTTCCTTCTGCCTGGCTTCACTCACCAGGACTTTTCTTCTGCCTGGCTTCACTCACCAGGACTTTTCCATCTGCCTAGCTTCACTCACCAGGACTTTCATTTTGCCTAACATCCCAGTTAGGACTTCCCAGTCAAGTATCCAGTCAACCTTGACCTACTTGACTCTTCTTCAATCAATATCTTATTGTCAAACATCTAAACCCAAACCAAGACTCAGCTTGGTTACCCAGGTCAACCTTGACCTGAGGGATATTGCACCAACAAGAAGATGTGTTATTAATTTTCATATTTTACTTTGTGGGAGAAATTGGATTTAAAGTATATAAATTGCCAACCAATGCACTAGAATAGATAATCACTTTATTTTTCTTTATAACCACATTGTTATTAAAGGAAACTGAATATCCATCCAGATACAGTTTAGAAACTGAAATTAAATTCTTTCTAAAACTGGGTACATAAAGACAATTTCTTAAAACCAAATTTCTATTCCTATCAAAAGATAAGTAGACGTTTCCCACTGCAACAGCCGCCACCTTAGTAACATTGCCCATGTAGACGGTTATCTCTCCTTCAAATAGTCGTCGAGTTTCCTGGAACCCCTGCAAAGAATTACAGACATGATCAGTGGCTCCCGTATTTACACACCAGGTACTAGTAAATAACACTGCTAAACATGTTTCAACTACTAGAGTATGAGATATACCTTTATTATTCTGATTCCTAAGAGGACAGCCCGCCTTCCAATGTCCTGGCTGCTTGCAGATGAAGCACTTGCCCTTCGGCTTCTTCATTCCAGCCTTTTGTCCCTGAGGTTTATTCACTTTCTTTGTTGAAAAGACCTGTTTCTTCTTCTTCTTGTCTTTCGACTTAGAAGTAGAACCATTTTTAGCATAGTGAATATGAGAACTGTGACGAAATATTCCTTCTGCTGCCTGTAGTCCTGTCAGAAGTTCCGCCAATGTATACTCTCTTTTGTTCATATTATAGTTCAGGCGGAACTGCTCAAAACTTCTGGGTAGCGTTTGGAGAATTATATTAACCTGGGTTTCCCCATCGATTTCTCCTCCAAGAACTTGTATTTCGTTCAGATAGACCATCATTTTGAGGATATGATCCCTTACGAGTGTCCCCTCAGACATGGTGGTTATTATTAGCTTTCTCATTGCCTCTTGCCTTGCAGTCCGACTCTGGTGTCCAAAGAGTTCTTTGAGATTGTTCATTATATCATAAGTTGTTGGTAAATCTTGATGTTGATGTTGCAATACATTTGACATTGATGCCAAAATGTAACACCGCGCCATCTCATCAGCTTTTACCCATTTCTTATGGTACTCAATCTCCTCTGGGGTAGAGTCACCATCAGGTGCATCAGGGCAAACCTCAATCAGTACAAACTTATAGCTTTCAGCAGTAAGGACAATGTCCAGGTTTCTTTTCCAATCTATGTAGTTGGGTCCAGTAAGTTTGTTCTCTTTCAGTATAATGGCCAGTGGGTTGAAAGTCATCCTAAGAATCACAAAAATAACTTTGGTCAGGACTCTAAATTTAGAATAATATTGATTCCTCAAACAATACTATTTTAAATTAACCAACACCTCAAAACACCGTGAATTTTGTATGCCACGATAGTGTGGACGTATACAAATTTAACATTTATAAAAGGAGGGTATAACCCATTAATTTTATTATCTTGTCAACCTAACTTTTTGACAAATAAAATTAATAGTTGGTTTCCTTCGGTCACACAAATAATAGCAGTGACTCCGATGAGGAGGATACTATTAGACGTGTCTAAGTGTATACCATTACTTGACACTAAGTCCATTAATAAGATTGTGCCCCTTCCGATGGGGAAGATCACATGCTCTTAATTAATTTCCTATAGTCATCCAAAATGGAAGTTTGATCTAGTGATCCGCAAACAAACTCATCCGATATAGAGGAAGACACTCAGAGCCAACGCGCAAGTTTGTTTGCATCACTTACAAACCAGTAATAAAGACCGTGGAATTTATTAAAATAAATCCCTCTCCCACTTAGTTATTTAAAGTGAGGAATTTTAAGCTATCCTAGCATACATCACATGCATACACACACATCACAGTAAATAAAAGCAATAAATATGGAAATTATTTTCCAACTATTATGACCTTTTTCTGTTACTGCCCTCTATGTGCACCAACCCTAGCTGCTGCCATCTTTAGCCACCGCCATCGGGTCGAGTCGTCGTATCCATCTTGCTTCTTATTCTGCTGTGCCTCTGGTGCTCCAAAAGTACCACGCCTCGCAAGAATCCAATCCACGAGAAAAATAGAATTTTACATATATCGATCCTATATTCCACGAGGGAATGTACATGTAATCTAGATCGAAAATAAAATTCTAAAAATAATACAGCTCCTGCTGTATTTGATACATATAATTATGCACACACAAAATATTGCCCTTGACATGTCCAAGGGTCCAATCACACACAACATCAATAAGTCATAATAGTTGGAGCCTGCAACCAAAGAGTTAGCACATCCTACTATTATCCTGCCTAAATTATGTATGGCATGTGCATAACCTATTTGAATTCTAAACACAGAGGCAAACCCTAGCTCTGATACCAATTGTTGGTTAGTCCTAGGAAAACATATCGGTTCCACTGTACAAAAATTTTTGTACAAGTGTTGAACATTTCCTTAAATAACCTATTGTGTTCTTTAGAAGTTAAATTAAGAATCGCAGACGGAACTTAACATCATTGATTCCAAATTTAACTTATCTGTTCTTAATGGTTTAGATTTGAATCACAAGCAGAACTTAACACTATTGATTCAAATCTACCTAAGTTATTAATTCCATTAAATATTAATTTTCAAAATTGGCTTCCAGGACTGCATGGTAAGGCACATGGCCTTCTTGGATATGGGAGCAACCACCACCGCCTAGGCAAAGCCTTTTAAGGAAAGCTAATATTTAATTTCCTTAAATAACTCTAGGTTAACCAAAAAGAACAATTGAATCATAAATTCGAAAAAGAAGAAACACAAACTCAAAAAACTTATTCGAAAAACTAGATCTAATTGCCTCTTGCATTTAGAATTCTTACAAAGAAAATAACTAGTATGATGCGGAAGAAAATTATTAGTTATACCTTCTCTTTGTAAGCTAATGACCTCGAGATCTTCTACTGTATTCCTCACCTCACCTTGGACATCGTGTGGGCGACGATCCTCCAAGATGAACACCACCCAAAAGCTTCTTCCTCTTCTTCTTCTAAAATCCGGCCACCAACACCACCAAGGAGAAGAGAGCAAAAGGGAAAAGAGAAGGGAGAGAGGGGTCGATCACCAAGCAAAAGAATAAGAGTTGTATCTCATGAAGCCCCCTCACCCCTTCTTTTATATTACTTGCCCAAGGCAAATAAGGAAAAACTTTTTACAAAAAATAAAATCATCCAAGAGTTTTTCCTTTTCCCTTTTAATTTTTCCTTTTCTTTCCTCTTGATTGAATCAATCACCAATTTTGATTGATGATAATTTTATTTATTTTAATTATGGTCGGCCCCTTGCTTGGGCACCAAGCAAGGTGGCCGGCCACCTCATCAAGAGAAAAGGAAATATATTTTTTAAAAATTTTACAAGAAGAAATCTTCTTATAAAATTTACAAGCTCTCTTTCCTAAAGTAGGAGTTAAAAAAGAAAAGTTCTAAAAATTAAAACCATGTTTTAAAATGTAAAACTTATCTTATAAAATTTTCTTTTTTAACATGATGATAGAAAATTTTAATTTTAAAACTTATCTTCCTTTTTTTTCTTAAACCATGAGGATGGTTAAAAAAGGAAAGTTTTAAAACTTTTAAAACTCTCTATTAAAACATGTGGCTAAATTCAAATAAGGAAAGTTTTTAAAATTAAAATCTCTTTTTTAAAACTTATAGTTTGCTACAAAGAGAAGATTTTAAAAATTCAAAAACAACCCTCCTTGTTTGAATATTGTGGTCGGCCCCTTCATGCTTGGTCACCAAGCAAAGGGCCAACCCCTATAGAAGAGGATGTGACCGGCCCTTTCTTGGTCACCAAGCATTGGACCGGCCCACTACTTGGACACCAAGAAGAGCCTTACATTTGGATGGACTTAAGGCTATAATGAGGCTACGACAGGGACCTAGAGGAAAAATTGGTTTGGGCCTTCCGATGAGCTTGAGTATCCCGTGTTCGCCCCGAACACACAACTCAAGTTCATCGATAATAACTCATTCCACTAGAGAGTTATTATCGCACTACCGCACCAATCCCAAATTACATTATGGGCTCCTTCTTATCATGAGTGTGTCAGTCTCCCTGTGTTTAAGATTAAGAATGTCCACTAATTAAGTAAGTTATTGACAACTTACTTAATTAATATCTAGCTCCAAGAGTAGTACCACTCAACTTCATTGTCATGTCGGACTAAGTCCACCTGCAGGGTTTAACATGACAATCCTTATGAGCTCCTCTTGGGGACATTCTCAACGTAGATAACTAGGGCACAGATTCCTTCTATAATCAACAACACACACTATAAGTTATATCATTTCCCAACTTATTGGGTATATTGATTTATCGAGCTAAACCTCACCCTTTGATAAGTTAAAGAAATAAATATTAAATATATGTGCTTGTTATTATATTAGGATTAAGAGCACACACTTCCATAATAACTAAGGTCTAGTTCTTTTACTAAGTCAGTACAAAAAGAACTTACCTAAATGGTCCTACTCATACACTTAAAGTGTATCAATGTAATTTATTAGTCAAGATAAACTAATACTTAATTACACTACGACTATTCTAATGGTTTGTTACTTTCCATCTTAGTCGTGAGCAACTGTTTATAATTTATATAAAACTGACAACATGATCTTCTGAGTGTGACACCACACTCCATGTTATCTACTATATAAATTAATTGAACAATTATATTTAACAAATAAATATAGATATTGACCAATGTGATTATTTTATTTCAAAAATAAATATTTACAAAAGCTAGGCTTTTAGTATACTCTCCAACAGTAGAGCCTCGAGCGAATCCAGTATAAGTCGAGAATAGGGCCCATAGAGAACCTATCCGATTAGCGGGGTGCCAATCGGGAGAGAGCGGAGAGCAGAGCCCCGAGCGAGTCTAGTCCGAGCCGGGAATGAGACTCATATAGAGCATGTTTGATCGACGGGGAGCCAATCAGGAGAGAGTAGGGAGCAGATCCTCGAGCAAGTCTGATTTGAGTCGGGAATGGGGCCTATAGAGAGCCTGTCCAATCAGTGGGAGTTGATTGAGAGAGAGCGGGGAGCAGAGCCCTAAGTGAGTTCGGTCAAAGCTAGGAATGGAGCCCATTGAGATCCTGTTTGATTGATAGAGCTGATCGGGAGAGTGGGGTCCTGTTATGCCAGCTACTCGGCCTTTTAACCCATCTTGGACTTTAACCGATACCTATACTGGCCTGTTGGCCCCACTAAAGGGCCCTTGTCTATTTCACCGTATCAATAGCCAAACTCCAATTTCAATCTATCAATTTCCTCCATGAACAGAGATTTCAATTTCTCTTCTACAGTGAGTTTTGACAATATCGTGTCCTTGTCAACTTATAGATAAGAAAACTTAGCATTAAGATGAACTTTTGCTTTCTCCATCTCTTCCTTTGTTACTATGATGATATGTAGCCTTTCCTTCAACACATCCACCTCTGTAATCAAAGTTGTTCTATTTACATCAAATCCAAGCCGCAACCTTACAATTTGCTATATGAGAGAAAAGTTGTTAGCTTGGCATCTTATGATCTTCACCTAAGCCTCTTCTAATGCTATTGACACTGCGTTGATATCTCTTTTGTAAGCGGCAGTCTTAGATACTATTCCCTTCATATCTTGCTCAATCTCAACTTTCTCTGCTTGAATTGTCTACAATTGATCATAAGTGCTTTTGAGATGCTTCTCCGATGACATGTCTTTTTCCTCTAGTGTGGCCTTCTTGGTTTTAAGGGCTTGAATAATCATCATCTTCTACTCAAGGATC
Source organism: Zingiber officinale (assembly GCF_018446385.1). Lineage (NCBI taxonomy): Eukaryota > Viridiplantae > Streptophyta > Magnoliopsida > Zingiberales > Zingiberaceae > Zingiber > Zingiber officinale. The sequence continues at coordinate 39,042,990 of NC_056002.1, read as the reverse complement.
AACTTTTGTCTCTCTACATCCTCCCTCGACTTTTGTTTCAAATCGTCAAGCTTAAATAAGGCAGAATCTTTCTTTGACACTGCGATATCAAGATCCCTTATCAGTGAATCCCTTTAACCAAAGATATATTCCAATTTCACCTTCTCTGTCACAAGTTTAGCTAATTTAGACCGGAGGTCTTTCACTTGATCTGTCCTTTCAACTATTTCGTAAAGGATGAACTAGTTCAAAGCCCCGAGGCTCTCAATTTTTCCCTTCTCATCATGAAGCTCATTTTTTATCTCCTCCACATGCAACCTCAAGTCTCAGGCCCCGTCTGGAAGTGGTGGAGAGTGGACCATCGGTGATGTACCGTGAAAATTCACTTGCTCAAAGAACTCCGAGAATCGCCTGGCTATGAAAGTCCAGTGATCTCCTACGGAAAGTTAACAAAGAGGAGGGAAGGAAATCATCAGTAAGCAGGTCCCTGATGTAGCTACTCTGACGATCAAGTCAAAAAGCATTGGTGCCATAAAAATGAAAAGAAATGAAAGCAAGTATATAGATATATGCGTGTGTACCTGCACCAGCGGAGAAGGACCCCCTTTTATAATTCTCCTCACAATCCCCACATTTAATGAGGCATTATCCTGTTGTCAGACAACGTGCCCCATTACCATGCTTATACTACATCTAGTAGTCACATCACATGTATGGAGAGGGTATATTGTGTATATTATGTATCTATATGCTTTTCTGACTTTCTGGCAAACCCATGTGCTATAGAATTGTTGAATGGTGTAAGGGTAGAAGTTATTATCCATGAGAGGATGTTCTTGTATCCATGCCAATTTTTGGATTGCCAAAGTTTGAGGTAGCTTTTGATAAACTATCACCGGTATCTTGATCATAATCATCTGGATCAAATTTCTCCTCCAAATCATTTTCGAATCCGTCTAGATCATCTCGAGCGTTGAAGTTATTATCCTCCATGGTGAAACCTAATCCTCCCTTAAATGAAGTTTGAGTGTAATTGAAATGAAGAAAGTGACTCTTCATCTTTTCCCAATCCTTAATTTTGGTCTTATCTTGTCAGTCTCGTGAGCGTTGCAAGTGCTCCCACCATGCCAATGTTAGACCTCTGACCCCTTGGTCTATGACGTACCAAAAAACTCAGAAAGATCAACTGGAAACCCAATATCTCCATATCGTTCCTCTTGACCATGATTTTCTCAAAACTGAGCACGATTGTGATATGAATTTTTGAAAGTGGAACCAAAAGTAGGAATAGAAAACTTACAACCTTTAAGATCTTAGGCACTATGATCATAACGTGGGACTTTCTCAACTAGAACTTACCTCTCACGACCTCGATCATGAACCTCATGATCTTTAAGATCTCGTGTCGCTAAACATTGGGTTAAATCTATGACTTGTCTCTGTAAATCCTTAATCTCGTTCTGGGTGCTACGATCACAGTGTGAAACTTCCTCAGCTAAAACCTGTATGGCACGATCACAATTGCGATGACCTTTTATCAGATTTGATGTTCAATTTCCTCAATCAAAACCTACCAGCTCTGATACAAATTGATACCGGACAAAATAGCTATTATCATATAGACTGACGAGAAGGGGGAATTGAGGAAAAGACATGAAGAGAAACTGTGTCCTCCATATTTTCCCTCCAAAAGGAAATATTATTTAATAACTGAGGATAATTACTCAAACAGCTAAATAAACACTTATATATACTTTAAACCCTAAGAAATAAAGAAATCCTAAAAATTATAAATGAATTCAAAATATAAAAATTACTAAAAATATCCTAAAAACAAAAAACAATAGAAATTATGAAAAATTACTAAAAATAATAAAAAAAAACTAACAAATCCTCTTGCATCAAAAGTGGTGTTGATTTTTTAAATACAATGCCAGTGGTGTTTTTTAAATTATTGTTATTCTTTGAATATAATATTATAATAATTAATGGGAGGGATAAAATGATAAACCAGTATGTCCTTTAGAAAATTATTCTTTGAATACAATACTATAATAATTAACGAGATGGATAAAATGATAAACAAGTGTGTACTCTAGATAATTTAAAAGTTACGTGTGCTTTTTTTAGAATTTTATAATTTTAAATACACGTTGGTCAATTATCAATAATAAAAATAAAAAATATTTTTAAAAATTAGTATCACAATAATATGGTTCTTTACATCTAATATCAAAATAATATTATAAGTACGGTATTACAATTAAGAGGGATAAAATAAAAAATAAATACAGTTTTAAATAATCTAATTTGTTTGGAAACAACTTAAGTGAAGAAATTAAATTGAATTTCATTAGAAATTGAATTCTGGTAAAAATTGAATTCAATTTCTATGTTTGGAATGGATTAGTGAATAATATAATTGAATTAAATTTTTTAATTTGGAATCTATTTGAATTGAATTCCATTCTTATACATTTACTATTTTATCCTCATAACTAATGATTTAATAATCAAGTTAAGTATTAGAGAATAATAAGAAGGGATCACACAGTTAAGACAGCAGTATGAAGAAGGTGGCGCACGGGAGAAATGGTGCAAGGAGAAGTTTTCGACACAAGGAGAAACGACGCACGGGAGAAAGACAGGAGAAAACAAAGAGTCGGCAGATAAAAAAAGTGTTTTAAGTTAAAAGGACAATTAAGTAATTTTAGTTATTTATAGTAAATTTCCATCCAAATCTGACCATTTGAGGTATGATTACTATTCATGTTTTGAATGTAATTGAAATTGAATTTCATATCAAATCCATCTCAAAAATTTATTTCAATTTCATAGGATTCCAAATAGTATCTTAAAAGTTATACGTGCCTTGAGAATTACATAATTTAAATATGACCAATTATCGATAATAAAAATAATAAATATTTTTAAATTTTAATATAAGTCTATAATTAATAAAAATGGGAAAACTAAATACAGAAAAAAAACATTGTTAGATTTCTTAAATTAAATGTGAAAAAAAATGAAAATACTGAAAGGAACAGGCGACGAGTGAGAGAGGGCGCAGAAGAAGACCACCTCAGCAGCTCCGCTCTGCTCCAGCCATAGAGGCAACGCCACCATCTCCTCCTCTTCGCAAAAACTACACTGCCTCATGCAATCCCTGCCACCTTCGCCTTCATGCCAACACAATCAGTCTTTCGCCACTGACACCACAACAAGCCACATCAATGCTACAGTTGCCTCCCTCGACTCTCGTAATTTGATTTGATGTTTGAGGCAATATCTCTCCTATCCCCCTCAGTCACAGTCTGTGCGCGCGCAATCGCATTGAAGCGAGAAAAAAAACACCTGTTTTTTTCTTTACTCGCCATCGCCACTGCACAGTGCTACCAGAAAAGCAAGCCAATGCCCCAGCAGCGCCATAAATAAAATATAAAAAAATCCGAACTTTTCCTCCAAAACAGTTTGTTTTATCGCTTTGATATTATTTTGCAAAGGAAAGGAAAAAGGCAGCAACACATCGCCGCAGTCCCCAGCTTTCGAAGTTTAAACGCGCCGCTCCGACCGCAAAGCCGCTGGCCGAGTAAATCCAGCACGCATCCAGAGGCAAAACGTCTCCTTTCGCCCCTTTTCTCCTTATTCGTCGTCGTCGTCACTGCCTGTGTCCATTGCTATGTCCGCGGAGTGGGACGAAGAGTGGAGAACGGGGTTAGCCGCTTCTGCGCTGGCGACGAGGACTTGAGGCGAACCGATGCTCCCCTGCTGCCTACGTGAAGGAAGAGGGGTGATCGCGGGAAATTCCAAGGCGGTGAGCGCGTGTGCTGCAGAAAGATTTTAATTTTAGGTTTTTTTTTTTTTTTTTTTGTGAGGGCGAATGGAGATGGTTGTAAGCGGAAAGGAAACACAAAAGGGGCGTCAGGCTGAGATGATGATGGATTCTGGGAAGTACGTGAGGTACACGCCGGAGCAACTGGAGGCGCTTGAGAGGGTCTATAGCGAGTGCCCGAAGCCGAGCTCCCTCAGGCGGCAGCAGCTCATACGGGAAGGCACCATCCTCTCCAACATCGAACCGAAGCAGATCAAGATCTGGTTCCAGAACAGAAGGTAAACGACGAGCGAGAAACAAAATTGTCAGACTGTTTATGTCTATATCGCTCTTAATAGCTCGGAAATAGTTCTTTGGTGTTCTTCCTTTCTCTGCCACTCTAGTTGGGCTCTTGAGCTAAATCACTGTTACATTTATGTCGAATTTTATTGATCTTAAATTGTGAAAATAATTTTACTTGATGGTGTATGCTAAGTGGCCGCTTTATTTAGCTGTTCCATTTCTGAGCAATTTTGGTTTCTTTTCTTCTCATACTCTCACCCATCAGAAGCCCGAGGATATTGAATCTTGTTCATTAATGGGGAAATTTTCTGATGTAGTTCTTCTGCTGATAAACATCTACTTCGTTAAGATGATCTTGGACTAGTCCTTTTTTTTTCTTTTGTATTTTGGCTAATTAAATTGTTTCTTTAAATATAGTTTAAGTGTTGCAAATTTGCTGCTTTCTATTTCTTTTTGCCAAGATGTTTTGGAAGGCATCTAAAGATTAGGCCCAAAGGTTTAGTTTTTTCCATAGTAATTAATGCCTGTCAAAGTAGCATGGTGAAGCTCTTGATACTCATCGATTGATAAATAAATTCTCGGTGTATTAGTTGTAGGTCCTTGTGTCAAGCTGATTTTAGAGTCTTCAAATAAGTAGTTCCTTTCATCAAGACTGCAAGACTGCACCATATATACTTTTAGTATCATCTACATAAATTGTTACAGAATGCCATTAAGTCTAGACGCTTATGCTGTCAAATTTTTAGCATTCACTCTTTGCTTTATGCTAGATGTCGGGAAAAGCAAAGGAAGGAATCCTTTCGGCTCCAAACAGTTAACCGCAAGCTCAGTGCTATGAACAAACTGTTAATGGAAGAAAATGATCGACTTCGAAAGCAGGTCTCTGAACTTGTTTATCAGAATGGCTATATGCGCCAACAAGTGCATAATGTATGTATTCTTGAACTAACCTTTATCATAGTTTCTATCTTGCATGAAGTGGTTCTCACAACAAATACAATGTACTTTTTTGAATTAGTTTCATATTTGTGCAATAGTGCAAATCCATTATGAACAATAGTGCAACATTAAAATTGTCGTTTCAATTTTTTAAGAACTCATTAGCTCTTGTTACTGAACATTCAGGCATCTGTTACCAGGACAAACACCAGCTGTGAGTCTGTGATTACGAGCGGTCAGTATAAGCATCAGCAAAGCCTAACAGCTCAGCCTCAAAGAGATACTAATAACCCAACCAGGTAATCATAGCATATTGGTCATGAAAACTCTAGTTTAGTGCCTAACGGTTTATTGTGTTTGAGGGCATTTCTGTTGTAGTCTTCTTGCAATTGCGGAGGAGACCTTGGCAGAGTTCCTGTCAAAAGCTACTGGAACTGCTGTTAATTGGGTTCAGATGGTTGGGATGAAGGTGACATTTTATGGACTATTGACTACCTGGTTTAGTCCAACTTTGTGTTCAAGTTGTATGATACATAGTTCTTATTATCTATAATAGCCTGGTCCGGATTCCATTGGAATCGTTGCTGTTTCTCACAATTCTGTCGGGGTTGCAGCTCGAGTCTGTGGCCTTGTGAGTCTAGAGCCCACCAGGGTGAGTCATTGCTTACAGAATTCTCATTTTTCTAGTCTGCTTCCGTTTAACACAAATCGTCTGTATTGGGGACCTTAGGTTGCAGATATTCTTAAAGATCGTCCTTCTTGGTATCGTGATTGTCGTAGCCTTGATGTGCTTAGTGTAGTTCCAACTGGTAATGGGGGAAATATTGAGCTTATATACATGCAGGTTCACTCTTTTCATATCTTCTATACATTTTAATTCTGAGAAGCTAGTACACCTTGATGTTTATTTAATTTGGCTGTATTTTATCGCATATATACAGACATATGCACCTACTACCTTGGCAGTTGCTAGAGATTTTTGGACACTGAGGTATACAACAGCCCTTGAAGACGGCAGTCATGTGGTATGAATTTTGTCATCAATTGGACAAGTGATGGCAACCCGTTTATTGATATTTTGTTTCCCAGTAAGACCATATACATTTGGTTGAAACCTTTCTTCCAGGTAAGTGAGAGGTCATTGACCCCTGCAGATGGTGGTCCAGCTAGGCCACCTGCTCCAAGCTTTGTACGAGGTCAAGTACTTCCCAGTGGCTTTTTGATTCGACCTTGTGAAGGCGGTGGTTCGATGATTCACATCGTCGATCATATTGATTTAGATGTGAGTTTTCATTTTCTTTGTATCTTTGAGGTTTACTACTGATGTTTTTTTATTGGCTATATCTTTCACGCCCCAGGCATCCAGTGTTCCTGAGGTTCTAAGACCCTTGTACGAATCACCGAAACTTCTGGCACAGAAAATGACCATTTCTGTAAGCCTTATTGTTCATTGGTTAACTGCTCCACTCATGCTTTTTCACTAGTCATACTCCGCATTTACAGGCTCTTCGCAATCTAAGACAAATCTCTTCTGAGGCTGGTGGTGATGTTCACTGTGGAGGGAATCAGCAACCTTCTGTTTTGAGGATCTTGATGCAGAGATTGAGCAGGTCACGAAATTGATTCCATCTTGCTGTCTCTTCTTTCCCAATTTCGATGTATTTAAAACTGAAAGTTCTTGTGTTTGCATTGATATTGCAGAGGTTTCAACGATGCAGTAAATAACTTTGCTGATGATGGTTGGTCTTTACTAGGCAGCAATGGCATTGATGATGTGACTGTTGCTATAGATTCTTCTTCAAATAGAATTCTTGGATCTCATGTTAATTCTTCAGAAATGTTTTCGACCCCGGGAGGTGTTCTCTGTGCAAAAGCATCGATGTTGCTGCAGGTCTAATCTAAAGCATCTGAGAGGCTCTTTTACTCTGTCATTGAATATTGTTTGATAGCAATTGAAATTTTAGAAAACTGGTTTGTTTTTATGAAGAATGTTCCACCTGCAACACTGGTTCGATTTTTGAGGGAGCATAGATCAGAATGGGCTGATAGTGCTGTTGATGCTTATTCTGCTGTTTCATCGAGAGGCTGTACCTATTCGATCCCTAGTGTTCGAGCTAATTCTGGTATTTTGGGCCATCAGGCAATACTTCCTCTTGTTCACACTATTGAATGTGAAGAGGTAATCTTTTTTTCCTTTTGTTCGGTGATTGCTTACATGGATGTCATATCTTTTTGCTCTTCGTAATTGCAGTCGTTGGAGGTGGTCAAGCTCGAGGGCTTTTGTTTCAACCAAAATGCCAATTTGTCAGGGGATATGACCTTGTTACAGGTTTGTCTTGTCGAAGTTGTCTTACTCTAGAATTGATCGGTGAATGGTTTATGTTTTCTGTATTGCAGCTTTGCAGTGGAATTGACGAGAATGCTATCGGTGCCTGTGCTCAGCTTGTTTTTGCACCCATTGATGAATCTTTTACCGACAATATTCCTCTGCGGCCATCAGGCTTCCGTGTTATTCCACTGGAACCTAAATCAGTTGAGTATCTTGAAGTGAAGCTGATATTGATGTATTCGTAATTGATTCTCCTGTCGGTGTTGATAATTCTTTTAATGATTTTACAATCACCCAATTCGTGTGATTTGTCTTGTATAACTACTGTAGGATTCTTCTGCTCCTTCACGAACTCTCGATTTAGCATCCACACTAGAGACTGGTTCCAGTGCTGCTGCATACTCCATTAACGAGACTGCTTCAGCTGCGTATAACTTGCGATCGGTCCTCACGATAGCCTTCCAGTTTACATATGAGAATCACCTTCGAGATGATGTAGCTGTGATGGCTCGGCAATATGTTAGAAGTGTGGTTGGCTCAGTGCAGAGAGTTGCTATGGCTATTTCTCCGACACCAGGCCTTCCGATTGGATCTAAAAATCTTCCACCTGGCTCTCCTGAAGCTCACACTCTAGCACAATGGATTTTCCGAAGTTACAGGTAATCTGGTAGCTGCCTGTTAAAGTAGTTTCTTTTCAGTGTCTATTAAGATAAGCATTTAGTATAAAATAACCGAGCAATACGCTTTAAGGCTTTCTTGCTTTCCTTCATTGATCACCTAGATGAATCTTCTTACTGGCTTAAAATTTGTGTTCTAGGGCTCAAACTGGAGTTGAACTCCTTCAAATAAACTCGCAAGCTAACGATCCCTTGTTGAAAGTGCTTTGGCACTGTTCGGATGCGATCATGTGTTGTTCTTTAAAGGTAAGTTTATTTTCTTTTCTCCTTACATACGAAGAGTTTCTACGTATAGCAGCTACTATATTCTTGTGTTATTGCATTTGATGTATGTATATTTATAAATTTTGATGGGTATGTCTAATTCTGTATTGGCCCTAAAATGTACCAATACTTTTGCAAACCACCATTGTTCGATTAGTGCGCGACAAAAATTGGTCCTTATCATTTATAAATTGTTTTGTACAAGGTTTAAAATTTTGATCCGTGCTGAGGTTTCGGTTCTGGATCGAAATGATATAGTTTTGGTACCGTATCGTGTCGTGCCGATATAATTTCGGTATTTTGTAAATATAAAATATATTAATTAAAAAATGAAATATTTAACATAAATATTTTTTAAAAAATAAATAATATAAAAAATAATTTTTAAAAAAAGACAAGATATGAAAATAGATAAATAAATAAACATTTTATTATAATTTTTAAATTAAAATAAATGAAATATAAATTAATTAGATAATTTTATTAAGATTTATTTAATAAAGTCTCTTTAGATTATCTCCATCATATCTAGGAGTTGATTAAAATAATTAATCTAAGTTTAATTAAAAAAATACAAAATTTGATACCATTCGCGAGCTCGCGCGACTTCGACATTATCGCGGGGTTGCGCGACCCCATGGTCACGGGGATTGCGTAATTCTGGCGCGATCACAGTGATCGTCCGACTTTTCTACAACAGTCATAAGGTCGCACGACGCCTCCGTGGCGACATCGGAAGGGTTATGCAATTCCTCCGTTGTTGTTGCGAGGTCCGCTACGGCCACGGGGTCATGGACCCTTCCGTTGCGGCCACGGGGTCATGCAACACATCCAGTTGTTGCGGATCTGGTGTCGGGGGCGTGCTGATGTCGGGGTTGTGCCGGTGCTGGGGTCATGCCGGTACCAATCACTGGACGGAACGAGATGTTTCGCCCATCTCGGCACGGCGCTTTAAACCATGATTTTGTATCGCTACCTAATGACCCACATCACAAACCATGGTCTGAAATGGTGGAAATGTAGCATCATTTGCAGGCCTCACCTGTTTTTACCTTCTCCAACCAAGCTGGTCTTGATATGCTAGAAACCACTCTGGTAGCGCTGCAAGACATTACACTGGAAGCCATCCTTGACGACAGCCGTAAGCTGCTTTGCTTGGAGTTCCCGAAGATCATGCAACAAGTCAGTAATTAACAAGTGAAGTCATTGCTTCCATGTGATCTTATTTCTAGTTTGCTAAAACTTGTTCCATCTTCTCCAAATTGTAGGGCTTTGCTCATCTTCCTACTGGTATCTGCCTGTCAAGCATGGGGAGGCCGGTGTCATATGAACAGGCTGTTGCATGGAAGGTCCTGAATGAACATGGTTCAACCCACTGCCTAGCTTTCATGTTTGTGAATTGGTCGTTCGTCTGAATGCTCAGTTATTCTGGTTTTGTGAACTTGAACAGTTGACGAAACTACAAAGCCATGCATCTGTTTTCGCTTAAGCTCGAATTTACGAACTGTGAAATATCAATCTGATAGTCCAGTGCATCTTGTTATCTCTATTATTTTCAGCTGATGTACTGGCTCACAAAGAACAGTTGCAAATTTGGACTGAAATTTGTTTATAATTTGTTAATCAAACTTCACAAGTGCAATGTGTATACTGTCCTTGTATAATTATTGCTTTATGAAATTGTTATTTTCTTATTATCGTTCATAATTGTTTTTTTTCGTCATTGTAAGAACCCTACTGCTTGCTCCTTGAACCTACCAATTTTGTCGACTCCCAAACCGTGCATACTGTTGTTGATGATGCCAAAGAGTTGCCTCTATTTGTTCTGTATGTGTGACTTTATATTCTAGTAGGACGATGTTAAGTGTGTATGAATTTTTGTTAAATTCTTTACATCAAGCCATAGTTTATGCAATTTCGTTATCATGAGCATACTTTTCAAGTTTTGCAACTTGCGATATTACAGGCCTTAGTCGACAAACAAGTGAAAGAAGAAAGGAAAGGAAACTGAATCACTGAAAAAACAAAAGAACCAGGTTTACTTTCAAATCTGGGTTAAAACTTACAGGAATTACCGTGACTGTAAGAACACACAAAATATCATAACAAAATTAGCCAAGCCGATCAAAGAAGCTCAAATTCACGCTTTTCTAATATGCTTAAGCTTCTATAGATGATATGGAGAACCAGCATATGGTGTGCTACCTGAAACTACTAAGCAAGCTCGCAAGCTTAGCCCCGGATACTCAAATTGGCTTTGTGAAAGAAAACGGAATGAATAAAACTGCATTTGTGTACATCACCATGGACCTTGTCTCCATATTGCAGTAAGCATTCAGAAACACTTCAGCATATCACAATCTGTTTCAATGTTGGAAACATAGTTTTTGCGGGTCACATTGTTCCAAGCCAATAATGCTGCCCCGACGGCTGGCTCCACCTGCAGATAAGAGCAATGCAATTGAATTCAGTCAGGTAATAAGGTTCTCAAAGGATTTGATGCCATTTTGCAGTAACTGAATTTAAAGTAGTAAGTCGCATGATTATTCTTCGATAGAGGTTTGTGTTATTTGGGGGATAAGTTGTTACCATGAACAAAGATTGACACAGACTCTCAGATAGTGATCGTAAGTTCAAAATGACAAACCTTGGGACGAACTGGATGAGCTCCGGGATATATCTTGGTTATGGAATCGATGACTTCTTTCCCGATGTCCCAACTGTCATTTTCTTCCAGAACTCCCCCAACCATGACAAGAGGAAAATAATCTTTTCCATCTGCAATGGAAATTTCATCTCGAGTATAAATGGCATCGTATAATGCCAAAACCGAAATATCAACAGAAGAAGAAATGTTTGTTTGGCAACGAATGTTTCTTCCCTTTTTCATTTTGTTTCTTTCATAAGGCACTTAGAATAAGCCTAGGTTACTGATGAATTTGATTCTAACAGAGTGAACTAGGAGTTCAACAATGACTATGATGGAATAGGATGACTCGCCCGAAAGATGATTCAACTATTATATGTACCTTGACCACACAATTCAAGCCTCTGCACAACTGCTTTCACACTAGCACTCAACTCTAGGACTGAATCGTGTAAAATTTTGTTTGCAACTTCATCACCAGCTTCAGCACAAGATACTACTGCTGGCAAGAGTTTTGCGATACGAGCCCATGAAGGATCTGCATATGTCCACCTGCGTAGCGAACAAATCAATTCAGTAAATGCAAGCTCTTTAAAATACACTTTGAAGGGATTCCCTAAGATGATAAATGAATTCAGTAATCTTTTATTGATGGTTTTAACATTCGACTTGAATTATCTGCTAAAGAAAGACTGAAACATATCTAATTCAATCAAAAAAAAGGCTCAAAGTGGAAGCTAAACTGAGCATAGAATGGTAATGCAATGCTTTTGGTCGAGATTCATATGCAATAAGGAAGTCGATAGGAAGCGAAGAGTACCCAATTAGTTCATCTGGCGAAGAAAGACGAACCATGTTGAGAATCTCGTATGTAAGTAGCGTTTGAGGGCCACGACCATCATGAGCCCTCATTATGGCTGTCAATGCTCGAGCAGAAATGCCATAGCCACTGTGTAGTTAAGTCAGACAATCACTATAACTTCAATAACAAACTATAACATAAGATAAAATAAAATCATTGCATAATAAGAAATACACTGGAGAGAATATTCTGGATTGACTCATTCATGACTGACTTGAAACAACTATCTATTTAATCTTCCATTCAAGTACCTAAATGGTTATTTAATAGTGTCATTCGACCTTGTCTGTGCATAAATTATACCAGTTTGCCCTTTTAACGAACATACAATCTTCTTGACATCATTGATTCAACAAGTTATTTATCATCCAAGAAAAGGTTCCTTTTTGTCGTACCATTATGTTATGTCTGTGCAAATCATACTCCTTTTGTCCCTCATTATGGTCAAGTTGGCAGGTTTAAGAGTACATCGAATTTTGTCAGCATAACAAGGCTCATAGTTTTCATTGTGCAACGATGAGAACTAAGTGTAGAAGGGCAACAACATTAATCTTATATCAGATGAACTCACCTTCCCCAATCTCCCAAAATAGGTCCAGCTCCTGCAGCTCGGGCTTCTCTGCCATCTTCAGTGAAGCCATAAGCAATAGTACCAGTGCCGGCAATCAGTACACATCCATGGAGTTTGCCCATAGTTCCACTGGCCAACGCCGCAACAGCATCATTTTCTACAAATATCTTGACATGGTCTGGGAAAATATTTCTGAACCAAGAGGAAGAGTGTATCAGTGCCATTCATCAACAGACTGTAAAAAGATTTCGGAATAGTATGTGTAGTAAATGTCTACCAAGTGATAAGAATTCGATCTACAAATATAAATTTATCCTAAACTAAGTTGCTCAAGAAACCAGAATCATCAATATAAGCCATGATGCTTAACTTTGTCCAATAGGAAGTATATTTGTAAACAACCACAATAATACACCATTGAAATTTATGTGAATCTGGAAAGTAATAAATGAGAAAGGAACTTTCACCTTTCATTTCTTTTTTTTTAAGCAAATACATGCACCTAAATGCTAACGAAATCAACTGAAGTGTGATAAATGTTCATCTTAATAAATATAATATCAAAATGGATATATCTTATAATACTGATTAGCAATAATAGTAATCAATTAGGAGGCAAAAGGTTTTCTTAATTTATACTGAATAAAGTAGATTTTGATCTGTTAAAGTACTTCACTATTGACCCTTCCTCACACTCTTGGGAGTTAAAACTATGTTATTTGTGTATGAAAATAGCAAGTATACCATCACTTAGTAAGGAAGTATCATTAAAACAAGAAAGCCAACTAGAGGACAAGACAAAAACATTATGGGAATGTGATTTTGCAGAAAGCCTATTCTGTACAGAAGATTAAGAAGAATACAAGTTATTTGAAAAAAAAAAAAAAAGATTTTGATGCCAGGATGCAACAGTGTGCAAGTCTGTTCAGGCCACTATTATCAGTTTAAAAGAATGACTCAGAAGAAAAAGGAAATCCTCTAGCAGTACTTAGTAAGACCTACTGATCCGATTTCATGCATATTAGAGTAAATGACTATTTACCTGAGCCAGTAGTGTGTTCTTTCTTGATCACTAGGATGATTGACACCGGCTAAGGCTAAACAAACAGCCCGAACTGCAGAACGATTGGAACCTGCCTTCCAAAGGGCTTCAGCCATAACCTTCTCTATGGTTTCTCTAGCAGTGGTTTCTATAAGATTCCACAAAAGAAGGATCCATTAAAGAGTAAAAAAAAAGGTTGTTAAAGCTAAGGTCGTGGATAAAAGCAAGTAAATTGTCTCATTCCATACAAACTCATCTATACTAAATGACTACTTTGAACTAGGAATTGATCAAACAAATCACAATTGCAATTTAAAATAGTGGCATTAACTCCTAAAAATAGAGCCCAAGAATCCATATTCTCTGCATCAAAACATTCACTAAAAGATTGAAGAAAGCAGATTATTGTAAAATGGTCAAGCTACAAATCATTTCAAGCCCCTAAAATTGTCACTTTGAAGTTTTTCTTTGGAATAGGGTTTCTAAAGCTTCAGTTGAATCCGCTGTGTGCCTAAGTCGGGAGTGCATTGCAACTATGAATAACTATTTAGTTAACTAACAGCTCGTCAATCCAAAGAAGGCGGCACCTTTCGACGCCAGAGAGTACCTCCGACGGAGTTATGGTTGGAGCATCCGGAGACGGCGCGGGAGAGGACGGGGAGCGGGGCATCGAGGCGGCAGGCGAAAGAAGGCATGGCGGCGGATATGCAGACGCAGACGGTGTCGGAGGCGCTGCCGTCGAGGCCGAGGATGACGTCGGCGCTGCCGCTGCTCGCCGGAGAAGCCATCTCGAAATCCCACACCTCGCTGCTCCTGTATCTCTTCATCGTCAGCCTCTCAAAATCAAGCTGCAGGGCAGCCACGAGTTCTTAATTTACAGGCAGTTCTTCTTCTTCCTCCTCCAAAACCTCTTCTTGCGGTAATGCCAACGCTGGCACTGGCAGTGCCGCCTGAGAAAACCTCCATTTTTATACTGAGCTCGTCGATTAGGGACGACGAAAAGAGCCAAGAAGGAAAGGAATGACAGCTATCGACAAATTTTACCAAAAAAGAGTTGCGTTTCTTCTTCCTCCTTCCTCCATTGGCAATTTTTAGCTTGCAATTTAGCCAATCAGGCCTCCGCTTTCCCCAAAATACAAATCCCCGAAGATCACTGCAATTAGACGTCTATATTTTTTAATATTACATGTAGCCATGTTAAAATGGGACTCAAACCCAGTCGAATGATGCACGGTTATGGATCAAATGTCGTGCACAACCAGTAATTGCACCAGGCTGTGTGCTCAAGTCTATTTTAGATATACTAAGAAAATTAAAAATATCATTTTAAATTCTTTTAATAATTTTATAATTTTTTAAATGGACTCCTATAACTCATGGACTAAGGCTATGTTTACTTGGGAGAGTGGAAAGTAAAATTAAGGAAAAATTTCCACAGTGGAAAAGTTTCCGTCGTTTACTTCATTACAATTTTCCGAAGGAAAAGTAACACAATCCATCCGCGGATAATTTTTGAGCCAAAATCGATCACCTCAAAATCGGACGGAAAGCAGCGGATGGAAAAAAAAATGACGCATGTACCCCTTTTGCATTCACAAAATTACACCATATATCAAAAAAAATGACGCATGTAGTCTTTTTAACTCATAAAATTACACTATGTACCCAAAAAAAATGACGCATGCACCCTTTTTGATTTACAAAATTACATCATAAGTATTCACCTTCCTCTATCAAGGTAAACAAGTGTGCAAAGGAAAAGATTTCTTCACCATTTCTTTTCTCTTCCTCCAAAGATAATTTTCCATAGTTGATTCATTTCCTTTCCTCATCCAGACTCTTGAGTAAACATAGCCTAAGTCTCTAATACGATTTTTTTAATAGTTTGCGTGTATCCAGTTTACGCCGATTGAGGTGATTGATCAACCCTACAAACCATAATCCCACCTATTGTGTCCATGTCAAATATGATCTAAATTGAGTCATAGCCTGTCCAATTTACTTTAGTTCAACTTTGATGGGTTTTTTTCAATTAAAACCTTTTGAAAAAATAGAAAGTTGCCGGCTCTATTTATCATGAAAACTTTTTGCTTAGTTTATCCATGCAAGATAACAACAAGTTTACATGAACATTTTTTATAATAATAATAATAATAATAATAATAATAATAATAATAATAATATCACATTATCTATCACAATTTTATAAAAAAAACAATTATTTTTTTAAAATATCAATCTTTCCTCTTTATTTTAAAGGGAACAAATGATAGATAAGTGTCATTCCCATATTTTTTTAAAAGATAAATAAAATATGAAAAGGTTCTTCCTTGCCATTAGGCATTTGTCTCATCCACATAATCCTCTTTCTTCCTTCTTTCATTTATATTTATTATTATTATATATATATTTTAATACAAATGGTGAATTCTTTATCTCTTTTTGATTATTTATTTTTTTATAAGTTGGCAAGTGCGATAGTGCCATTTGTCGCACCATTAAGAAAGAACCCCAAATGACAAACCTAATGAAAACAAGAAGTAGAGGACAAAATATTTAACTGCCACTATTAATAAATTTAATTACTAGTCTCCATTCATGCCAAAGTTCTTTAATTACTTTTTGTGTTTTTATTTTGTTCTTAAAATGCCCTTGTTTTAGTATTAAATATAGTGCATTTTAAAAACTTTTTGCATTAATGAAATTTGAAATTTAAGTATTTTTTCTGCAGTAATTTTTAAAATCTATTACTGAATTGTAAAATACATATTTTTTAAAAAATTATTAAAAACACTATAGAGTACTTTTAGTTAAAATTGCTAAATAGTCATTTTTACTAAATTTTAAATCTAAAAAAATAATTATGTTTTAGAAGTCTATCAGAGTCTACTAAATAATATATTTCAGGATTGCGATGCAACGATAAAATATTTTTATAATTAATCAGATTTCCATGAGTTGATTTTTAACAGTAATATATTACGGATTGATTTTCTTTAGTAAGAAAATAACCTTAGAATACTAGTTACGGAGTGATAAATTATTCGTACCTTTAAATTTTGAAAATTTTTATAGAATTAAATTAGTCATCTGCAGGATTTATCGTTATCGGATTCGAAGCTGATATGGATTACATACAAAAATAATTCAGAACGATTTGAATTAAAATTGGTAAATTTAAATCTGAATAAATAAATATACTCTAGAAAACTATTAACCTCCCTCTATAGATATATTTAAAATAATTAAACATGTCCTCGGACTATAGTGTCATATTAAGACATTTAAATTATCATTCATGTATTCATGATTCAAACCCAAGTTAATGGTCGGTGAAAAATTATTCTGGTGATCGATGAAAAATTTTTATAGGATTAGACTGGTCATCCTAGGATTCTCGATTTATCTGGTAGCCGATAAAAAATTATCCTGATGATTAATGAAAAACTTGTATAGGATCAGATCAATCACGAGGCTAATTCATTTTTTAAAATAATTACAATTTTAAATTACTACCTAACTACAAGGTTATTAAGGTCCACTCATATTTTCAAAATAATTAAATAAATTAAAAATAAAACATGTAATAATTTTGATGAAAAATTACTATATAATTATTTTTTACTTAAAATTTAAGTTTGAATATATAAATACACTCTAAAAATAAATTAAATTAATTTATTTTTTTTTTAAAAACCCCTCAGTATTTAATACGTCCAATCCTTAATGGCGACGTTACATTTCTCCTCAACAGCTAATTTCTCTGGAGGATTTCTCAGTTTCCTCATGCCAAAGCGACGGCAAAACGAGTGAAGTATTCCTTTTGATGATCAAAAAGTGGATTTGCAAGGCTTGTCTTTGATTTCGTTAGAACATCTATATTAGTTATTCTATCTTAAGATCTTACTCTAAATTTTAAATAAAATCATTTAAAAAAATTTATATTAATTATCCTATTTATTTCTTAAATTTTATATTTATAAATAGTATTTATCTTAATTTATGAAATATATTTTATTCCCTAAATAGTATTATATAGGAGAGAGAGAAAACTAAGAAAATTGATATATGATATAGTAAAAAATAAATATTTAAATTTAATAAAATAATTTTTTATCTTAAATTATCTATTTTAGATAAAGAAATTGGTATGAGTACGTTCTCATTAGGTTTTCCATCCTCTTGAATAAACAAAGGCTCGAGCTTTATTTGTTTCTTGCTTTATCAGTGGCATTTTTCTAAAGATTCTTATGAAGTTTTGACTTTTACTCGAATGCTTGGATAATCTGTGAAGTTTATGCACTTTTTTTTGTTTCCTTCCTTGCAGATGCTCTCGGGACGAGCAAACGAGAAATGGGAGTTGCGAGACGAGGTAGGAACCTCAGCTGATGATAGGGAACGAGTACTGATTTTCTACTAAGAAAAAAAAACACAGTTTTG
The DNA here is from genome assembly GCF_018446385.1 of Zingiber officinale. Taxonomy (NCBI): domain Eukaryota; kingdom Viridiplantae; phylum Streptophyta; class Magnoliopsida; order Zingiberales; family Zingiberaceae; genus Zingiber; species Zingiber officinale. Next base: position 39,025,126 of record NC_056002.1, on the reverse strand, counting down.
AACTTGTTTACTAGATTTTTCAATCAGGTTGGGAATCATCCTCAATTGATCATTGATTTGCTGTAGGCGATTCAAGTTTCAGACAAATGATCATTGATTTGCCTTATGATTTAGGAACCGAAAGCTAGGTATGATCTTTAGAAAGTGAACCATGGTTGGGAATCATCCTCAATTGGAGTGACTATTAAAAAAAGTGGTGATTTGCACGACACCCTTATTAACCTACTTACTTCCTTCCCAGTAAACACAGGAATGCTTTGTGTTTAAAACAAATCTATCTTCAATTATGGCAATCACCACTTGAATCGTATGATATACCGAACAAAAGGATACTAAATCACCTAGGATATATTGAATCCCCCATGGTGTTGAGGTGTAGTATTCATTCTTGATTCTTCCGTCTTCATCACCTAGTAATGCTTCTTTATTTGTGCTAAATTTCCGTTGGATTGGACCAGTCACCCCAAACTAGTCAATGAGGCTAACTGAATTTATTATTTTTATTTGTACTAGATTTTCCACTACTGACCTCTTGAAACAATTTGCCAGAGATTTTAGGAAATTAACTAAATTAAAATTACACCAAATCAAATTCAACTTATCTGTCGAGATAAACTGAGCAAATAATCTCAGGCTGCCAGCAGAGGCTGATTTCTGCCAAGTGTCGAGTGCAAACTACAAAGCGGGCGAGTGCAGAGCGGGCAAGGGGCGGAGCGGAAGAACGACCGAGTGCAGAGCGGCCGAGTGGTAGAGCAACCGAGTAGCAAAGCAGTCGAGCGATAGAGCAACTGAGCAGTAGAGCGGCAAAGTGGCAGAGTGAAAGAGCGGTCGAGTGTAGAGCGGCCTAGGGGAAAATCGGCAAAGCGGCCGAGCGACCAAGCGACCGAGTGGTCGAGCAATCGAGTGGTCGAGCAATTGAGCATCAGAGAAGCCAAGTGACAGAGCAGCAGAGCAAGAGCGCTAGAGCGGCCAGCGGCAGAGTTGCAGAGCAGCTAAGCGCGCGACCGAGCGACAAAGCAGTCGAGCGATAGAGCAATAGAGCAGCCGAGCCACAGAGCAGCCAAGCGGTTGAGTGGCAGAGCAATACAGCAGCAGAGCAACAGAGCAACCAAGCGGTTGAGTGGTAGAGCAGGAGAGCGACCAAGTAGTAGAGTGGCTAAGCAGCAGAGCAATAGAGCGGCCAGAGTGGTCGAGCGACAGAGCGGCCGAGCGGCAGAGTAGCCAAGCGATCAAGCGGCAGAGCAGTAGAGCAGCCAAGCTACAGAGCAGCCTAGCGGTCGAGAGACTGAATAACAGAGCGGTCGAGCGGCCGAGCAGCAAAGCGGTCGCCAAGCGGCAAAGCAACCAAGTATTCTGAGACCTGCAATGGACGTAGTTTCCTTGAAACATATTTGCCCCGCCTCTGGTTGTGCTTAGAGGTTTTCCTCGAGTCGTCTGTTTTTCGGGATATAACGATTAACCTTGATATACACCAAGCATTGGTAGTCACGATGAACTGAGAGATACTTTACTGCTACCACGAGTACCGAGTAAGAGATGCACGACAAAGAAGAGAGAGGGGGAACATAGGTGGAGAGCTTCAACTTTCTTTTTCGTGTCTCCCCTGCTCAAGACCATGGGCTCTCTTTATACAAGAGCATCATCCCTCATCTAGATTGAATGTCGAATAATGACCATTCAATGTCCAAGGATTAATGATAGTCGTCTGCCATCAATGGTCGATCATTACTATCCGGGAGGTTACAAAATCACCATTAATAGTGGTTAATTGCTTCCGTTACCTTCTTGAGCAGCAAATAAAAAGAATCTATATGGTTAAATGTTGGTTGTTCCACTTGAGTAAATTTTATCCCAACCAGTCCAACATTCAGTGTGTGCAAGTCATGCTCGCACACAAGTCAACTTGATTTAGTGCAATTCGAGCCTTGAATTTGCAACCCCCCTACGCACCTACGCATGAGAGTCAGCCTCGCCCCATGTAGTTATTCACATCATCAATGCATGTGAATTAATATAAACCAACCAATATACCTTGAAACTCCCAATGTGGGAACTAAAGTCTCATTAACAAATGAGCTTCTTGTTGGAGCAATCTGGATAGCCTAGGTTTTGATATTTGGGCAAAGGTTTAAGTCAGGTTTATTGTTGTATTTGATATACATTATGAGTGTACAAGATACAGGTACAACAAGAAAAGTCCAAGGGTGATCTTAGCAAAGGAGGAAAGTCCAAGAGTGAGTCTTGGTGGTGTAAGTTCAAGTATGTAGTCTTGGCAATGTAAATCCAAGTGTGACTTGGCAAAGGATAAAGTCCTGAATCATGGCTCTTGGCAGTGAAGACCCGACAATGATAACAAGGCTAATGGAAGCTCCAGAAGGCAAGGCGTAAAGGATAAGGAGACATCCGAGGGGCGCAAGGCTGATGGAGGAGACTAGAAGGCTAGGTCTAGATTGTGCAGCCAAGGACAAGTGCATGAGAGACTTGTTAGAGTGTATACTAAAAGCCTAGCTTTTGGTATAAACATTTATCTAGAAATAAGAATCACATTGGTCAAATGTCTACATTTATGATAAATGTAGTTGCTCAATTAATTTATATTGTAGATAACATGGTGTGTGGTGTCACATACAGAAGATCATGTTATCGGTTCCTTATAAATTATAAACAGTAGCTCACGACCAAGATGGAAAGGAACAAACCATTGGAAGGTCGTAGTGTAATTAGGTATTAGTTTATCTTAACTATATAATTACACGAGTACACTTAGAGTGTATTGAGTAGGACCATTTGAGGTCGTTCCTTTTATACTGACTTTATAAAGGAACAAAGACCTCAGTTATTATGGAAGTGTGTGCTCTTAATCCTAATATAATAACAAGCACATATATTTGATATTTATTTCTTTAATTTATCAATGGGTGAGATTTAATTTGATAAATCAATAAGCCTGATAAGTTGGGAAATGATATCACTTATAGTGTGTGTTGTTGATTATAGAAGGAAACTGTGTCCTAGTGATCTAGGTTGAGAATGTCCCCAAGAGGAGCTCATAAGGATTGTCATGTTAAACCCTGCAGGTGGACTTAGTCCGACATGACGATGAAGTTGAGTGGTACTACTCTTGGAGCTAGATATTAATTAAGTGAGTTGTCAGTAACTTACTTAATTAGTGGACATTTGTTATCTTAAACACAGGGAGACTAACACACTCATAATAAGAAGGAGCCCAAAATGTAATTTGGGATTGGTGCGGTAGTTCAATAATAGTTCTTTAGTGGAATGAATTATTATTGATGAAATTAAGTTGTGTGTTCGGGGCGAACACGGGATGCTTAATTTCATCGGGAGACCAAAACCAATTCCTCCTCTCGGTCTCTATCGTAGCCTCTAGTATATAGAGATTTATACCCACCGCATACCCACCTTCTTACCCAACCAATAGGGGCCGGCCAAGCTAAGCTTGGAACCAACCTAAAGGTTGGCCTTAAGGTGGCCGGCCAATAGCTTGGAGCCCAAGCTTAGGTGGCCGGCCACATCATATTAAAAAGGATTTTTTAAAATTATTTCTTATGTGGATATCATAGTTTTAAAAGAGAGTTTAAAAATTAAATCTTTCCTTTTAAAGCTTTCTACAAAAGATTAAGAAAAGATTTGAAATCTTTCCTTATTTGTAGATTGAAAGGAGATTTTATTTTTAAGAAAAACTTTCCTTTTTAACCATGATAATAATTTAAAAGAGAAGTTTAAAAATTAAATATTCTCTTTTATTAGTTTCTACAAAAGATTAAGAAAAGATTTGATATCTTTCCTTATTTGTAGATTGAAAAAAGATTTTAATTTTTAGAGATAACTTTCCTTTTGGAAATTATCCACATGTTTAAAAGAAAGATTTTAATTTATAAAATTTCCTTTTTATTAACCAATCATGAAGGGATGAAAATTATTGGAGAAATTTTTTATAAATTTCTAGAGACAAATTAGGAAGTTTTAATTAATTAAAACTCTCCTTGTTTGTAGCTTTAATATGGCCGGCCATATGAATTGATGAGAAGAAAATTATTTTTAATTAAATAAATTTTCTTTTTCAATGGCAAAAGAATTAAGGAAGTTTTTATTAAATTTTCCTTATTTGCCAAGACCAAGGATTATAAAAGAGGGGGTAGAGGAGGCTTCATGGTGAAGAACTCTATTCTATTTTTCCTCTCTTTTCTCCTTGGGTGTGGCCGGCCCTTTCTTTCCTCTCCTCTCCTTTGTGTGGCCGAAACCTTCTCATGGTGGAGATAGCTTTGGTGGCCAGATCTAAGAAGGAGAAGAAGGAGAGAAAAGAAGCCTCTTTTCTAGCATCCCTTGGAGCATGGTGGTGGTGGCCGAACCTCTTCATCCTAAGAGAAGTTTTGATGGCCGAAACTTGTAAGGAAGAAGAAGGTGCTTGGTGGTTCTCATCTCGGAAGATCGTTGCCCACACAACGTCCGAGGTTAGAAGAGGAATACGGTAGAAGATCAAGAGGTTTTTTTCTAAAAGGTATAACTAGTAATTTTTCTTTCTGCATCATACTAGTTATTTTTGGAAATAATACTAAATACAAGTGGCATACGATTCTAGAGTTTCGAATTAGTTTTCAATATAGTGTTCTTTTGTTTTTCTTTTCCTTGTGATTTGATTGTTCTTTTCGGTTAACCTAAAGTTATTTTAGGAAATTAAATATTAGCTTTCCATAAAAGGTTTTGTCTAGTCGGTGGTGGTTGCTCCCATATCCAAGAAGGCCATGTGCCTCGCTACGTCAGTACTGGGAACCAATTATAGAAATTAATATTTAATGGAATTAATAACTTAAGGTGACTTGGGTCGAACGTATTAAGTTCCGCAGGAGATCCAAGTCAAAACCTAAAAGAACAAATAGATTAAGTTTTGAATCAAACGTGTTAAGTTCCGCAGGCGATCCAAAATTTAATTTAAAAGAACACATGGTAGCTAGGAAAAGGTTCAGACCTTTGTACAAAATTTTTGTACAGTGGAACCTCTAGGTTTTCCGAGTAGCAACCAACAATTGGTATCAGAGCTAGGGTTTTGTCTCTGTGTATTTGGTATTAGTTTAATTATGCACATGTCATACATAATTTAGGTAGGATAATAGTAGGATGTGCTAACTTTGTGGATGCAGGATCCAACTATTATGGCTTATAGTTATTATGTGTGTGATTGGACCCTTGGACATGTCAAGGGCATTTTATTGTGTGTGCATGATTGTATTATAAAATACAGCAGGAGTTGTATTTAGTTTTATTAGGATTTTATTTTTGATCTAGATACATGTACATTCCTTTTATGGAATATAGGATCAAAATGTAAAATTCTATTTATGTCGCGGATCGAATCTTGCAAAGCGTGGAACCTTCTAAGGACCAGAGGCGCAGCGGAACTAGGAGCAAGATGGATGCGACAGCTAGACCCGGTGGAAGTGGCCAAATATGGCAGCAGCTTGGGATGACAACACACGGAGGACAACAAGAGATAAAAGCCATAATAGTTGAAAATTAGATTTTCTATTTATTGCTTTTGTATTGTGCTGTGTGTGCATGTTAATTTACATATTTAGTAGGCTAGCATAGTTAAAATTCCTCATTTATAAATAACTAAGTGGGAGAGGGATTTTTAAATAAATTCCATGGTCTCCATTACTGGTTTGTAAGTGATGCAAACAAGCTTGCGCGTTGGCTCTGAGTGCCTTCCTCCATAACGGATGAGCTTGTTTGTGGATCACTAGAATAGACTTCCATTTTTGGATGACTATAGGAAGTTAATTAAGAGCGTGTGATCTTCCCCAACGGAAGGGGCATAATCTTATTAATGGACTTAGTGTCAAGTAATGGTATACACTTAGACACATCTAATAGTATCCTCCCCATCGGAGTCACTGCTATTATTTGTGTTACCAAATGATACCAACTATTAATTTTATTTGTCAAAAGTTAGGTTGACAAGATAATAAAATTAATGGGTTAAAACCCTCCTTTTACAAATGTTGATTTTGTATACGTCCACACTAACGTGGCATGCAAAATTCACGGTGTTTGAGGTGTTGGTGAATTTAAATAATATTGTTTGAGGAATCAATATTTTTTTTTAAATTCAAAAGTTTTTGACCAAATATTTGATCAAAGACAGATCAACTATTAATTTTATTCGTCATAAAATAAAGTTGACGAGATAATAAAATTAATGAATAAAATCTCCTCTTCGATTTTGTATACGTCCACACTAACGTGGCATACAAAATTCATGGGGATTTTTAAGGAGTTGATCTTGACCAAGTATTTTTGTGATTCTTAGGATTTAAAATGTTTGTTAATCCCCTAGTAGTCATACTATAAGAAAGACTTAGTAATCCCAATTGTAATGATTGGAAATAGGACTTGGACATTAAGGTAGACTGTCTTCTTAGAACTAAGAACAATATAGGTGTATTTAATTCATTAGTTGAAACATGTTTAGTGGTGTTATCTACCAGAACCTGGAGTGTAGATACAGATGCCATCAATCATGTCCGTAATTCATTGCAGGGTTCTAGGAAATCCGGCAACTAAATAAAAATTAAAACACCGTCCACATGGGCACTACTGTAAAAATGGTAGTTGTTGCAGTGGGAGATGTTTATCTTTTGATAAGAATAAAACATGGATTTTTGAGTAATTGTCTTTACGCACCAAGTTTAGAAAGAACTAGTTTTCAGTTTCTAAACTATTCAAAGAACTTGATATTCTGCCTCTTTTAATAACAAAGTTGTTATTAAGAAAAAGAGGGAAGTTATCTGTTCTGGTATGTTGGTTGGCAATTTATAAATCCAATAACTCTCACGATGCAACAAATAGAAATTAGTAACACATCTTCTGACTTTAAGAGAAAGTAACCTTCGAAAATGAACCAATTATATCTTTGGCTTCTAAGGCTAGGTTATATTAACTTGAGTAGGATTCATTGGTAGCTGATGAACTTTTGGGTTCATTAGTAGTGGAAATCTTTCCAACCTACGAGTCTTACTTGGAAGGAAAAATAACCAAGAAGCTTTTAAGTCTAAGGGGTATGAAGTCAAAGATATATTGGAATTGGTTCATTCTGATTTGTGTGATCCTATGAGCATCCAGGAAAGAGGTTGTTTCAAATATTTCATCTATTTTATAGGCAACTATTTGAGATACGGATATATTTACTTGATGTGCCACAAGTCTAAGTGCTTTAATTAGTTCAAAGAGTACGAGGCTGATGTGGAGAAACGACAAAGTAAAAGTATCAAGACACTACGGTAAGATCGTAGTGGCAAGTACCTCTTGGGAGAATTTAGGAGTCATTTATCAGAAGTAGGGATTCAATCCCAACTAACTGCACCTGGTACACCCCATACAGAATGGTGTAGTAGAAAGAAGGTATAGGACTCTTATGGAAATAAGTAGATTGATGATGAGTTATTTTACCACATTCATTTTAAGGATATACTCTGGAAACGGAAGTGAACATAGTACCTTCCAAAGTCAGAACTCTCTACTCATATAGAATTGCTGAATAGGCGTAAGCTTATTTTGAAGCATATTTGGATTCGGGTAGTCCAGCACATATGCTGAAGAGAGACAATGATAAGTTGAACAGGAATTCACTTGTTTTTGGTTATCCTAGAGAAATGAAAGTAGGTTTATAGTCTTAAAAATCAGAAGGTCATTGTTAGCATCAATGACCAATTTTAGAAAAAGGACTATGTAATAAACCATGTGCCCATAAGAAAACTTGTTCTTAAGGAAATAATAAAAGACATGTCTAATCTAGTACCAATTGTACAAGATGAGATACCACAAGGAAACTGCAACACGTATCACAAATGATACACAATTGCAGAAAGTGTCTTGTCGTAATGGGAGGGTTGTTAGGCAACCTAAAAAGATTCATGTTTTGGGAGAGTTTTTGGACTCGATCCCTGGAGGACATGAACCTAATCTCCGGACATATGACGAAGCACTCCAAGATAAAGATGCAATATCTTGGCAAAGAGTAATGAATAACAGAATTAGAATATATGTATTCTAATAAAATCTGGAAGCTTGTAGAACCACCAAATGGTGTAAAATCCTTTGGGTATAAAAAGGTCAATAATAGGAAAAGAGGGATAGACAGGAAGGTAGAAACTTTCAAAGCAAGGCTAGATGAAAAAGGAAACTTTTTCACTGGTAGCCATGCTTAAGTCTATCTGGATTCTTTTATCTATTTGGTAAGTGGATGTCAAGACAGCATTCCTTAATGGAAGTCTTGAAGAAAGCATCCATATAAAGCAACCAGAAGGGTTCATTGCAAAGGGCTAAGAGCATCTTGTGTGCAAGCTCAATTAGTCTATGGACTAATACAAAGCTTCAAGGTCTTGGAACATCCAGTTTATCAAAGTAATCCAGACCTTTGGATTCATTTAGTAACTGGATAAGTTTTGTGTATACAAAAGGTGTGATGGAAGCGTGGTGGTATTTCTTGTACTATACGTAGATAACATTTTTGGTAGTTGGAAACAATATCAAAATGTTGTCAGAAGTAAGGGTATGGTTGTCCAAACAATTCGATATAAAGGACTTGGGAGAATGTATATATTCTTGAGATCAAAGTAATAAGGGATCGCAAGAAAAGAATATTCCAAGCTTCATACATCAGAAAAATCCTTGCTCGTTTTAAGCATGCAAAACTCCAAGAAAGGTTTCTTACTTTTTAGGATAGAGTAACTTTATCTAAAGATATGTCTCTATAGACATCAAAGGAGATAAAGGAAATAAAGGCAGTTCTTTATGCTTCGGCTATCGGAAGCCTAATATATGCTATGCACGAGATCAGAAATCTGTTTTGTCAAGGGCATAGTTAGCAGATATCAAAGTAACCCTGGACAAGGACAGTAGTAAAGCATATATTGAAGTACCTTAGAGGCACTAGAGATTATATGCTAGCTTACAAGGCAGTTAATTTGGTCCTAGTGGGTTGCATGGATTTTGGCTTCCAATCGGATAGGGATAATAATAAATCAACCTCGGGGCTTTGTGTTTACTTTAGGAGGTAAAGTCATAACTATGGAAGAGTGATAAGCATAGGTGTTTTTCTGGACTCTACCATAGAAGCTTAGTATATGGCAAGCCTCTGAGGTAGCCATAAAAGCTGAATGACTCAATAACCTCAAGATAGACTTAGATATGATTTCTGGTTTGTCCAAAGATTGTTACAATTTATTGTAATAATGTTGGTGCAGTAGCAAACTCGAAGAAACCATAAGTCTATAAGGCAAGTAAACACAATAGAGCGCAAGTACCACCCAATACAAGAAATCGTATAAACGAGGAGAAGTTGTTGCTGCCTAGATTGCATCAGGTGATGACCTATAGATCCTTTCACTAAGGTCCTTAAGGCAAGAGCTTTTGATGGGCATGTTGAAGGGTTGGGAATCAGATGTATGGCATATGGCAGCTTAGTCTTTTAGTATAAGTGGGAGATTGTTAGAGTGTATACTAAAAGCCTAGCTTTTGGTATAAACATTTATCTAGAAATAAGAATCACATTGGTCAAATGTCTACATTTATGATAAATGTAGTTGCTCAATTAATTTATATTGTAGATAACATGGTGTGTGGTGTCACATACAGAAGATCATGTTATCGGTTCCTTATAAATTATAAACAGTAGCTCACGACCAAGATGGAAAGGAACAAACCATTGGAAGGTCGTAGTGTAATTAGGTATTAGTTTATCTTAACTATATAATTACACTAGTACACTTAGAGTGTATTGAGTAGGACCATTTGAGGTCGTTCCTTTTATACTGACTTTATAAAGGAACAAAGACCTCAGTTATTATGGAAGTGTGTGCTCTTAATCCTAATATAATAACAAGCACATATATTTGATATTTATTTCTTTAATTTATCAATGGGTGAGATTTAGTTTGATAAATCAATAAGCCTGATAAGTTGGGAAATGATATCACTTATAGTGTGTGTTGTTGATTATAGAAGGAAACTGTGTCCTAGTGATCTAGGTTGAGAATGTCCCCAAGAGGAGCTCATAAGGATTGTCATGTTAAACCCTGCAGGTGGACTTAGTCCGACATGACGATGAAGTTGAGTGGTACTACTCTTGGAGCTAGATATTAATTAAGTGAGTTGTCAGTAACTTACTTAATTAGTGGACATTTGTTATCTTAAACACAGGGAGACTAACACACTCATAATAAGAAGGAGCCCAAAATGTAATTTGGGATTGGTGCGGTAGTTCAATAATAGTTCTTTAGTGGAATGAATTATTATTGATGAAATTAAGTTGTGTGTTCGGGGCGAACACGGGATGCTTAATTTCTTCGGGAGACCAAAACCAATTCCTCCTCTCGGTCCCTATCGTAGCCTCTAGTATATAGAGATTTATACCCACCGCATACCCACCTTCTTACCCAACCAATAGGAGCCGGCCAAGCTAAGCTTGAAGCTCAAGCTTAGGGCCGGCCAAGCCTAAAGGTTGGCCTTAAGGTGGCCGGCCAATAGCTTGGAGCCCAAGCTTAGGTGGCCAGCCACATCATATTAAAAAGGATTTTTTAAAATTATTTCTTATGTGGATATCATAGTTTTAAAAGAGAGTTTAAAAATTAAATCTTTCCTTTTAAAGCTTTCTACAAAAGATTAAGAAAAGATTTGAAATCTTTCCTTATTTGTAGATTGAAAGGAGATTTTATTTTTAAGAAAAATTTTCCTTTTTAACCATGATAATAATTTAAAAGAGAAGTTTAAAAATTAAATATTCTCTTTTATTAGTTTCTACAAAAGATTTGATATCTTTCCTTATTTGTAGATTGAAAAGAGATTTTAATTTTTAGAGATAACTTTCCTTTTGGAAATTATCCACATATTTAAAAGAAAGATTTTAATTTATAAAATTTCCTTTTTATTAACCAATCATGAAGGGATGAAAATTATTGGAGAAATTTTTTATAAATTTCTAGAGACAAATTAGGAAGTTTTAATTAATTAAAACTCTCCTTGTTTGTAGCTTTAATATGGCCGGCCATATGAATTGATGAGAAGAAAATTATTTTTAATTAAATAAATTTTCTTTTTCAATGGCAAAAGAATTAAGGAAGTTTTTATTAAATTTTCCTTATTTGCCAAGACCAAGGATTATAAAAGAGGGGGTAGAGGAGGCTTCATGGTGAAGAACTCTATTCTATTTTTCCTCTCTTTTCTCCTTGGGTGTGGCCGGCCCTTTCTTTCCTCTCCTCTCCTTTGTGTGGCTGAAACCTTCTCATGGTGGAGATAGCTTTGGTGGCCGGATCTAAGAAGGAGAAGAAGGAGAGAAAAGAAGCCTCTTTTCTAGCATCCCTTGGAGCATGGTGGTGGTGGCCGAACCTCTTCATCCTAGGAGAAGTTTTGATAGCCGAAACTTGTAAGGAAGAAGAAGATGCTTGGTGGTTCTCATCTCGGAAGATCGTTGCCCACACAACGTCCGAGGTTAGAAGAGGAATACGGTAGAAGATCAAGAGGTTTTTTTCTAAAAGGTATAACTAGTAATTTTTCTTTCCGCATTATACTAGTTATTTTTGGAAATAATACTAAATACAAGAGGCATACGATTCTAGAGTTTCGAATTAGTTTTCGATATAGTGTTCTTTTGTTTTTCTTTTCCTTGTGATTTGATTGTTCTTTTCGGTTAACCTAAAGTTATTTTAGGAAATTAAATATTAGCTTTCCATAAAAGGTTTTGTCTAGTCGGTGGTGATTGCTCCCATATCCAAGAAGGTCATGTGCCTCGCCACGTCAGTACTGGGAACCAATTATAGAAATTAATATTTAATGGAATTAATAACTTAAGGTGACTTGGGTCGAATGTGTTAAGTTCCGCAGGAGATCCAAGTCAAAACCTAAAAGAACAAATAGATTAAGTTTTGGATCAAACGTATTAAGTTCCGCAGGCGATCCAAAATTTAATTTAAAAGAACACATGGTAGCTAGGAAAAGGTTCAGACCTTTATACAAAATTTTTGTACAGTGGAACCTCTAGGTTTTCCGAGTAGCAACCAACAAGACTGTACTCAGGGTAAAATTTCAGTGTGCACTGTAGCAATACTCTAGCGTTACTGTAGCAATATTGTAGTGTTACTGTAACAGTCGACTGGTGTTTTCATCAGTCGACTGATAGCCGACCGTTGGCTTGTAACGGTCAAATTTTACTTAGGATCAGTCGACTGGTGATTGTACCAGTCGACTGGTGGCGGGAAACACAGCTAGGTGTTTCCTCCTGAGCTCTATTTAAGAGAGATCGGGGTGCATGGCCATGGTTGATGAAAATAGAGGTTGTTAACCCCTATTAGAGTCTGCAAAGTGCTCTTGTGTGCCTAGAATGCTTGTGAGAGTTTGTGGCGAGGTTTCTCCACCCACAAGGAGCTACTCGAGCTAGCCGGAGGTTTTTCGGGGAGTCATCCACCGACGGATCGGGATCATCCACCTTATGGACAGTTGTGGAGTAGGAGCTTCATCTCCGAACCACGTTAAACAACGTATTAGGTGAGACGCTATTCACCCCCCTCTAGCAAACATCAAGGTCCCTACACTTCTTTTCCATTCACATTTCTAACAATTCCCCACATGAATGGGAATAGGGTATGCGATAGCATTTAGAAATTGAATTTAGTATAGGACAGATTGATTTTACCCTTTGAACCTTCCCTCGTGAAGATCTGTTTTCTTACTAGCTGACAGTAGACACGATATCCTTGAACTGTCTTGTCGTATGTGTAAGCATTGACATATCTCATCCTGAACTCTCCCTGATACAACTCAGTTCTCGTGAGTATATTCGTTCTTAGTCATGAACATGACTGGTTCTATGAGAAGCTGTAAGAATTGTGCCTCCAATTCTCTTCGAAGTAGCCCCACTTCTTTTTCACATAGATAATCTCTTAAGAGTATTTCACATTACTCTATGTTAGTTAGAGCCCTAGAGTCAATCATTTGATGATTGTTGTATGGACTCGTTGTATCATATTCTAGTATATAAATAAAGACATTTCTTTATGGTTATTATACTTACTTGTATTTGTGCCAAATAACTAAGTATAATAGCATCCCTGAGTAGAAGGTTCATATCTATATCAATCAATTGATTAAATCGATAGTGAGATGATATAGAGAACACTACTCTTAATCATTCCTAGTTAAGTATTAACATTCATGGACAATGTTAATGCGATGAGACTAGCATGTAGGTCAACATGATGACTTTATCTCACAAGTCATGGATATAGAGATATCAAGTTGACACATGGGTATGCATTGGAGAATGTATACTGAATGACCCGCCATGAGAAAGTATCATGGATCGTTAAATGAGTGTCATATACTTTCTCATGTGGCTATTAGTATGACTACTAGTCCTTGGACCTGAAGTCACCATGGTTCCCTACATAAGGAGTTGCATACTTTGACTTCGTCAAACGTCACCCGTAAATGGGTGGACTATAAAGGCGATTACTGGGTATGTAACAAATTATGCGGAGGGATGTGAGTGATGTAGATGGGATCTATCCCTCCTATAAAACGGGAGTGACATCGTTATTCTTGATAGAGTAAGACCACTAAGTGCATGGTCATGCCCAAATGAGTCAATATAAGATATTGAGCTCATTTGATTAGAGTGATTCTACTTGGAGTTCAAGATTTAGATTGATCAGAGGATGACACCGTCTATGCCTCAAATTGATCAATCTAGATGTCAAGGATAGAAGGACATTGTCATATATTGTGAAGAGTCACAATTAGTAGTCACAAAGGTGATGTTGTATCTCAACATTCTTGTAACTTGGGTAGCAATGATGTATTGCTAGATGCCGCTCATTGTTTATATTTCTAAATAAGATTTAGAAATATTGCCAACGTTACAAGAACCTATTGGGTCACACACAAAGAACGAGTGGATGGAGATTATGTTCATATGATGAACCAATTGGATTAGGTTCATATGAACCAAAATTGGATTAAGAATAATCCCAATTATACTTATTGGGTTAGATTCAATTGGATTCAATTGTTGAATAAGTCTAATTTAGAGTTGATTCATTGAGTCAATTTATATTAATGAATTGTGATTCATTAAATTGAAATTGACTTGAATCAAAGATTGGATTTAACTCAACAAGGAAGATGTGTGGTCAAGTTTGACTTGACCAAATGGGAAGTTGAAATATCAAGTTTGACTTGACTAAATGCTACTTCATGAAGGATGACTCATCCTATATGGCATGGCCAACAAATACATTCTTGTCACATCATCTCCACATCATCAAGGGAGAGCAAGAGGCATGGAATGTCCATGTGTGGCCGGCCATATGAATACAAGATTCATTGACATTGAATGTAATTTATTGACATTCCATGTGTGGCCGGCCATATGAATGCAAAATCCATTAACATTGAATGTAATTTATTGACATTCCATGTGTGGCCGGCCAAAGGAATATGAGATTCATTGGCATTGATTTGGTGTGTGGTTGTTTTCTTCCTCCTTAGCTCCTTCTTGTTCTCATTCTCCTCTTGGCCGAGAGTTCCAAGCAAGAAGGGTGAAGGTGAGTGAGTTTAATCCAAGAAGAAAGGGTAAGTGAAAGTCACATAGAGAGTTTAGAGAAGTGCATGAGAATCCTCTTCTTCTTTTTCTCTCATTTCTTCTTCCAATCCCATCCGAGAGCCCTTGGGAGTGCTAGCACACTTGTGGTGCTCACTTCTCCATCTAGAGTGGTTTGAGAATCACTTCTTGTTCGTGTAGATACTACTAGAGGTGTGTACATTTGAACACACTTGAGATCCGACAACATTTGGACGAGCGGGATTTGTGAAGGGCTTCGCATCAAAGGTATACCTCTCTTTCAAGTAGATCTAGAGTAGATCTAGGATTAGAAAAACTTGTACATGAAATTATATTTTTAATCTTCGCACGGATCCGGTGGCATGGGACTTCGGGGTTTTCGCAACGCAAAAAGTGGTTTTTGTGGCTCGAAAGTCCCAACAGTGGTATCAGAGCCACGTACGAAGCGTGTACGAGTTTCATTTTTGTTTTTATGAAAAACATTCAGATCTGTAAGTTTCTGTATATTTACAATTTTTATAGATTTTATGGGTATTTTTCTCGTATAGGCGAAGCAACAAGTGTTTGGACACTTGTAGGCTTCGACTACCGAGAAGACTTTTCCGAAACGGCAAGGTTTCGCCCAAATTATTTTGGGACAGCGGCTTAAGGCACTGTAAGATTGTCGTAGGACACTCGTGATATTAATTTCACGAGAAGGGGTGCTGCCCCTAACCCCGTAAGGGGCATTGTCCCGCGATCGCGCCCGAAAATCGCTAAACGGGACCGCTAGGAAATTTTGACTCATAAAATTGTAAAAATAGTAGTAAAAATTACAAAAATTTATGGAAAATATATAATTTAGTATTATGTATAATTTTGTGATGGTCATGTCCCAAAACTCCAATTAGATTGGAAAAATTATGTTGTAATTCATAATATGGCCTGCGTGCCATTTTGTGTGTTTGTGCGTGTTGTATATGATCGCGACCTGCGCGTCGTCCCTTCCTTTATTTTATATTCCTATTGTAAATAGTTTAGACTCGAATGTAACTCGAGTTTCAAATTTGTAATGTACAAAAATTGAAGCGGTGGAAGGTCCGCTCGAGGAGGAGGGTGCGAGCAACACATGGCGGTCAAAGGGAGGAGCTTGGAGAAGTTGTTGACCATAGGTTGACCGTCCGATCTTCTCATTGGCTTGAGAAGATCGTAGTAGGGACATGACCTAACAAAATTTAATTAATTGCTTATGTGTATATGTGATGCATGCTAGTGTAGAGTAATTAATTAGTGCTTTAACGATTAGATTAGATCTAAATCGTGTATATGATACACCATGATTAGATTAGATCTAAATCGCGTATATGATACACATCAACGATTAGATTAGATCTTAATCACGACAACTAAATATGCCTACCATGACGTGATACCCATCACTACCTCGATCGCATGTTGTTGTTGAATCTGCCAAAGCAGAGCAACACATATTATCTTGGTAGGGTGCGGAGGGACAATCTTGGTCCCACCTATCAACGCATGGATGAGTACAAACTTAATCAGATTGAGTAAAACTAGTTAAACTCAATTGGATCGAGTTTAACTATAGGCATTTTCCAATGGTTGGTAGATAGGTCAAAATCACATTTATATTAACTCTTGGGCGATTTAGCCAAAGCTAACTCAAGTTTTAATATACATGCGGATCTTGACCCTATAAACAAGAGTTGCATAGAGATGTAATTGGTAATTAGTTACCTACCGATCATACTAAGTCTTAGGCGATTTAGCCAAAGCTAACTCAAGGCGTAGTATGATGTGGATCTTTTTCCACATGAATTATAGAATTCAGTGGGACATCATTTAGTTAAAGACCTAATTAAATGATTAAATGGAATATGGTATTTATTTTCTGTATTTTTCTGTTGTAGATTGTCATGTCGTCAAACACGAACACATTCTCTCTGCGTTCTATCCTTGATAAGGACAAGCTCAATGGAGCTAATTTCCTGGACTGGTACAGAAACCTGAGAATTGTTCTCACTCAGGAAAGGAAACTGTACGTTCTGGAGACGCCCATTCCTGAGGCACCTCCTGCCACTACCACGCGAGCTGACAGAGATGCTTATAAGAAGCATCAAGATGATGCATTAGATGTGTCATGCCTCATGCTCGCAACCATGAACCCTGAGCTTCAGAAGAAACACGAGTTGATGACTGCTTATGACATGGTTGAACATCTTCGTCAACTATATCAAGGACAAGCAGGGCACTGGAAGAGGAACTGCAATGGATACCTGGAAGATCTTAAGAAGAAGAGAAATAAGATTTTTACTTCAGGTATACATGTTATAGAAGTCAATCTCTCTATTTCTTCATCGTGGGTATTAGATGCTGGATGTGCTGCTCACATTTGTACTAATGTATAGGCGTTGAGAAATAGCAGGGCATTGACGAAGGGCGAGGTGGACCTATGAGTAGGCAATGGAGCACGGGTTGCTGCTGCTGCTGTAGGGACTTACTTTCTATCTCTGCCCTCTGTGCTTATACTAGAATTAGATAAATGTTGTTATGTGTCTGCTCTTACTAAGAACATAATTTAAGTTTCTTGTTTGGACAAGAAAGGTTTTTTATTTATAATAAAGAACAAATGTTGTTCAGTTTATTTAAATGATATGTTCTATTGTAGTGCACCTCTGATGAACGGACTCTACATTCTAGACTTAGCGAACCCCATCTATAACATAAATACCAAGAGGTTCAAATCAACTGAAATAAACCAAACCTATCTCTGGCACTGTCGCTTAGGTCATATAAATGACAAACGCTTATCCCAGCTCCATAAAGATGGTTTGCTGGACTCATTTGATTTTGAATCATATGAGACATGCGAGTCATGCCTACTAGGCAAGATGACCAAGACTCCCTTTAGTGGACACAGCGAAAGAGCGACTGACTTGTTAAGACTTATACATAGTGATATATGTGGCCCTTTCAATGTCGCTGCCAGAGGTGGTTATAGGTACTTCATTACCTTTACTGATGACTTCAGTAGATATGGTTATGTGTATTTGATGACACATAAGTCAGAATCCTTTGAAAAGTTCAAAGAATTCAAGAATGAAGTACAAAACCAGCTTGGCAAGAGTATTAAGATACTTCGATCAGATCGAGGTGGTGAATACCTTAGCCATGAGTTTCATGACTATCTAGCTGAGTTTGGGATTCTATCCCAACTCACTCCTCCTGGAACACCACAGTGGAATGATGTATCTGAAAGGAGAAATCGTACCCTATTAGATATGGTATGATCTATGATGAGTCATACCGATCTTCCTATCTCACTTTGGGGCTATGCTCTGGACACAGCAGTCTTCATACTCAATCGAGTTCCATCCAAGGTTGTGATAAAGACACCATATAGGATATGAACTGGGAGAGATGCTCAGGTGTCTTTTATGAGGATTTGAGGTTGTGAGGCTTACGTTCGACGTCAAGTCTCGGACAAATTGGGACCCAAATCCGATAAGTGCTATTTCATTGGATATCCCAAGGAAACGAAGGGATATTACTTCTACATTCCCAGTCAACAAAAAGTAGTTGTGGCTAAGACTGGGTTTTTTTTCTAGAAAGGGACTTTGTTTCTAGAAAAACTAGTGGGAGTACGTTCAATCTTGAAGAAGTTCAAGATATGAACCATAGCACTGAAGCCTTTATGGAAGTTGAACTGGAACCACAAAGTATTGTGGATGATGAGATTGTTCCACAAGGAGTTGAGGAACAACAACCAGTTCAAGTAGACATACCTCTTCACAGGTCTGATATGGTACGTCGTCAGCCTGAGAGATACTCATTTCTCTTGTCTGACCATGATGACACTATGCTCATTGAGAATGAGCCTACCTACTATCAGGAAGCTGTGATGAGACCAGATTCTGAGAAATAGCTAGAGGTCATGAGATCCGAAATGGAATCCTTGTACACCAATCAAGTATGGACTTTGGTTTATCCACCTGAAGGGGTAAAACCCATTGGGTGTAAGTGGGTCTTTAAAAGAAAGACTGACATGGATGGACTTATTTATAAAGGTCGTTTAGTAGCTAAAGGTTTTAAGCAAATTCATGGTATTGACTATGATGAAACCTTTTCTCCAGTAGCGATGTTTAAGTCCATTCGGATCATGCTTGCTATTGCAGCATACCATGATTATGAGATCTGGCAGATGGATGTCAAAATCACGTTTCTGAATGAAAACTTGCTCGAGGATGTGTACATGACACAACCTGAGGGTTTTGTAGATCCACAACATACTGGCGGAGTATGCAAGCTGCATAAGTCCATTTATGGACTAAAGCAAGCTTCTCGAAGCTGGAATCTTTGATTCGATGATACAATCAAATAGTTTGATTTCATCAAGAATGAAGATGAACCCTGTGTCTACAAGAAGATTGTAGGGAACACAGTTGTCTTCCTTGTGTTGTATGTGGATGACATACTACTCATTGGGAATGACATCCCTTTGCTGCAGTCTGTAAAGACTTGGCTAGAGAATTGTTTCTCAATGAAGGACTTAGGTGAAGCAACCCATATTCTATGCATACAGATCTATAGAGATAGATCTAAGAGATTGCTTGACCTAAGTCAGAATACATATGTTGACAAGGTATTACTACGGTTTATCATGCAGAATCCAAGAAAGGATTTCTACTGATGTCACATGGTGTGAGTCTTTCGAACACTCAAAGTCCCTCTTCTAGAGAGGGGAGAGACCGCATGGATATGATCCCTTATGCCTCAGCCATAGGATCTATCATGTACGCCATGCTATGTACTCATCCTGATGTTTCGTATGCTTTGAGCATGACAAGCAGATACTAGTCAGATCTAGGTGAAAGTCACTAGATAACGGTCAAGAATATTCTTAAGTACTTAAGAAGGACTAAAGAATATTTCTTGATATACGGAGGCGATGATGAGCTAGTTGTAAAGGGTTACAGTGATGTCAGCTTCCAAACTGACCAGGATGATTATAGATCGCAGTCTGAGTTCGTGTTTTGCTTGAATGGTGGTGCTGTGAGCTGGAAGAGTTCGAAGCATGACACAACTGCTAATTCTACAACAGAGGCCGAGTATATTGCTGCATCAGAAGCAGCAAAGGAGGCAGTTTGGATCCACAAGTTCATTACTGAGCTTGGGGTGGTTCCTAGCACTGCAGATCCTATTGAGCTATATTGTGACAACAATGGAGCAATTGCACAGGCTAAGGAACCTCGCTCACACCAGCGAACCAAACATATACTACGGCGCTTCCATCTCATTTGAGAGATCATCGATAGAGGAGATGTGAAGATTTACAGAGTACCCACAGAGGCTAACATCGCTGATCTCTTGACCAAGGCTTTGACATAGAGAAAGCATGATGGTCACATTAGGTCATTGGAGCTTAGAGCCTACACTGATTGCCACTAGTACTAGTGGGAGATTGTTAGTTAGAGCCCTAGAGCCAATCATTTGATGATTGTTGCATAGACTCGTTGTATCATATTCTTGTATATAAATAAAGGCATTTCTTTATGGTTATTATACTTACTTGTATTGGTGCCAAATAACTAAGTATAATAGCATCCCTGAGTAGAAGGTTCATATCTATATCAATCGATTGATTGAATCGATAGTGAGATGATATAGAGAACACTACTCTTAATCATTCCTAATCAAGTATTAACATTCAGGGATAATGTTAATGCGACGAGACTAGCATGTAGGTCAACATGATGACTTTATCTCACAAGTCATGGATATAGAGATATCAAGTTGACACATGGGTATGCATTGGAGAATGTATACTGAATGACCCGCCATGAGAAAGTATCATGGATCGTTAAATGAGTGTCATATACTTTCTCAGGTGGCTATTAGTATGACTACTAGTCCTTGGACCTGAAGTCACCATGGTTCCCTACATAAGGAGTTGCATACTTTGACTTCGTCAAATGTCACCCGTAAATGGGTGGACTATAAAGGCGATTACTGGGTATGTAACAAATTATGCGGAGGGATGTGAGTGATGTAGATGGAATCTATCCCTCCTATAAAACGGGTATTCTTGATAGAGTGAGACCACTAAGTGCATGGTCATGCCCAAATGAGTCAATATAAGATATTGAGCTCATTTGATTAGAGTGATTCTACTTGGAGTTCAAGATTTAGATTGATCAGAGGATAACACCGTCTATGCCTCAAATTGATCAATCTACATGTCAAGGATAGAAGGACATTGTCATATATTGTGAAGAGTCACAATTAGTAGTCACAAAGGTGATGTTGGATCTCAACATTCTTGTAACTTGGGTAGCAATGATGTATTGCTAGATGCCGCTCATTGTTTATATTTCTAAATAAGATTTAGAAATATTGCCAACGTTACAAGAACCTATTGGGTCACACACAAAGAACGAGTGGATGGAGATTATGTTCATATGATGAACCAATTGGATTAGGTTCATATGAACCAAAATTGGATTAAGAGTAATCCCAATTAGACTTATTGGGTTAGACTCAATTGGATTCAATTGTTGAATAAGTCTAATTTAGAGTTGATTCATTGAGTCAATTTATATTAATGAATTGTGATTCATTAAATTGAAATTGACTTGAATCAAAGATTGGATTTAACTCAACAAGGAAGATGTGTGGTCAAGTTTGACTTGACCAAATGGGAAGTTGAAATATCAAGTTTGACTTGACTAAATGCCACTTCATGAAGGATGACTCATCCTACATGGCATGGCCAACAAATACATTCTTGTCACATCATCTCCACATCATCAAGGGAGAGCAAGAGGCATGGAATGCCCATGTGTGGCCGGCCATATGAATGCAAGATTCATTGATATTGAATGTAATTTATTGACATTCCATGTGTGGCCGGCCATATGAATGCAAGATTCATTAACATTGAATGTAATTTATTGACATTCCATCTGTGGCCGGCCAATGGAATATGGGATTCATTGGCATTGATTTGGTGTGTGGTTGTCTTCTTCCTCCTTAGCTCCTTCTTGTTCTCATTCTCCTCTTGGCCGAGAGTTCCAAGGAAGAGGGGTGAAGGTGAGTGAGTTTAATCCAAGAAGAAAGGGTAAGTGAAAGTCACATAGAGAGTTTAGAGAAGTGCATGAGAATCCTCTTCTTCTTTTTCTCTCCTTTCTTCTTCCAATCTCATCCGAGAGCCCTTGGGAGTGCTAGAACACTTGTGGTGCTCTCTTCTCCATCTAGAGTGGTTTGAGAATCACGTCTTGTTCGTGTGGATACTACTAGAGGTGTGTACATTTGAACACACTCGAGATCCGGCAACATTTGGACGAGCGGGATTTGCGAAGGGCTTCGCATCAAAGGTATACCTCTCTTTCAAGTAGATCTAGAGTAGATCTAGGATTAGAGAAACTTGTACACAAAATTATGTTTTTAATCTTCGCACGGATCTGGTGGCATGGGACTTCGGGGTTTCCGCAACGTAAAAAGTGGTTTTTGTGGCTCGAAAGTCCCAACACTCTACTGGATCATTAAAAAGTCATGTGCTTTAACCTCTATCCTTTATTGATTTATTGGTTCATTTCTCACAGTGAGCAACTTTGTCGGTACAATTAGGTTATCCCTTTAAATATAGTTCTTGGGATCTCCAGTCTGCATAAGTTGGGTTTCCTTTGCACCAACATTTGTCATTGGCATTAAGCCCTTCCCTCGTGATGAGCTTGCAACTAACTCTCTGTTTAACCCCTTGGTTAATGGATCTGCTAGGTTATCCTTTGACTTCACATAGTAAACAGTGATCTCCGATTGAGAGTAGTTGTTTAATGATATTATATCTACGACATATATGTTTAGACTTATCATTATATAGATGGCTCTATGCTCGACCAATTGCTAATTGATTATGGCAATGGATGCAAATTATCGGCACCAATCTCGACCATCTTAGAATATCTTCTAAGGATTATTATAGTCATTTAGCATCTTCACCATATTTGTCAAGAGCTACAAACTTAGATTTCATCGTGGATCTAGTTATTATAGTTTGCTTAGAATATTTTCAGGAAATGACTGCATATCTAAGAGTGAAACATATCCACTTGTAGATTTAGAGTCTTTTATGTCAGATATCCAATTTGTATCATTGTATCCTTTGATTAAAGTATGATATCTCGTATAGTATAGTCCATATTCATGAGTATATCTCAAGTACCTCAGTACTTTTGTTATCCCTTTCCAGTACTCAACACTGAGATTACTCATAAATCTACTTAGTTTACTTATTGTATAGGCTAAGTCTACTCGCATACAATTCATCAGGTACATCAGACTTCCAATCACTCGAGAGTACTCTATCTGAGAGATACTTTCTCCTTGATTTTTTGATAGATGTTGACTTATATCTATCGGCGTGCCAATGCAGTATCACCATTAGTAAATTTCTCAAGAATATATTATCCACGTAATGGGACTGACTAAGAATAAGTTTTTCTATTGTTCTAAGAATTTTGATTCCTGAAATAACATCAGCTAGGCTCATGTCTTTCATGTCGAACATTAAGTTCAACATGTTTTTAGTGGATTTGATTATCTTATCATTACTTCCAATGATAAATATGTCATTTACATAAAGACACAAGAAGATATAGTCATTCTCTATGGCTTTTAAATAGACATATTTATCACATTCATTGATCTTGAATCCATATTCCCTCATGGCATTATCAAATTTCTCATACCACTGCTTTGGTGCTTCTTTCAAGTCGTATAATTGTTGGGTCACTTCGGAGATAGAGGGGGGTGAATAACTTCTCGCACTTCAATGATGATGATTTGCAGTGGAATAGACTCGAAGCAAGCTCCCAATACTAACACAAGGATTTACTTGGTATCTACCTCAAGAAAGGTGACTAATCCAAGGATCTACACACCGAGCACACTCTCCACTATGTAAACTCTCCTTCTCGGAACAACCGGAGGTGGAGAAACCTCTTACAACATTCACACAAGTATACAACTCAACACAAGAAATAAATATAGAAATACAAGGGGAAACCTCCTTCTTGCTTGAACTCATATTTCTTGTAGATGCCCCTTGACCTTGGAAGTGTAATAGCACTCATCTCCAAGATGCTTCAAGAAGCGGCAATGAGTAGTCGTAAGCTTGGTGAAGAGAACGGGAGAACTTAGGATTAATTTTGGTTTAGAAATTAATTAGAGATAGATAGATAATCTAAGTATATATATATATGCTAAATTGTCATAATTGTTTGCCCATGATATACCATGACATCATATCTTGCATTCATATTTATTATGAAAAATAAAAATACAAAAATATCATGTCATACATATATCATATAGTTATAGTAAGTTTTTTTTAATTATTCATGTTGATGTATGCTATAATCATTTTCATGCATTATTTTAAGTTTCTTATAATTAAGGACAATGATATTAATTAACAAGTGGTATTAGAGCAAGGTCGCTCTTCACCAAACTCATTTCCAGAAGGGCAACAAGCTAGAGGAAGAAGAAGTTAAAGCACCAATTTCATCAAGTCAAAGATTTTAAAAGCTCAACTTCAAATGGATTTCCGAGATGGACTCGGATACGACATAAGGATGCATCCACCATTCACATCCACAAGCTTCAATTCTTGGAAATCAAGAATCAAAAACTTCTTAATGATGGAGATAGAGCAATGATTTGCTCTAATAGAAGGCTTTCAAGCTCCAACAAATGATAAAGGCAAACTCATCAAAAGGAGCAAATGGAGTCAAGAGCAAATCCAAATATGTGAGGCCAATGATAAAGTAACCAAGCTATTAGTCAATTTATTGCTTAGCAATATCTTGAGCAAGATAGAAGAATTTGAGAATGCCAAGGAGCTTTGGAGCAAATTGATAAGAATCCATAAAGATCCCTCCACTATACAAAATTAAGAAGAATCCAAAGAGGACAACTCATTAGATCAAGAAAAAGAGGAATCCGAATTTGAGAGATGCTCAACATCAAAAGAAGAAGAAGAAGGTTTATCCTCTAGAGAGCATGAGGACAAAGGCAAAGGAGTATACTCCTTATTTCATATGCATGAGGATGAAGATGAAGAGGCCTCCACCTCAAGGATTGAGGGAGAGCATGGAACATCAATGTCGGATTAAGAAGAAGTCTCTTCATCCAGATCAAATGAAGAAAGTGCCACCCCTACAAGTAAAGATATAGAAATTTCAATTATAAATAATAAAGATCATATCATTTGTTTTGAGTGTAGGAGAAAATGATACTACAAAAGTAAGTATCCTAAATTGGTTAAGAAGAATGGTCAAGTGACACCAAAAGATAAGGAAAAGCCCAAGAAGGTCAGCCCCATGGTACACAAGAGCAAGGAGCACATTATGTGCTTCTTGTGTAAACAAAATGGACATTACCGGAGCAAGTGTCCAAAGGGAAAGAATCCAGCCAAAGTCAAAGGAGAAAGCTTAAGTCAAAGGGGAGCTTTTAAGGGGAAACTCAAGGTATTATTTATTGAATCAATTCCTTTGACACATGATAAAAATCATGCTACGTCTAGGTTATATCATTTTAATGTTATTATCATGAAAATAGGAAGCATGATAGGATTAAGAAAAAATATGTAGCATATTGTGCAAAAATTACCTCACCTAAGGTTAGGAAGGTAGATAACAAATTAGGCAAGAACTCTAAGAATTTTAGATATATACCTAAAAAAAATACTCATGGGAATTAAGAAAATTCCAAATATATAGATTTAAGGATTGAAAACCAATCCTTGAGTTGAATGCTTGATAAATTAGAGAATGCCCTAAAGAAAATGGAAAGAATCTTAAAGGGGTCAAATGGACATAACCTAGGTTTAGGAATAGATTAACAAGAATCATTTAATAGCCATAAAGGTTTGGGATACAAACCTAAAGCTAAGAAGGATGTCGCGTCATACCATAGGGTTCTATATAGTTATAGAACCAATCCTAGGTCTAGGGGTCAAGTCAAGATTACAATGGAGGTCATCCTTAGAGTTAATCTTGAGAAGACCAATATAACTAAGGCTTCTAAGAAACCTAAGAAAGTCACTAAGAATGTCACAAAGGAAGTTATCCCTAGAGTTGACCAAGAGGAATCTAGCATGACCAAGGCCTCTAAGAAGGTTAGGAAGGTCATTAGGAAGGTATCAAGGAAAGTTATCCCTAGTGAATATCTAAAACACCCAACGAGCACCAATTAGTTTTGGGTTCGTAGGGGTGTATTCTCTATACCCTAACCTTGAAGAAGTTGACACTTGGAGGGCATTTTCAAGGTAGTTGTACTCATTGAAAATAAGAAGGATTTGATGTTTACTCTTTGAAAGAGTAAAATATGCCAAAATTTGAGGAATTAGACTTAATTAAAATTGGCACAAATAGGAAAAGTCAAAGAAATGTTATGTTGGGTTTGACATTTTCTTGAAAGAAAAAGGAATTAATTTTGGTTTAGAAATTAATTAGAGATACTTAGATAGATAATCTAAGTATATATATATATAGTTATTTTCCCATCATATGCCATGACTGTTGGTTAATCCTAGGAAAATGTACCGGTTCCACTGTACAAAAATTTTTTGTACAAGTGTCGAACCTTTCCTTAAATAACCTATTGTGTTCTTTAGAAGTTAAATTAGGAATCGCAGACGAAACTTAACATCATTGATTCCAAATTTAACTTATCTGTTCTTAATGGTTTAGATTTGAATCGCAAGCGGAACTTAACACTATTGATTCAAATCTACCTAAGTTATTAATTCCATAAATATTAATTTCCAAAATTGGCTTCCAGGACTGCATGGCGAGGCACATGACCTTCTTGGATATGGGAGCAACCACCACCTCCTAGGCAAAGCCTTTTAAGGAAAGTTAATATTTATTTCCTTAAATAACTCTAGGTTAACCAAAAAGAACAATCGAATCATAAATTCGAAAAAGAAGAAAACATAAAATCGAAAAACTATTTCGAAAAAAAACTAGATCTAATTGTCTCTTGTATTTAGAATTCTTACAAAGAAAATAACTAGTATGATGCAGAAGAAAATTACTAGTTATACCTTCTCTTTGTAAGCTAATGACCTCGAGATCTTCTGTTGTATTCCTCGTCTCGCCTTGGACGTCGTGTGGGCGACGATCCTCCAAGATGAACACTACCCAAAAGAGTCCTTCCTCTTCCTCTAGAATTTGGCCACCACCACCACCAAGGAGAATAGAGCAAAGGGAAAGGGAGAAGGGAGAGGGCCGGCCACCAAGAGATCTCCAAGCAAGAGAATAAGAGTTGCGTCTCATGAAGCCCCCTCACCCCTTCTTTTATATTACTTGCCCAAGGCAAATAAGGAAAAACTTTTACAAAAAATAAAATCATCCAAGAGTTTTTCTTTTTTCCTTTTTATTTTTCCTTTTCTTTCCTCTTGATTGAATCAATCACCAAATTTAATTTTGTGATGATTTTAAATAATTTAATATGGTCGGCCACTTGCTTGGTGCCCAAGCAAGGTGGCCAGCCACCTCATCAAGGGGCAAAAGGAATTTTATTTTTATAAAATTTTACAAGAAAAACTCTTATAAAATTTTACAAGCTCTCTTTCCTAAAGTAGGAGTTAAAAAAGGAAAGTTTCTAAAAATTAAAACCATGTTTTAAAATTTAAAAACTCTCTTATAAAATTTTCTTTTTTAACATGAGGATAGAATATTTTAATTTTAAAACTTATCTCCCTTTTTTTCTTAAACCATGAGGATGGTTAAAAAAGGAAAATTTTAAAACTTTTAAAACTCTCTATTAAAATATATGGCCAAATTCAAATAAGAAAAGTTTTAAAAATTAAAATCTCTCTTTTAAAACTTATAGTTTTCTACAAAGAGAAGATTTTAAAAAATTCAAAACAACCCTCCTATTTGAATTAATATTGGTCGGCCCCTACAAGCTTGGTCACCAAGCTATAGGGTCGTCCCCTATAAGAGGATGTGGCTGGCCATTGCTTGGTCACCAAGCAATGGTCTGGCCCCCTTCTTGGACACCAAGAAGAGCCTTACATTTAGATGGACTTGAGGCTATAATGAGGCTACGATAGGGACCTAGAGGAGAAATTGGTTTTGGCCTTCCGATGAGCTTGAGTATCCCGTGATCGCCCGGAACACACAATTCAAGTTCATCGATAATAACTCATTCCACTAGAGAGTTATTACCGCACTACCGCATCAATCCCAAATTATATTATGGGCTCCTTCTTATCATGAGTGTGTTAATCTCCCTATGTTTAAGATTACAAATGTCCACTAATTAAGTAAGTTACTTACAACTCACTTAATTAATATCTAGCTCCAAGAGTAGTACCACTCAACTTTATTGTCATGTCGGACTAAGTCCACCTGCAGGATTTAACATGACAATCCTTATGAGCTCCTCTTGGGGGCATTCTCAACCTAGATAACTAGGACACAGATTCCTTCTATAATCAACAACACACACTATAAGTAATATCATTTCCCAACTTATCGGGCATATTGATTTATCGAGCTAAACCTCACCCTTTGATAAGTCAAATAAATAAATATTAAATATATGTGCTTGTTATTATATTAGGATTAAGAGCACACACTTCCATAATAACTAAGTGTTGGAGGATCGGTGGCCGGCTTGAAGGGGGGTTGGATAGACAGGCCACCCCCAAATCGATTTCTTCTCTACAATACGTTAGTTTGCGCAAGCGGAAATATAGAAACTAAAACAATGAAACACAAACGAGAATACAAACGCTAACACGCTCGATGTAACGTGGTTCGGAGATTGCTTGCTCCTACTCCACGACGTGTCCTTGAGGTGGACGAGCCCTTGATCCTTTGGTGGATCAGTCCCCGGCAATCTCCGGCTAAAGCTTCTCCTTCTCGGTGGAGCAAACCTCTCACAAAGTTCTCTTCCTCTTTACAAGATGAAACTTTGGGCTAGAAGGAAGAGAGTTGGCTTAGAAGCTTTGGGCAAGATTCAGAAGGTTTACAATGAGTATCAGTAATCCCTTCAATGCCCCAAAGCTCCCCTTAAATAAGAGGAAAGAGTTGATCACCAATCAACTCAAACCCTGACACCAGTCGACTGGTCCATGGGTAGCCGTTAGGCAACACCAACGGCTCTCCTTAGAGCCCGTTTTTTGCCAACGGTCATGTACCAGTCGACTGGTCTTAGGACCAGTCGACTGGTCCCCTTAGTCGACAAGCACAGAATGCTTCTATGCATTCTGTGAAGCTGGATCAGTCGACTGGTCCCTTGACCAGTCGACTGGTCCCAGTACATTCACTCCTCTCATCCTTTCCGGAGTCGCCTTTGAAGTCCTCTTCCTCGGCCTTTGTCCCTCAGATGCACCCGAGCCCGCGGCTCCTCTCCGTGCCATCCTTCACGCTGCCTTGAAGTCCACTTCCTTCGGCTCCACTCCATTGCTCCTCGTCCGCGCGGTCCCTCGGATGTCTTCCACACCATCCTTCACCGACTCAACGATCCGAGCCCTTGGATGAGCTTCCCGAACTTGGTCACACCAAGTCCTTATGTGTTCCACCAAGTCCTGCATGACTCAAACACATATCAAATACATATGAAAGCCTAACTTAAACTCTTTGACACACACATCAAAACCTAGGTCGATTGCACCAACAATCTCCCCCTTTTTGATGTGTGACAATATGTTTAAGTTAGGCACCAATAACAACTTTGAAAGGTACAGGAAATATGTAAATATGAAGCATAAAACCCAAGCTCCCCCTTAACACATGCTCTTAATCTTAATTTCAAAGATTTGCACCCAAGTAGATTTCTAACTTAAACCTACCCATTTCTCCCCCTTTGACACCATCAAAAATATTGTACCAGATACGTACACATACTATGGTATCAGTTCCAACCAAATTTGAACCAAAAATTTGATTTTAAAGACCAACAGAATGCTGAAAGGCTGGTACCAGTCGATTGGTATCTGCAGTCCAAACTGAACATCAATTTCAGCCTACGGCAGCCAACTTCAGAAATCCATAAAAAATTCCAGAAAATTTGAAAAATCATGAAATTTTGAACACATATTTCTTATAATGTTCTTTAACTAGAAAAAATATGTTTTCATGAAAAGTCATCATATTTTCAAAATTTTGACCAAGTTTCAAAAATATCGAAAACATGCAAGTTTGTATCAATTTCTAGCTCAATTTTGCAATCATATGTTTTAATATTGCTATACCATAGTAACTAAAACATAGAATTATTTTCAAAACATTTAAAATATCCAACTATGATCTATGGGCAAGATGTCCATTAATTAAACATTTGCTTTCCCCATAGTTGGCCTATGATCACTAAACATTGATACACTTCATAACTCATCAAAATGCCATAAGCATAAGTGAATTATTTGTATCATCCTAATATCTCACATTCATGGTTAGAAAATAATACAAATCATTGTGAGATAAAGGTAACCTCTACTTAGCCCTCTTGATCATAAATCTCTATCAAGGCTAAGCCCTCCCCCTTAAGGTCTCAAGTCAGCCATATAGGAAAAATTCGAATTATTGACTTCCATGGTTGACATGCCATAAAATCCTCTAACCCTTGAGGATTGATTTTGGCACCCAATAGAAATTCTTTCTAATTGGGTTGACCAAGTACTCTTTGGGGATCCATTTCCTATCTATGGTCTTTGTCTTGGATTGCCCCCTAGCAAGTAGACAATGATAGGTCTTTTCATTATTTTGTTCATTATATCCTATCCCATTTTTCTTAAAACTTGCCCTTTGGCTCCCAATGATCATATTTAGGGTTTTAGAGCCAATTTCAAATTTCCTAAGGGCATTGGTAAGGTATTCTATCTTTTCCCTTAATTCCCTATTTTCTTCTTCTAAACATGATACATTTGAACTTGAGGAAGAAGAAGCATGCTTATTGTTGTCCTTAGAGCACATGGATTCTAATTTTTCTTCAAGCATGCTAATATCATGTTTCAAAGACTTGTTTTTCCTTTTTACCTTGAACAAGTCATCATTTGTGCTTGAAATAATTTTAATTAAAATGTGGGGAGGAAGATTATGTACCTCACTTACCGAGAAGTCCGAATCCGAAGTTTGACCTCCCCCTTCACTTGAGCTCCCCTCTTCATCTTCACTTGAGCTCCTTACTTCTTCTTGTTCGGATGATGTGGAGGCTACATCATCAATCCCCATGAGAGCAAAATTGACTATGTGATGCTCTTCTTCCTCCGATGATGATGAAGGATCATCCCATGTTGCTTTTAGGTTTTGAGCCTTCTTCCCCTTTTCTTTTGTCTTCTCCTTCTTCTTCTTCCCTTCCTTCTTTTTCAAGAGAGGACAATCATCTCTTATGTGTCCTTCTCCTTGGCAATTGTAGCAAATTATCTTCCTTGTCCTACTTTTGCTTCTTGAGCTTTTCCTAGCATGAGATTTGTTAGATGAAAATTTTCTAAAAGCTCTTCTCATTTTCCTTACCATATACGCCTCTTGATCACTATCCAATGAGGCGCTTGATTCTTCGGAGTCGGAGGATGGTGGGGATGAAGACTTCTTCTTACCCTTTCCCTTGTTTGCCACAAGGGCTACTCCTCTTGATCTATTTGCTTCTCCCTCTAATCCTTCAACCCTTGTTTCGTGAAGCTCCATTGTTGAGAAAAATTCATCTAGAGAGCTCTTCTCTAGATCCTTTGAAATGTAGAATGAATCTACAATGGAGCTCCATGTCGAGGATCTTGGGAAAGCATTGATAGCTTTCATTATGATGTCCCGGCTGGAGAGTTTCTCACCTACACTTATTAGTCCACTTAAGATTTCTTTAAATTTAGCATGAAGTGTAGATACCTTATCTCCCTTCTCAAGCTTTACATTGTTGAGTTGAGTTCGGAGGAGATCTCTTCTTGCCAATTTAGCCTCCAATGTGCCTTCATGAAGCTCCACTAGCTTCTCCCACAACTCCTTGGCACTTGAGTAGGTTCCAACTCTTGTTACTTCTTGTTGGGGAAGAACATGTAGTAGATGATGGATGGCTCTCGAATTTGCTAGATGTTCTTCCCTTTGTTTCTTGCTCCACCTTGTTTTCTCAAGTATCTTGTTGTCTTGATCCCTAGGTACTTCGAAACCAATTTCCATGATTAGCATAATATCAAAATCGGTTTCGAAGAATACCTCCATTTTCTTCTTCCACCAAGAGAAGTCTCCTTCGAATTTGGGTGGATGAATGTTTGAGCCGGCCATTTGATGATTTCGTTCTTCTTGGCGATTAGTCCGTTGAAGAGCAACCTTGCTCTGATACCAATTGTTGGAGGATCGGTGGCCGGCTTGAAGGGGGGTTGGATAGACGGGCCACCCCCAAATCGATTTCTTCTCTACAATACGTTAGTTTGCGCAAGCGGAAATATAGAAACTAAAACAATGAAACACAAACGAGAATACAAACGCTAACACGCTCGATGTAACGTGGTTCGGAGATTGCTTGCTCCTACTCCACGACGTGTCCTTGAGGTGGACGAGCCCTTGATCCTTTGGTGGATCAGTCCCCGGCAATCTCCGGCTAAAGCTTCTCCTTCTCGGTGGAGCAAACCTCTCACAAAGTTCTCTTCCTCTTTACAAGATGAAACTTTGGGCTAGAAGGAAGAGAGTTGGCTTAGAAGCTTTGGGCAAGATTCAGAAGGTTTACAATGAGTATCAGTAATCCCTTCAATGCCCCAAAGCTCCCCTTAAATAAGAGGAAAGAGTTGATCACCAATCAACTCAAACCCTGACACCAGTCGACTGGTCCATTCACCAGTCGACTGGTGCTAGCCGTTAGGCAACACCAACGGCTCTCTTTAGAGCCCGTTTTTTTGCCAACGGTCATGTGCCAGTCGACTGGTCCCCTTAGTCGACAAGCACAGAATGCTTCTGTGCATTCTGTGAAGCTGGATCAGTCGACTGGTCCCTTGACCAGTCGACTGGTCCCAGTACATTCACTCCTCTCATCCTTTCCGGAGTCGCCTTTGAAGTCCTCTTCCTCGGCCTTTGTCCCTCAGATGCACCCGAGCCCGCAGCTCCTCTCCGTGCCATCCTTCACGC
Source organism: Zingiber officinale (assembly GCF_018446385.1). Lineage (NCBI taxonomy): Eukaryota > Viridiplantae > Streptophyta > Magnoliopsida > Zingiberales > Zingiberaceae > Zingiber > Zingiber officinale. Next base: position 38,992,366 of record NC_056002.1, on the reverse strand, counting down.
TACCTTGAAGTCCACTTCCTTCGGCTCCACTCCATTGCTCCTAGTCCGCGAGGTCCCTCGGATGTCTTCCACACCATCCTTCACCGACTCAACGATCCGAGCCCTTGGATGAGCTTCCCGAACTTGGTCACACCAAGTCCTTATGTGTTCCACCAAGTCCTGCATGACTCAAACACATATCAAATACATATGAAAGCCTAACTTAAACTCTTTGACATACACATCAAAACATAGGTCGATTGCACCAACACTAAGGTCTAGTTCTTTTACTAAGTCAGTACAAAAAGAACTTACCTAAATGATCCTACTCAATACACTTAAAGTGTATTAGTGTAATTTATTAGTCAAGATAAACTAATACTTAATTACACTACGACTATTCTGATGGTTTGTTCCTTTCCATTTTAGTCGTGAGCAACTTGTTTATAATTTATAGAGAACCAACAACATGATCTTCTGAGTGTGACACCATACTCCATGTTGTCTACTATATAAATTAATTGAACAATTACATTTAACAAATAAATACAGAAATTGACCAATGTGATTCTTTTATTTCAACAAATAAATGTTTACAAAAGCTAGGCTTTTAGTATACACTCCAACAATCTCCCACTTATACTAAAAGACTAAGCTGCCATATCTGTTGCCTTACATCTGATTCTCATCCCCTCCACATGTCGATCAAAAGCTTTCAGTGGAAGGACCTTTATGAAGGATCTGCTAGGTTATCTTCTGATGCAATCTTGGTGATGACAACTTCTCCTCGCTTGATGATGTCTCGTATCAAGTGGTACTTGCGCTCTATATGTTTACTTGCCTTATGAGCTCGTGGTTCCTTCGAGTTTGCAACTGCACCGCTATTATCACAGTAAATTGTGATGATCTTGGGCAAACCAGGAATCACATCTAAGTCCATTAGAAAGTTCTTGAGCCATACAGCTTCTTTGGCTGCCTCAGAGGCTGCCACATACTCAGCTTCCATGGTTGAGTCTGAGAGGCATTTCTGCTTAACACTCCTCCATGCAATGGCTCCACCTCCTAGAGTAAACACATAGCCAGATGTTGACTTACTATTGTCCCTATCTGATTGGAAGTCCGAATCTGTGTAACCCACAGGGAGCAACTCGTCTGCTTGGTAAACTAGCATATAATCTCTAGTCCTTCTCAGGTACTTCAATATATGCTTTACCGCAGTCCAATGTCCTTATCCAGGGTTACTCTGATATCTGCTAACCATGCCCACGGTAAAACAGATTTCAGGTCTCATACACAACATTGCATACATAAGGCTTCCTGCAGCCAAAGCATAAGGGACTGCCTTCATTTCCTCCATCTCCTTTGATGTCTTCGGAGACATCTCTTTAGATAAGGCTACTCCATGCCTAAAAGGTAAGAAACCTTTCTTGGAGTTCTACATGCTAAAGCGAGCAAGAACCGTATCTATATATGAAGCTTGGGATAGGCACAACATTCTTTTCTTGCGATCCCTTATAACTTTGATCCCAAGAATATGTGCACATTCTCCTAAGTCCTTCATATCAAATTGTTTGGACAACAATACCCTTACGTCTGATAATACCTTGACATTGTTGCCAATTAATAAAATATCATCTACGTATAGTAGAAGAAATACCACTACATTTCCGTTACACTTCTTGTATACACAAGACTCATCCGGACACTGAATAAATCCATATAACTGGATTACTTCGTTAAACCGGATGTTCCAAGATCTTGAAGCTTGCTTCAATCCGTAAATGGACCGATTAAGCTTGCACACTAGATGCTCTTTACCTTTTTCAATGAACCCTTCTGGTTGCTTCATATGGATGTTTTCTTCAAGACTTCCGTTAAGAAAAGCTGTCTTGACATCCATTTGCCAAATCTCACAATCCATATGAGCGGCAATGGACAAGAGTATCTGGATAGACTTAAGCATGGCTACCGGCGAAAAAGTCTCCTCATAGTCGATTCCCTCTTTCTGAGTATACCCTTTCGCAACAAGCCTTGCTTTGAAGGTTTCTACCTTCCCATCTGTCCCTCTTTTCCTTTTGTAAATCCACTTGCATCCAACGACTTTTACACCATCAGGTGATTCTACAAGCTCCCAGACCTTATTAGAGTACATAGACTCTATTTCAGAATTCATTGCCTTTTGCCAAGATACTGCATCTATATCTTGGAGTGCATCGTCATATGTTCAGGGATCAGGTTCATGTTTACCTGGGATCAAGTCTGAGGACTCTCCCAAAAACATGAATCTTTCAGGTTGCCTCACAGCCCTCTCACTACGACGAGACACTGTCTCTGGCTGTGTATCATGTGTGACTCGTGTTACAGTTTCTTGTGGTACTTCATCTTGTACTGTTGGTACTAAAGTAGACGTGTCCTCTCTAATTTCTTCTAGAACTATTTCACTCATGGGCTTATGGTTCATTACATAATCTTCTTCTAAAAATCGAGCATTGGTGCTAACAATGATCTTCTGATTTTTATGATTATAGAACAAACCACCTTTCATTCCCTTAGGATATCCCAAAAACAGACAAACTTCTGTACGTGATTCCAACTTGTCAGTATCTCCCTTCATCACATGTGTTGGACTACCCCATATCCGGATATGATTCAGACTAGGCTTACGCCCATTCCATAATTCCATGGGAGTAGAAGGAACTGTTTTAGAAGGTACCATATTCAGAATGTACACTGCTGTTTCTAAAGCATATCCCCAAAACGAATTTGGTAATTCTGAATAACTCATCATCGATCTAACCATTTCCATAAGAGTCTTATTCCTTCGTTCTGCCACACCATTCTGCTAGGGTGTGCCAGGTGCAGTCAATTGGGATTGAATCCCGACTTCTGATAAGTAATTCCTAAACTCTCCAAAGAGGTATTCGCCACCACGGTCAGACCGTAGTGTCTTGATACTTTTACCAAGACGTTTCTCCACATCATCCCTATATTCTTTGAACTTGTCAAAGCATTCAGACTTGCGGCGCATCAGGTAAATGTATATGTATCTTGAATAATCGTCTATAAAGGAGACGAGGTATTCATAACCACCTTTTGCCTGGATAGACATAGGACCACACAAATCAGAATGAACCAGTTCTAACGCATCTTTGGATTTATACCCCTTGGCCTTAAAAGGTCTCTTGGTCATTTTACCTTCCAAGCAAGATTCACATGTTGGAAAGTTTTCCACCTCTAATGAACCCAAGAGTCCATTGGCTACAAGCCTTTGAATCCTACTTAAGTTAATATGTCCAAGCCTTAGATGCCAAAGATACATTTGGTTCATCTCCGAAGGTTCTTTTCTCTTATTAGAGTTAGAAGATGTGTTATTAATTTCCATATTTTGCTTTGTGGGAGAAATTGGATTTAAAGTGTATAAATTGTCAACCAATGCACCAGAATAGATAATCACCTTATTTCTCTTTATAACGACATTGTTACTAAAGGAAACTGAATATCCGTCCAAATACAGTTTAGAAACTAAAATTAAATTCTTTCTAAAACTGGGTACATAAAGACAATTTCTTAAAATCAAATTTTTATTCCTATCAAAAGATAAGTAGACGTCTCCTACTACAACAGCCGCCACCTTAGTAGCATTGCCCTTGTAGACAGTTATCTCTCCATCAAATAGTCGCCTGGTTTCCTGGAACCCCTGCAAAGAATTGCAGACATGATCAGTGGCTCCCGTATCTATACACCAGGTGCTGGTAGATAACACCGCTAAACATGTTTCAACTATTAGAGTATAAGATATACCTTTATTGTTCTGGTTCCTACGAGGATAGTCCGCTTTCCAATGTCCAGACTGCTTGCAGATGAAGCACTTGCCCTTCGGCTTCTTCATTCCAGCTTTCTGTCCTGTACTCTGAGGTTTATTCACATTCTTCACTGAAAAAACCTGTTTCTTCTTCTTCTTGCCTTTTGACTTAGAAGTAGAACCATTTTCAGCATAGTGAATCTGAGAACTGTGACGAAATATTCCTTCTGCTGTCTGTAGTTCTGTCAGAAGTTCCACCAACGTATACTCTCTTTTGTTCATGTTATAGTTCAGGCGGAACTGCTCAAAACTTCTGGGTAGCGTTTGGAGAATTATATCGACCTGGGTTTCCCCATCGATTTCTCCTCTAAGGACTTGTATTTCATTCAGATAAGTCATCATTTTGAGGATATGATCCCTTACGGGTGTCCCCTCAGACATGGTGGTTGTCATTAGCTTTCTCATTGCCTCTTGTCTAGCAGTCCGACTCTGGTGCCCAAAGAGTTCTTTGAGATTATTCATTATATCATAAGCTGTTGGTAAATCTTGATGCTGATGTTGCAATACATTTGACATTGATGCCAAAATGTAACACCGCACCAACTCATCAGCTTTTGCCCATTTCTTATGATACTCAATCTTCTCTGGGGTAGAGTCACCGTCAGGTGTATCAGGGCAAGCCTCAGTCAGTACAAACTTATAACTTTCAGCAGTAAAAATAATGTCCAGGTTTCTTTTCCAATCAATATAGTTGGGACCAGTAAGTTTGTTCTCTTTCAGTATAATAGCTAGTGGGTTGAAAGTCATCCTAAGAATCACAAAAATAAACTTTGGTCAAGACTCTAAATTTAGATTAATATTGATTCCTAAAATAATACTATTTTAAATTAACCAACACCTCAAATCACCATAAATATTGCATGCCACGTTAGTGTGGACGTATACAAATTCATCATTTGTAAGAGGAGGGTGTGACCCATTAATTTTATTATCTTGTCATCCTAACTTTATGACAAATAAAATTAATAGTTGGTTTCACTTTGGTCACACAATACAATAGCAGTGATTCCGTTGGGGAGGATACTATTGAATGCGTCTAAGTGTATACCATTACTTGATACTAAGTCCATTAAATAGGATTGTGCCCCTTCAGTTGGAGAAGATCACACGCTCCTAAATAATTTCCTATAACCATCCATAAAAGGAAGTTTGATCTAGTGATCCACAACAAACCCATATGTTGTGGAGGGAGGCACTCAGAGCCAACACGCAAGCTTATTGCATCACTTACAAACTAGTAATGGAGACCATGGGATTTATTAAAATCCCTCTCCCACTTAGTTATTTAAAATGAGGAATTTTAAACTATCCTAGCATACAGACATCACATGCATATAAACATCACAGTAAATAAAAGCAATAAATTTGGAAATTAATTTTCCAACTATTATGGTATTTTCCATCACTGTCTTCAGTATGCTCCAACCCTAGCTGCTGCCATCTTTAGCCACCGCCATCGGGTCGAGTTGTCACATCCATCTTGCTTCTTATTCCGCTGCACCTCTAGTGCTCCAAAAGTACCATGCCTCGCAAGAATCCGATCCGCGACAAAAATAGAATTTTACATATATCGATCCTATATTCCACGAGGGAATGTACACGTATTCTAGATCGAAAAAAAATAAAATTCTAAAAATAATACAGCTCCTGCTGTATTTTATACATACAATCATGCACACAAATAATGCCCTTGACATGTCCAAGGGTCCAATCACACACAATATCAATAAGCCATAATAGTTGGAGCCTGCAACCAAAGAGTTAGCACATCCTACTATTTTCCTGCCTAAATTATGTATGACATGTGCATAACTTATTTGAATTCTAAAAATACATAGAGGCAAACCCTAGCTCTGAAACCAATTGTTGGTTAATCCTAGGAAAACGTACCAGTTCCACTGTACAAAAAATTTTGTACAAATGTCGAACCTTTCCTTAAATAACCTATTGTGTTCTTTAGAAGTTAAATTAGGAATCGCAGACGAAACTTAACATCATTGATTCCAAATTTAACTTATCTGTTCTTAATGGTTTAGATTTGAATCGCAAGCGGAACTTAACACTATTGATTCAAATCTACCTAAGTTATTAATTCCATAAATATTAATTTCCAAAATTGGCTTCCAGGACTGCATGGCAAGGCACCTGGCCTTCTTGGATATGGGAGCAATGTAACGACCCAAATTTCCTCATTTTGAGCCCCAAAAATAATTCAAAAATATTTAGAAATGCTATAGAAAAATTCTAGAGATTTTTAGAAATTTTTAGAGTATTTTTATACAATTTTTGGAGTTCGTTTGGTATTTTTACCAAGGAGAATAAGTTTTAAAAATAAACTAAAAAAAAAAAAAAGGGTTGTAGAAGCTGGGTTTCGAACCCAGCACCCCGGACCCAAGCAAAACCGGCCCAACTAACCGAGCTGCGCTCGATTTGTTAATCATATATGGAGCGATATATATTTAAGTAGTAGTTAGGAACAGTAAAATAAATTGAAAATAAAAGTGCGCGGCTGAGGAATCGAAGCCAAGATCTCAGACTTGGTTAAAGCCGGGCTGACCAAGTGTGCTAGCGATCGTTTGTTATTAAAGAAGGAGAAAAATTCCATTTAAGCTATAGTTGGAAACAAAAATAACCTTGAGTATAAGATTTAAATCCTTTTCCTAAAACCTAAAATTTCTCCCGAAATTCCCTTTCTCCTCTCTCGCGAACGGCGACGGCGGCGGCGACTCCACTGTTCGGGCGGAGAAGGCGACGGAGTTAGGCCTTTTTTCCGGTCGGTCTTCACTCAACCGTGACCTTCTCACCGTGGAGAGCACGCGGACGCAAAGAAGCCGCTGGGGATCTTCATCTCTTCGAAACCCTAGATCTCCCTCTTCAGATTGTAAGTCCAAGAAACGAAGGGTAAGTCGCTACTCACCTGCAGTAGGATAGCTCCGAGATTTAATCCTTGATCTTCTCCTTGTTTCCCGAAGCTTTGCATGAGTTTCCTTGCTTTCTCTATTTTCAGATTTAAGTTAGCTTCTTGTTTGGATTTCGAAGCATGTTTTAAGGAGTTTGAAGCGTGTTTTAAGGAGTTTTTGTTTTGATGTTTGCTGCCTTGAACCCTAAGGAAAGAAGGAGAAATTTGTATAGGTTCAATTTGAGGTTTCTGGTTTTCCTCTTTACTGTCACGATCACTGTCTGCTTGGGAGGTTCTGATGCTTGATTCCTCTGTGTTGATTGAATGTCCTACTAAAGACAAGAGAGGTTACAAATCATTTTCGATGAAGCATAGACTGTGGTGATGGGTTTTAAGTCTTGATGTGATCTGGTTTTTATTCGAGTTTTCTTGAGGAATAGAGTTTTAGATTTATATTCTTGATGTGTTTGTTGATTAGAATGTTCTAGTTCTTCATGGGAAGCAATAGGATTTAAGTTCTTATATGCTCTTGTTATTGAAATAGTTTTGAAACTGTTGCAAGGTATTATGAATATGGTTTGATTTGCTATGTTTAGCTATTTGTCCATGGGATAATGTTAATGTGAGCTGATTATGATTCTTTAGTGGCTGTCCGAATTCTGGGTAAATATAGAGTGTGATGTGTCAATTTTGAGTTGTTCTTATATGGTTCCGATGACTTTGGAATTTTCGAATTTACCTTTGCATGTTCTGTTGTAACAGGGTTAAAGAGACTTTGTTTGCCCTATGAATTCATTGGATTAGTTGGTCTATGTGACACTTATCATGCTAAGTTGGGTAGCATATTTATATATCTTATCTATTGTTTTTTTAGGGCTGTTGTTATTAAACATGGTTCTATAGGGCTGCCGTGTATCTCAACCACTCTAGCTTAATTGGAATATGCAAAAGGGATAAGTTAATACCCTTTAATCTCAACCACTCTGCCATGTATTAATAGTAGTTCTTTAGGGTTGCTATAGCATGAGGTTGAAGATTTTGTTAAAGATGGGTGCTTTGTGTATAGAATTAGGTTTTGGAAGAGGTTAAGAATAGCATGCATGTTTATAATAAGCTTGCACAACCTTCTAATAATAAGCATACAGTTTATAGTTTTTCTATTACTGTCGTGGGCATAAACAACATGCATATCACGAAGATGCAGTCCTCCACTTTTAGGGTGCAGATTTGAAGTTTGCTACTTCCTTAATGAGCAAGAATAGTTCTTTAATTTAAAGCATGTGTTCCATTAAATCTTTTTAGAAGATTATGAGTAGTTATAAGTAAAGAGAGAGACCAAGGTCTGGAGAAGAAAAGATAAATATTTTAAAGTATAAGAAGTATAAGTTTTATAGAGTTTCAAGTTCTAACCAGTTAGACCCTTTTGTTATCAATTATTTAACATGCTATTAGATTCTTTGTTAGTGATCCTTTAACCTGCAGTTATAGTTTTAAGTTTAGCAAGTTAGTTTCAGATTTCATGAAAACATTTCAGACTCTTTTATTCCAAGTATATAGTTAGATTTTTCTTTAAGTTTTTAGTTTCCCTTTATTTTGCTATTAGGCAATGAACATAGAATGGCTTGGATTAAGTATTGGTTTATTAGGCTAATTGGAGGTTGATCCGGTAGTGATTTTAGTTTATTTTATGATGAAGTAGATGGTGTAATCTCTTTAGTGCAGAAGCGTGGATGAAGAGTGAAGATGAGCATATGTAATATGTTGTTTTGGTGAGTATCATGTATTAAACTAAAGATGATTTGAATTGAGGTAATAAATTTAACAGGTGAGAAGTATGAGAATAATTTAGATATGCTACTTCCATTCGAGTATACAGATTTGAGGATCTGAGCATGAGGTTTAGATAATTTGCTTATATTAAATTTGAGCATGAGGTTTAGATAAATTGCTTATGTTGAATTTGAGTTTGAGGTTTAGTTATGCTACTTCCATTCAAGTATATGGATAACATCTATGCTTGGCTGATTCTGGAATTTTAAATGGATTACGAGTTATAATATCTTTATTGAGTGAATTCCAGATAAGCTGTGTATTAGTCATATTATGGAAAGGAAGTTTGAGAGACGATGAAAATCTATACTAGCCAGAATATGTTTCTTTTGTTAAGTTTCTTTGCAGAATTTCTGTTAAACAAGTGCAGATTTTGTTAAGCTAGTATGCAGATTTCTGTTAAGCTATTATGCAGATTTTTATCAAGCTAGTATGCAGATTTCTGTTAAGCATATATGCAGATTTCTTTTGTATTCTATGCATGGTTATGTGTTACATAGTTAGTTTCATTCATAGATGCATACGAAAGATACCCTAACAGTATTTTGGGTTTAAGAAAAGTATAAGAAAGATGAAGAAAAGTATAAGAAAGATAAAGAAAAGAAAGAAAAGGCCAAGGCCTTAAGTAAATCCCAAAGTCAAGACTTTAGGGATTTTTGGCACACAAGGTGCCTATTAAAATGCCAAGGCATTTAAAGAAGTAAACAAGATAATAAGTATTTTACTTTTAAGAAGAGGCTAGTACCCGACTTCACAAGGTTGTCGTTAAACAAATCCAGGTGTCCAATTCCAAGGTCTTGGCCCTGGTAGACCAAGGTCTGCTCTTTTAGGATTGGTGGTTCGCTACCCCAACCTATTAGGGAACGCGTATAAGATGGTACTACGCCTGGGCCCAAGAAGAAGTTGATTATTATTTTGAAGTATTAAAAGTATAAGCTTTTGAACAAGAAAAAAATAAGTTTCACATAAGTATTAAAGAATAAGACTTTAAGCAAGTGAAATAAGATACAGAAGGTGTTTAGAATTCAGTAAGTTAAGTTCTTTATGCAAGCATGATAGTATAGACTTGCCTTACATGTTTAGCCTTTCAATATGTTTCTTTACTAATAGAAGAGCATGAGTTAGTTTACTGTTCTTTGCTATTTATGAGCATGATTAGCTATACATGTTTAGTATTTCAGTTAGTATGATTCCTTTGCTATGTATGAGCATGAGTAGCTTTACATGTTAGCATTCAGTTTTAGCATGTTTTTTTTATTTATATACATGCATATCGAGATTTTGTGAGTTAGATAGCGCTTACTAAGCAAATTTTGCTTATAGACTGCACTTCCTCTTACTGCAGATACAGGAAAGGAAAAGATATAGAAAGGAAGGCGACAAGGAGGTGTTTGAAGGATGTGTGATGCCAGGACTATGGAAGCCTTGGGACTAGGAAAGAAGTTTTATTTTAGTCTCCATTGTCTTTTGCTATGTTAGGAGTATTTGAGATAACATTTGTTATTTTGATGTGATTAGGACATAGTAGAAGAATTGTGATATGGTGTGATGAGTTGTGGTATTGTTTTCTTTATTTTGGATTTATTATACTGCGTGGTTGATTGATATGTGTTCCAGCCGCTTGTGGCTGTGTATATTATGTCATGTATTAATGATTATGGTCACCGGTACAGGGGAGATTCTGCCGAAATTTTTCGGTAGGGTTTCTTCGAGGATTTTAATTATACCGGTTAAGTAGAGTTAGTAAATAAGTAACGGTCATCCTTAGAGAGTAGTAGTAGTAAGAAGGGTGGTTGTTACAAGCAACCACCGCCGCCTAGGCAAAGCCTTTTAAGAAAAGCTAATATTTATTTCCTTAAATAACTCTAGGTTAACTAAAAAGAACAATCGAATCACAAATTCGAAAAAGAAGAAAACAAAAAATCGAAAAACTATTTCAAAAAAAAAAACTAGATCTAATTGCCTCTTGTATTTAGAATTCTTACAAAGAAAATAACTAGTATGATGCAGAAGAAAATTACTAGTTATACCTTCTCTTTGTAAGCTAATGACCTCGAGATCTTCTGCTATATTCCTGGCCTCGCCTTAGACGTCGTGTGGGCGACGATCCTCCAAGATGAACACCACCCAAAAGAGTCCTTCCTCTTCCTCTAGAATTCGGCCACCACCACCATCAAGGTGAAGAGAGCAAAGGGAAAGGGAGAAGGGAGAGGGTCGGCCACCAAGAGATCTCCAAGCAAGAGAATAAGAGTTGTGTCTCATGAAGCTCCCTCACCCCTTCTTTTATATTACTTGCCCAAGGCAAAATAAGAAAAAACTTTTACAAAAAATAAAATCATCCAAGAGTTTTTCCTTTTCCCTTTTTATTTTTCCATTCTTTCCTCTTGATTGAATCAATCACCAAATTTAATTTTATGATGATTTTAAATAATTTAATATGGCCAGCCACTTGCTTGGTGCCCAAGCAAGGTGGCCAGCCACCTCATCAAGGGGAAAAAGGAATTTTATTTTTATAAAATTTTACAAGAAAAACTCTTATAAAATTTTACAAGCTCTCTTTCCTAAAGTAGGAGTTAAAAAAGGAAAGTTTCTAAAAATTAAAACCATGTTTTAAAATTTAAAAACTCTCTTATAAAATTTCCTTTTTTAACATGAGGATAGAAAATTTTAATTTTAAAACTTATCTCCCTTTTTTTCTTAAACCATGAGGATGGTTAAAAAAGGAAAATTTTAAAACTTTTAAAACACTCTATTAAAACATGTGGTCAAATTCAAATAAGGAAAGTTTTAAAAATTAAAATCTCTCTTTTAAAACTTATAGTTTTCTACAAAGAGAAGATTTAAAAAAAATCAAAACAACCCTCCTATTTGAATTAATATTGGTTGGCCCCTACAAGCTTGGTCACCAAGCTATAGGGTCGTCCCCTATAAGAGGATGTGGCCGACCATTGCTTGGTCACCAAGCAATGGTCCGGCTCCCTTCTTGGACACCAAGAAGAGCCTTATATTTGGATGGATTTGAGGCTATAATGAGGCTACGATAGGGACCTAGAGGAGAAATTGGTTTTGGCCTTCCGATGAGCTTGAGTATCCCGTGCTCGCCCCGAACACACAATTCAAGTTCATCGATAATAACTCATTCCACTAGAGAGTTATTACCGCACTACCGCACCAATCCCAAATTACATTATGAACTCCTTCTTATCATGAGTGTGTTAATCTCCCTATGTTTAAGATTACAAATGTCCACTAATTAAGTAAGTTACTGACAACTCACTTAATTAATATCTAGCTCCAAGAATAGTACCACTCAACTTTATTATCATGTCGGACTAAGTCCACCTGCAGGATTTAACATGACAATCCTTATGAGTTCCTCTTGGGGGCATTCTCAACCTAGATAACTAGGACACAGATTCCTTCTATAATCAACAACACACACTATAAGTAATATCATTTCCCAACTTATCGGGAATATTGATTTATCGAGCTAAACCTCACCCTTTGATAAGTCAAATAAATAAATATTAAATATATGTGCTTGTTATTATATTAGGATTAAGAGCACACACTTCCATAATAACTAAGGTCTACTTCTTTTACTAAGTCAGTACAAAAAGAACTTACCTAAATGATCCTACTCAATACACTTAAAGTGTATTAGTGTAATTTATTAGTCAAGATAAACTAATACTTAATTACACTACAACTATTCTGATGGTTTGTTCCTTTCCATTTTAGTCGTGAGCAACTTGTTTATAATTTATAGAGAACCGACAACATGATCTTCTGAGTGTGACACCACACTCCATGTTGTCTACTATATAAATTAATTGAACAATTACATTTAACAAATAAATGCAGATATTGACCAATGTGATTTTTTATTTCAACAAATAAATGTTTACAAAAGCTAGGCTTTTAGTATACACTCCAACAATGACATCATATCTTGCATTCATATTTATTATGAAAAATAAAAATATAAAAATATCATGTCATGTCATACATGCATCATATAGTTATAGTAAATATTTTTAAAATTATTCATGTCTATGTATGCTATAATCATTTTCATGCATTATTTTAAGTTTCTTATAATTAAAGACAATGACATTAATCAACAATAATAACTTCACTAATCTATAAATCTTATTTTTTTATCCTGACACAAAAAACCTTTCAGATTACTCCATGTAGATTTTCTCTTCTAAATCTCCGTTTAGAAAAGCTATCTTTACATCCATCTGATATATTTCGAGATTCCATAGAGCAGATATAGCCAATAATACTCTAATGAAAGTTATTCTCAATACTAAAGAATATGTATCAAAGCAATCAATATCTTCTCGTTGTCGGTATCCTTTAATTACCAATCTGACTTTATACTTATTAATTGTGTCATCTGATTTTATTTTCTTCTTAAAAATCCACTTACAACCTAGTGGTTTGTTTCCCTATGGAAGATCCACAAGTTCTCAGGTGTGATTTTGTAAGATAGAGTTTATCTTAGATGTAATTATCTCTTAAGGTCCATCAGAAGAGTTTACTGCTTCTGAGAAACTGTGGGGCTCACTGTCCAACATGAAAGTCATAAAATCCATTCTATAGGATTTGTCCACCCAAGCTCTTTTACTTCGTCTAAGCTCAACCTTAACTGGTTCATCATCATCTTCTTCACTTTGTGTTTCATATGCCCATTTTAAGGAGCTAGCTTCCTCTTGGGTCTTATATGGAAACACATGCTCGAAGAACGAGATATTTCTTGATTCTATTATTGAGTTCTTGTGTATATCTAGTATTTGTGACTCATACACAAGGAATTGATATGCACTACTATTCTATGCATATTCAATAAATATGCAATCAATAATTTTTAGTCCTATCTTAATCCTTTTCGGATCAAGCATCAAAACTTTAGCAAGACACTCCCACATTCGTAAGTATTTATACAACGGTTGTCTTCCATTCCACAACTTATAAGGGCTATTATCTATTTTCTTTTGGGGCTCTTATCATCATCTTCTTTAGAGTGCGGTTCTTTCGCTCAGTAACACTATTTTGCTGAGGAGTATAAGGAGTTGTTGTTTCATTTTTGAACCCATGTTCAGCACATATCTCAGCGAATAGTGATACATATTCACCGCCTTGACCACTTCAAACTGCCTTAATCTTTTTGTTAAGTTAGTTTTCAACCTCATTCTAATAGAGAGTGAATTTCTCTATAACTTCATCCTTACTTTTGAGAAGATATACAAAATAATACTTTGTCTTGTTATCAACAAAAGTGATGAAGTACTTATTACCATCATGTGTTGGTGTACATTTTAGGTCGCACACGTCAGTGTGGATAAGGCCAAGTGTTTTGTTACTTCTTTAAATATGTTGAAATGATGACCTTGTCATTTTTACTTCAATACAAATTTCACACTTATATTTCAGGTTAAGGAGGGATGTAGGTATGGTTCGTATGTTGATTAATCTACATAACACATCGTAGTTAATATGTCCTAATTTTATATGCCATAAACACGAAGATCCAAACATATAAGTGGAAGAGTTTGTAATTTTATTAATCTTTGGCATATTCGCCATTACACTGAGTTTAAATAGTCCATCGGTTACATAACCCTTTCCTAAAAATATTCCATTTTTGGACAGAACAAAAGAGTCTGACTCAAAAACAATGTGAAAGTTATTCTCACTCAGAAGTGATCCAGACACTACATTCTTTTGCATCTTTGGAACATACAGTACATTGGTGAGAGTCAACTCCTTGCCCGAGGTCAACTTCAGCACCACTTTTCCTTTGTCCATGATGTCTAAGGTTGTTGAGTTCCCCATGAACAATTTATCTCTATTGACTTCTTCGAAGTTGTAGAGCAGCTTCTTATTGCATCACACATGTCTGGTGGCATTGGTATCAATCCACCATTGTCGTAGATTTAAACCCACCAAGTTTAATTCAGAGACCACAGCACAGAGGTCGTCCATTTCTGATCCCTCATTCAGGTTGACCTCTTGCTTCTTCTTCACCTTTATGCACTCTGAAGACTTGTGACCTACTCAGCCATGGTTGAAGCGCTTCCCAGAGAATTTCTTACTTATGCCTCCTCTGGGTCCCATCTTGAAAGTCTTGGGATTCTTCTATTTTAAGTTTTGACCATGCTCGACCACATTGACTTTCACAATAGCCTGAGAGAATAATTTCCTCTCCGAACTCATGTTGTCTTCTTCGATTCGAAGTCTAACCATGAGTTCTTCCATGTTCATCTCCTTCCGCTTGTGCTTCAGGTAGTTCTTGAAGTTCTTCCAGCCGGGAGGTAATTTCTCAATGATAGCAGTCACCTGGAAGGTTTCACTCCGAACCATACCTTCTGATTGGATCTCGTGCAAGATCACCTAAAGCTCCTGGACTTGGTTGATCACTGTCTTCAAATCAACCATCTTGTAGTCCAAGAATTAGGCCATAATGAATTTCTTGGCTCCTGCATCCTCCATCTTGTATTTCTTGTTCAAAGACTCCCACAACTCCTTAGTCGTTCTCTTCGTGCTATACACAGCATACAGCGAGTCGGCAAGGTAATTGAGGATGTAATTTTGACAAAGGGACTCAGAATGAGTTCATGCATCCACTGTACTGATAGTGTGAATATCAATATCCTTAGCATGCTTGGGAGGGTTCTCAGTCAAGAATTGAACCAAATTGAGTATGATTAAGTAGAAGAGCATCTTCTGTTGGCACTTCCTGAAGTTCAATCTAGTGAACTTCTCTGTTCTTTCCTCGTGATTGATTGGCGCAGTTCCAATTGGGATGGAGGGAGCCTTCATGTGTTGAGTCTATTGCACTTCAATACTTTATTATATGGTCATCTTAGCAGAACTGAATATATTTCAAGATTGTTGAATAATCTACCAGAGATTTTAGGGAATTAGCTAAATTGAAATTACACCAAATCAAATTCAACTTATCTATTGAGGTGATCTGAGAAGATAATCTCAGACTGCTAGCGGGGGTTGATTTCTGCCAAGTGCTAAGTGCAAACTACAGAGCGGGCAAGTGTAGAGCGGCTGAGGGTAGAGCGGTCAAGCAACAAAGTAGCAGAGCGGCCGAGTGCAGAGTAACCGAAAGCAAAGTAGTCGAGCGATAGAGTAGAAGAGCGATAGAGTAGAAGAGCAATCGAGTGCAGAGTGAGCGACTAGAGAGCAGCTAAGGGCAGAGCGGTCAAGCGACAAAGCAAAAGAGTGGCTGAGTGTAGAGCGATTGAGTGTAGAGCAGTCAATGGGCATAGCAGCCAAGGGGCAGAGCAGCCAAGTGACAAAGTGGCTGAGCAACAGAGTAGTAGAGCAACCGAGAGCAGAGCATCCGAGCGGGCAAGTGGAAGAGCAGTAGAGTAGCCGAGTGACAAAGCAATTGAGAATCAGAGTAGCAGAGTAATTGAGTGGAAAAATAGGAGAGCGACCAAGCGGCCGACTAGCAGAGCGATCGAGTATTCCGAGGTGTGCAATGAATGTAATTTCCTTGAAACATATTCACCTCACCTCCTACTATGCTTCGAGGTTTTCCTTGGGCCATCCTTTTCCCAGGATACAATAATTAATCGTGATATACACCGAGTAATGGTGGTCACAATGAACTGAGAGGTACTTGACTGTTATCATGGGTACACTACCGAGCAAGAGATGTAAAACAGAGAAGAAGAGAAAGGGGGGGGGGGGGGGAATGTAGGTGAAGAGATTCAACTTTCTTTTTCGTGTCTCTCCTGCTCAAGGCCATAGTTTCTCTTTATACAGGAGTAGCATCCCTCATTTGCATTGAGTGTCGAGTAATGACCATTCAATGTCCAAGGATTAATGGTAGTCGTCGGCTATCAATGGTCAACCATTACTATCCAGGAGGTTATAAAATCACCATTAATAGTGGTTAATGCTTCTGTTACCTTCTTGAGCAATAAATAAAAAGAATCCATGTGGTCAAATGTTCGTTGTTACACTTGAACAAATTTTACCCTAATAGGTTCAACATTCGACGGGTATAGGTCATGCTCGCATGCCTATCAACTTGGTTTAGTGTAATTCGGGCCATAGATTTGTACCCCCTATGCACCTATGCATGAAAGAGAGTCTCTTCCCATGCATTTGTTCACATCATCAATGTATGTGAATCAATATAAACCAATCAATATGCCTTGAAACTCCCAATTTGGGACTAAAGTCCCATTCACAAATGAGCTTATTTTCTTTTCCTTTCCACATCTTTTCCATTCATGTTTCTAACATGACCATCTATCATTCTTTCTTAGCATCAGATGTAGAAAGAGAGATAGCTTTGTTACAACTGGAGATATGCGATGTGCGTAGATTATATATGTTTTATACATTCTTTGATGCACATCTACTTGTATTACATAAGTATAATCTATGTTTATTATACCTTATTTCATTATTAAGGGCCTGGATAGGTCATGGTTTGATTAAGGGCCTTCCCTAATTCCATAAGGGGTGGAAACCCCAATTTTTCTTCCTTCGTCCTCCGGTTTTGGTATCCTGGCCCACCTTATGGTAGCGGAATCTGCCTACACCTCCTTCCATAAGGACCTCCACTTGGAGCACGGTTATTTCTGAGTATTCGAACGCTTGCAAGACTTGAAATTTAACATCACTTCTCTAATTGAAGAGGGGTTAGTCCATATGTTCGGGCTAAGGCCCCTTCCAACGCCTCTTCACCTTTTTTTGGTAAACCTTGCTCGTTTCCTTGGGTTTTGTTTGCTAATTAAAAATATCTCCCTTGTTGTAGCATCCACCATATTGAAGGCCACTTTCGAGAATGCCCTCAGGCTGACTGGAGACTCGCGGTGTTGAAATCATTTAATTAAGGTGGAAATCCTTGTGGGTGCTGGGTCCACTCAAGTGTCTGCTTTAGCCGAAGCTCCTCCCACAGCCTCGATGAGCGTCGATCCAACACCCCCAGAAGGGGAAATACCTTTGTCAAATCGGTTCTATGGGAGGCAATTCTAGCCCTCGCAATACTTGAATCGGTGCCATTCGGAGAATTCGGAACCCCTCTTCCCGTAACTCAAAAGAGGACCCGTTCCCCTGTGATCACTCAGTGATCCTCCTTGTTAGCTCGGGACTCGCCATCCCCTGACTCCTATAATTCTTGAGGCAAGATTCTACTTGTTGGTCCTCCACCATTGTTGATGCAACCTCTGCTTGTGCCTGCAGGAGCCTCGATAAGTTTAGTACTTCACTTTCGCCTGCTCCTATTGCCACGCAAACACCAAGTCTGACCCCCTCACGAGGAGATCTCGGTTCCAGCACATCGTGTTGGTACAATCGACCTTTAGGGTTTCAATATTTAACAATATACCAATGTCGGGTTAGATTGGCTAAGGGTTAATCCAAATAGAACTTGATATTTAGAAGAGTAAAGTTTAGTTAAGACAAGATGACTAGCAAAAGTTAAGCAGGTGAGAAGTTTACTAAGTGACTAATCTTAGTTGGATTTTAGGCAAGGGTAAGTCCTAACTGGAGGTTAGGTAGGTGAGAAGTTTACTGAGTGACTAATTCTAATTGGAGCTTAGGCAAGGGAAAGTCTTAGTGAGTGAAGTTGGGTAGTGGAAGTCCTAGTGAGTGAAGCTAGATCTTAGTAAGTGAAGATAGGTGGTGGAAGTCTTGGTGAGTAAAGTTAGGCAATGAAAGCCCTAGTGAGTAAAGATAGGTGGTGGAAGTCTTAGTAAGTGAAGCCAGATAATGAAAGTCCTAGTAAGTGAAAATAGGCCATAGTGAGTAAAGCTAGGTGGTGGAAGTCCTGGTGAGTGAAGTAAGACAATGGACGTCCTAGTGAGTGAAGTTAGGTAACCCTAGGAGTCTTGGAGGAGTAAACTCCAAGCATGTGTGATCGACTGGTTTCCCGTCGATTGCGCACGATCGACCAAATCAGTGAATTCTTAGTACTGCTAACACTATTTTACTTTACTATTTTATATCTATTATATTAATTCAAATGTTGCTCCGACTTATTATTTTAGTGAAACCGAAGTCAAGATCGAACAATCCTGAGACTGTCAAAATATTTATTTGTTCATATTATATTTGTTGTGCTAATTCTATGGTGCAAGAAAGTGAAAATTGGAAAAAGGATTTCTAGGAGCTCAGGTAGGGTCCAGGTGCCTGGAGGTCTGGGTCTAGAAGTCTAGATTGGCCTGAACCCAGCAACTTATGCAGATGAGTTGGTACACTTTGATTGGTCAGTACACGTTAGCCTCCAGGCGCCTGAGGTTGGTCTAGGCACTCGAGAGTGGATAAAGGCTACCAGATAGAGCTTCACCGATATGTAGCTACATCAATGATCTATTAGGACCAAAAGAAATTTAAATATCTCCACAATGACATGATATTATCCATTTTAAGCATAAACCCTCATAATGAAGGACCACAATTATTCTTATAGTTCGGGCGATATCTCTATAATGGCATGATATTGTCTACTTTGGACCTAAGCCCTCATGATTTTATTTTTGGGCTCTACATAAAATGCCTCATATCAATAGAGATATCTTTATCTTATAAATCCATGATCTTTTCTATATATTTTTAATGTGGGACTTTGATTGTATTTCGAACATGATCCAGGTGCCCAGAGGTGGTCCAAGAGCCCAAAAATGGATAATTCAACAATGAAGCAAGATCAGATAGGTCTCGATCTAGGCACTCGGGGTGGTCCAGGTGCCCGAAAATACCTATAAAAGGAGTCTCAACCAACAACTTCAGAAATCAACTTTTACACTTATTCACTATCATTCTACTACTCCAACTTCATTCTGTTATTATCTTACAACACTGCTTTATCCAACTACTGCATATGAATCAACTTTAACACCCAAGCTCAAAACTTCTTCATCTTTATGTTGGTAAAGTTTATTTAGTGTCATTTATTTTATTGTTCAAAGGAAGTGTAGGGTGTTACATCTTTTTTTATTTGTACTTGATTACTCTATCAAGAGTTTACTGATAGAAAAGTTTAGTGAATTATTCGTCGATAGGTCTAAGGGGCTTGAGTCTTAGAGTAGGAGTTGTCGAGACTCTGAACCAAGTAAAAAATCGATCGTGTTATATTTTTCGCTTTTATACTTAGTTTTATTTTGCCGTGTACTCACACTTATTTTAAAAAGTCAAAAAAGAACAAGTTTTCAAAATCACGTGATCCCCCCCCCCCCCCCGGTCTCATGTGCTAACGGTCCTACACATTGCGCCCTCCTGCCAGGTGTTCTTTCTTCCCCTTACGTGAAGGCTTTATCCCGGCTGGCCCATGTGTCTCCACAGTGTAGGAGGCCCCCGAGGACTTCCATTGGGAAGTGACTTTTGCTGGTCCCATGGCGAGGCAGTGGATGGAAGGTGAGGTGGCATCAGAGAGCCTTTGCTACATAAATGTAGTCAATGATCTCCTGAATATGGGAGCCAACGACATGTCTTGATTAGCCATTTTTAGCCAACGACTGCCCGAGTTGTGGCAAGGTCACTGAGAGTTGCAAGCCCATGTGGAGGAACTAGAGGTTTAACTAACTACCTCCAAAGCAGAAGCTTCCTTGTCGTAAGGAAGGTTGGTTCATCTGAAAGAGTTGGAGGAGGACCCCACATCCTCATTATCTATAATTCGATAACTTGGGATTGCTGTATCTAACAAGAAAGCAACTAGTATTCAAGCCAAATACAAAGCTAGCTAGCCGCATAATCAAATCGACTCCCTTGAAGCTCAAGCCAAGGAGTCAGAGTCGAAACTAAAGAAGCAATGAAAGAAGATAAGAAAGCTAAAAGTGTTGGATCGTGATAGTTCGATAGAGGGGGGGTGAATATCGATTATAAAAATTCGTCGAGTAAACGTAGCGGAAAAGTAAAACAATGCAATCCTAACACAAGAACCAATTTTACTTGGTTCGGAACCTTTGGCGACTCCTACTCCAAGGCCCGCACACAAGGGTGTTTTCGTTGGGCAATTCACTAGCAATTTGAAGAATGTTACAATAAAGAATTACAGGGATGCTAATAAGAAAATTAATACCGACAAACTGAAAAGAAATAAACTGAAGACAACGCTTTGTCGGAGTAGCCTCATGGCGTCGCAGGGGCACAGTAGACCAGTATGAGAGTTCTGAGTTGTTGTGCTGAGCTCCGCCTTTAACCCTCCTTATATAGGAGGCTCGGGGCGCCCCGGATTCCTTCCGGGCGCCCTGGTGTGACGTGGCCGTCCCAACCAGTGAGCTCCACGTGTCTACGCCGTGAACTGGATAATTTTTGCCTCCGGGCACCCGAACCTCCTTTCTCCAGAAATTCCTTCTCCTGCAAGACAAGGTTAGTCCGAGGTAAATATAATGTGTAACCTGCAAAACAAAGTGTTAGCACAATTTATAAGTTCAACATAAAGAGTATGACTTAGATTCCGTCTTTCCAAAACCGAAATCTAGTCACGATCTCGACTTAGATATCCGAAATGGATCTAAGCAAGATCGACACCTAATCTTCCCTTCCCGGGAACGCGTCCTCACAGTCACTCTCTTCCAATGACTTATCTTTACTCACCTGCCAGACGTCCGGTCAGCCCTTCGACCCGTCTGACTTCTCGCCAGCTATCCGGTCAGACCGTCGACCTAGCTGGACTTCGTGCCAAGCGTCTGGTCAGCCCGTCGACCTGCTTGGACTTCGTGCCAAATGTCTAGTCAGTCCGTCGACCCATTTAGACTTCGTGTCAAGCGTCCGGTCAGCCCGTCGACCCGCTTGGAGTTCGTGCTAGACATCCGGTCAGCCCGTCGACTTGTCTGGACTTCGCCTGCACACTCGATCAGAGTGTTAGATAACGACAAACCTAACTTAACCTGATTTGTCATTCATCAAAACCTGAGTTAGACCGTTAGTGCTAACCGCACCAACAATCTCCCCCTTTTGATGGAATGACAACTTGGTTAAGTTAGTGAAAAGATATGCAAACACTAAGCATGATTTTTATGGTTTAAGTTAGTTTTTAATTTTAACATTTTGTTGTTCTAACTTAACCACCTATCCCTCCCCCTTTGGCATTCATCAAATAAGGACATAAGCAACAATATAGAGTTCAGACAAAGTAAAAATTGTAAGAAATGATGTCATGTCAAACTTGGGGGAGTTTTAAATTTCACCATATAGTAATTTAACTTTTGTAACATAACTAAGTTTTGAAAAATACCTAATTTAGCAACATAACTTAGTATATTTTGAGTAATTTTTTAAAGATAATTTGTGCAAAATTAGATGAATTTGCCAACTCAAGGAGAAAAGTTTTTAAACGCTAATATTCAAGTATAAGTTTAGGGAAGTTAAGTTTAGATAGTCTAATTTTCAAACATAAGTGTTAAAGTTTCAAATTTCAAGAAATTAAATTTTCAAATATGAGTTTTTAAAACTAAAGTTTTAAGAGCAAGGTTTAAATTTTCAAAATGAGTTTCAATTTTGAAACACTTTTCACACATGAGTTTTTTAAAACCAAAGTTTAAAACAACTTTTCAAAACTAATTAAAACTGAGTTTTCAATTTTCAAAATCTTGGTTTATAAGATCCAATTTAAACCCTTAGTTTTGTAAAAGCTAGTTTTTTTTTTTTAAAAAAAAAGAGTTATATAAAAATTATTCAAACATAAGTTTTAAACAATTTCAACACTAAGTTTGAAAAATCTACTTTTCAAAATTGATTAAGATTTTTCAACATTAAATTTGTAAAAAGCTTCAATTTTCAAAACCTTGGTTTATAAAAATTCAATCTCAAAACTGATAAAAATTTGAGAAAAGACATTTTTTTTAAGTGGAGAGAATAATTTTGGTGCTAATTGTGAAAGTAGGTTGATTTAATCCTCCCCCTAAACCTAACATTCAAAATAGTTGTCTAACCAATTAGGTACTTGCTGACTATCAGAAGATAGCAGCTTTCACTTGGTTAGTCAAGTTAAGTGCATTGTAATCAGTTAGTGTTTGACTAAACTGAATAACTTAACTTGATTAATATATGTTTGGTATTTAACGCCTAGACTTATATCGATGCACTGACATAAGTATCTTAAGTCCAGGCAACTGGCCTATGCATCTCACCCCTTTCTATGTTTGTCAATCGTAAGCAAGGTAGAATTAGGGTGTTGGTGAGATGCTCAGATGCTAGTACTAGGGGAACATGATTTTTAAGGGATTGACCTAGTCTGAGGCTAAAAATCTTTTTAAACTTCTAAAAATAGGAAAGTTTTGAAAAATAAAATAATTTTAACCTAGGATTTAAAACAATCATTCTTGAAAATAATTTTTGAATATTGAAAATCCTAATCTATTAAACACATCCCTAATTTTCTACGTAGATTGCTAAATTCACTTTCAGGGAGTGATTTTGTGAATATGTCTGCTAAATTTGACTTGGACTCAATGTATTTGAGTTCAATGTCACCTTTAGTAACATGATCCCTGATAAAGTGATGCTTAATTTCAATGTGTTTAGTTCGGGAATGATACACTAGATTTTTTGTTAGGTTAATTGAACTAATATTATCAATTAAAACTTTTACATTTGTAAAGTTTAAGTTAAAGTCTTTTAGGGCGTGTATCATCCATAATAATTGTGCAACGCACTCTCCTATAGCTATATATTCTGACTCGGTTGTGGATAGAGCAACACAGTGTTGCTTTCTACTAAACCAGCTGACAAATGATGGACCCAGTAGTTGACACCCACCACTTGTGCTTTTGCGGTCTAATTTACACCCGGTATAATCAGAGTCAGAATATCCTAACAATTCAAAGTTATTGGTTCTGGGATACCAAATTCCTACATTTGTTGTTCCTTTAAGGTATCTAAAGATTCTTTTGACTTGAGTCAAATGAGATTCTTTAGCACAGGTTTGGTATCTAACACACATACTAACCGCAAATAAAATATATGGTCGACTTGCAGTTAAGTATAGTAGGCTACCTATAACACTCCTATAGTATTTTAAATCAACTGGTTTTCCATTGGGGTCATCATCTAAGATTGTGTTTACTGCCATAGGTGTTTTTATCTCTTTAGTATTTTCCATTCCAAATCTCTTAAGTAATTCCTTGGTGTATTTTTGTTGAAAAGTGTAATTTCCTTCATTTGTTTGTTTGATTTGTAATCCTAAAAAATAGGTTAATTTACCTACTAGACTCATTTCAAACTCATGTTCCATTAGGCTTGTAAATTCATCTAAAAATTCTGAATTTGTTGAACCAAAGATTATATCATCTACGTAGATTTGAGCTATAAAAATATCTTCTTTTATTAACTTGACAAATAAGGTAGGGTCAATTTAACCTTGGTTGAACCCTTTAGAGATTAGGTAAGAAGTTAGTCTTTCATACCATGCCCTAGGTGCCTGTTTAAGTCCATATAAAGCCTTTTTTAAATTTGTAGACATAGTCAGGGTGTTCTAGATTTTCAAACCCAGGTGGTTGTCCTACGTAGACTTCTTCTATTGTAACAACCCAATTTTCCCTATTTCTAGTTCCAAATGTTCATAAAGATATTTGGAAATGCTTTTAAAATATTCTAGAGATTTTTAGAAATTTTTAGAGTATTTTTACGTAATTTTTGGAAGTCGTTTGATATTTTTATTAAACGAAAGAAGTTTAGCTCAAAAAAAAATTGTGCAAGCCAAGGTTCGAACCCATGACCTCGACCCGAGCCGAGCCTCAGCCGGACCCAGCCAACCAACTGGGCTGCGGTTATTTTGTGAAAAGGTGGGAACCGGAATATAATTAAGTTATAGTAAAAGACAGAGATAAGCCTAGGTATTAAAGGATAAGTTAAGGAGAGGAAACTTTACCCGAACCCTAAACTCTCTTCCTCTTCTCCTCACGCGTGCGTCGGCGCTTCTGGACTCGGGCGGAAACGCAGCAAAGCTAGGGCTTTGTTCTCCGGCGCCGATGAAGCCCTTTTCCCAGCCAATCTTCACCCGTGCGTGGTTACCTCGACGAAGGAAGCCCGAAAACAGCAAAGAGTGCCGTGAGCACGAAGGAGAAACCGAGATTTTCATCTCCTCCGAACCCTAGATCTTCTTCCCTTCGGTTGTAAGTGCAAGAACAAGGGGTAAGTACTACTCACCTGTGGTAGGAGTTGCTCCGAGCTTTCGGTTTTCATTCCCTTGCTTCCGGATCTTGTTGTGCCGAGTAGAAGAATATGCTAGGGTTTTCTTCCTTGCTTTGTTGAGATTCCATTCTCGGATTTTGCTATTGTATAGAAACATATGCTCAATTCTGTTAAGATTGGCTGTACCAAGTTGATAAACTAGAGTTGTTGTGTAGTTGGTTGTGTTGCTGTGGTAGGATAGCTCCGAATCATGTTGATTCTTCCCTTTACTTCTGTTGTAGTTGATTTTCGGTGGTTAAGAGTTTAGGTTGTGGTTTTACCTTGCTGTGAAGATTGCTGCCATTTAATACTGCCGTGAGTTTCCTATGCATAGAAGTGTTCTGGGAACAAATTCCTTGTTCATTCGTTTAAGGATTTCGGATTTGATGTTTCCTTGTGCTTTAAACTGCCGAGAGTTTTCCATGCTTAGAGGTGTTCTGTTGAAGAATATAGCATTCTCTGTTTGTGCTATTAGCTCCTCGTTTAGGATATTTGTTTATGCTATTAGTTCAAGTTTATGCTATTACCGAATTGAGGTCCTTTATACCAGGTAGGTTAGAGCATTTCTTGCATAGAATTTCTGTTTTGAATTCTTCGTTAAGCTGAACAGCCCTGTTTCCAACCGGTGCTTGTGTTTTAAGCATGCCTTTAGCTCTTAAATGTTGTATCCGTGTAAGTCTAATTGCTGCCATAAATTCCAGCAAAATAGATTTCTTTTGCCCTATTTTACAGCAAGTTAGAAAGCTTAAAGTTTCATTCTTTTGCTCTATTTTACAGCATGTGTAGTAAGTCCAAGTTAGCTTTCTTTTGCTCTATTCTAGAGCATGATTTCTAAGTTAAGATGTGCTTTCTTTCCTTTGTTTTACAGCATGTTTAGAAAGTTCAGATTTGCTTTTCTGTTGCTTGTTTTATAACATGCTTAGAGAGAGTTTAGATTTGCTTCTCTTGTATTGTTTTTATATAGCATGCTTAGTTAATTGTAATCCTACACTTGTTAGGTATATCTAAAGGATTCTAATAAACTCTAATAAAGGATTATGAGGAAACTAAGTAAAAAGAAAGAGACCAAGGTCTAGTTAAAAAGAGATAACAAGTAAACTAAAGTAAGAGGCTAGTACCCGACTTCCGAGGTTGTCGTTAAACAAATCCAGGTGACCGTTTCCGAGGTCTCGGCCCTGGTAAGACCGAGGTCTTTACCCCGTGGGACTACAGCAGTCTCTATTAGGGAGCGCGCATAAGATTAAGCTGGTACTAAGCCTGGGCCCAAAGAAAAGAAAAGAAAAGAAGAAGAAAAGAAGAACAAGAAGAAGAAAGTGAAAGAGAAATTAAAGATTAATTTCTAGTATAAGTAAAGTAAGAAGAACAAGAAGAAGAAAATGAAAGAGAAATTAAAAGATTAATTTCTAGCATAAAGATATAAGAAAATGAAACAAGTTTATGCTTAGATTCAATAAAAGTTTAGTTCTTTAATTCTAAGCTTACAGTAGTTGTTTCATTACTTTCCTGTCAGTAGTGAGCATGTTTAGTATTCAGTTTTATTTCAGTATACCATGAGTACATGCAACTTTGCTTTTAGCCTTCAGTTTAGTATTGTTGCATTCTTTTTATGCACTTCGAGTTTTGTGAGATAGATTAGTACTTACTAAGCGTTTTCGCTTATAGATCTTTTGTTTTCTTTCCTCCTACCGCAGATAAAGGAAAAGCTAAGATATGAAAGGGAGGCGACAGGGTGGTGGTGATGATGAATGTGTGTGATGATTGGACTATGGAGAGATCCAGAGAGTGCTAGCAAGCTTGCAGGACCTAATGATTAGAGTTTATGCTTTAGTTCTTTTCTTTAAATACTGTTAAGAAGTTTATGTGATTGTGATTGAGTTTGATTCGTATTGTAGCTTATTTATGTCCTATTCTGGGAGTTGTGTTTAGTTCTTGTTGCTAGTCTAGTCTTTTGGTTATAGTATGAATTTATTACTGCGTGGTTGTGAATAAAATGTGTTCCAGCCGCATGTGGCTGCGTATATATCTTGTGTATTATGGATTTGGTCACCGGTATAGGGGAGATTCTGCCGAAATTTTTCGGTAGGAATTCCTCTGAACCGTGATAAATCTAAGTATTGTTAATAATAGCGTCAGTGACACTAGTGAGTAGAGTAGTAGTTAGGTAACGGTCGCTCTTAGAGAGTAGTAGTAAGTAGGGTGGTCTTTACAGTTGGTATCAGAGCCAGGTTCCATTCTCCAGCATCACACACACATCAGCATCATCCTCGCCGTCTCCAAGTAAGAAAGTATTTAAATCCCTTCCTTATTTCTGCTTTCCTTATTTTTACTACAGTATATAGTACTTTCCTTTTTGAGTACTAAAGTAAGATAAAAGATTTAGTTTCCCCTTTTCTTTATTCAAATTTAAGTATGATTAGAAGGGTTAAAGTAAGATATCAAGCCTTTACCTTGCATAATTAGATGGCAAGAAGAGGACGTCCCCGTGCTACTCACACTGAGGAACCAGCTCAAGGGAACGAAGTGCCTAGAGCAACCGAGCCCAACCTTTCTGAAGTAGTTGCTCAGCTCCAGAGGTAAGTAGCAGAGCAGCAGTAAGTGATTGCCAATCTGATGGAAAATCAACCAGCAGTTCCTCCCCCTCCTCCAGCTGTCACTGCAGAGACCCCAGTGGTAACTGAGGCTCCACCAGCTACTCAGGGAGCCGTCACAGCACCCCAGAGACCAGAAGCTTATCTTATACAGTGGCTGAAGCTGAAACCAGAGAGCTTCTCAAGCACGACTGAGCCCTGGGATACCCAGGCTTGGTTTAAAACACTGGAGAGCACTATGGAGCTTCTGGATTGGCCAGAAGTCGAGAAGGTCAAGTGCGCCTCTTTCTGCTTGTCCGGAGATGCTCGCATGTGGTGGGAGAGGATAAAGACCAAGAGAGCGGCTGATCAGATGAGCTGGGCTGATTTTCAGTCAGAATTTTATGAAGAGTTCTTCCACCTGCAGATCACCAACAAGCACTACGAGGAGTTTATAGAGTTCAAGCAAGGTGACCTGTCAGTGGAGGAAGCAGCTAAGAAGTTCAACAGACTAGCTCGTCTTTGCCCAGAGCTAGTAAGTACAGAGAAGGAGCGAGTCAGGCTGATGCTCAGAATGCTGAGACCCCAGATAGCACTGAATGTGAGCAGTGGAGCTCATCAGCCCCAGACTGGTGAAGAGTTGATCAGTAGAGCCTTAATTGCTGAACACTACCTGAACAACATCAAGGCACAACGAGCGCAACATAAGCCAGTGAAGATAGAGGACAAGACAGCAGGAAGCCAGAAATCACAGTCAAGTAAACAGAATTGGAAAGGCAAAGGTAAAAGGAAGCAGTGGAACACAGGAGGTAGCCAGAAGGGAGGACCAGCAACCAAGCAGACCAAGTTTCCTCCCTGTCCCAAATGTGGGAGAATGCATCCAGGAGCCTGCCTTTTGGGTAAGACTGGATGTTACTCCTGTGGGCAGGAAGGACATATGGCTAAAGAGTGTCCTAACAAAATCAAAGCACCTCAACCACAGCCATTGCAATATGGAGGCCAGCCTGCACAGTTGCACCACATGGAAGCAGCATTGGAGGGACCCTATATCAGTCAAGGAAGGTTAGAAGCTCCACCAGTTCCAGCCTTGGATGGTGCCAGAGTATTCTCCCTCACCAAAGAAGAAGCTGCTAGTGCCCCCACGGTTGTAACAGGTCAAGTAGTTATTTTTCAGCATTTAGCTACTGTACTATTTGATACTGGGGCGACCCATTCTTTCGTATCAGTACCCTTTGCTAGCAGATTACAGGTGCCTACAGAAAGTATGAACTCCAAGTTTCTGACAACCCTACCTTCTGGGGAAGTCGTGGAATCCAATCAGTGGCTCCGAGCTGTACTGGTCAGAATTTCAGACCGAGAACTATATGTAAATCTGATAGTTCTCGCCATGCAAGATTTCGATATCATTTTTGGTATGGATTTCCTCAGCAAGTACAGTGCGTCAGTGGACTGCCGCAGAAGGAAAGTGATTTTTAGTCCAGAAGATGAACCAACTTTTGAGTTCACAGGAGTGCCAAGAAAGAAGACCTAGAAACTTCTCTCATCTCTAGCAGCTCACCAGATATTAGCTAAAGGGTGTGCAGGTTTTCTTGCATACATAGTAAAGGCAGAAGAGCGGAAAGGACACAAGCAGGAGGATGTTCGGGTAGTATGCGAGTATCCAGAAGTATTTTCAGAAGAGCTACCTGAACTACCCCCCAACAGAGAAGTGGAATTTGAGATTGAATTGGTTCCTGGAACCGGTCCGATTTCAAAAGCTCCGTATCGCATGTCTCCAGCAGAGCTGAAGGAGTTACAAGAACAACTACAGGAGTTACTTGACAAAGGCTTCATTCGCCCTAGTCATTCACTCCGCGGAGCTCCAGAGTTGTTCGTTAAGAAGAAAGACGGATCCGTGCGAATGTGCATAGATTTCAAAACGTTGAGCAAAGTATTAGTTAAGGACAAGTACCTCCTTCCCAGGATCGATGACTTATTTGATCAGTAAAGAGGAGCAACAGTGTTCTCAAAGATAGACCTACGTTTTGGGTACCATCAGCTGAAGGTGAAAGAAAGAGATATACCTAGAACGACGTTCAGGACCAGATACGAGCACTACGAGTTTGTAGTCATGCCTTTTGGAGTAACTAATGCACTTGCGGTCTTCATGGACTTGATGAACAGAGTGTTCAGAGAATACATTGACAAGTTTGTCATTGTGTTCATCGACAACATTCTGATCTATTCAAGGACCCCAGAGGATTATGACACGCACTTGAGGTTGGTACTGCAGACTCTTCAGCAAAAGCAGTTTTATGCTAAATTCTCAAAGTGCGAGTTCTGGTTAAATCAGGTGGCGCTTTTAGGTTACATTATTTCTAAAGAAGGTATTCAAGTGGATCCAGTCAAAGTGGAAGCGGTCAACAACTGGAGTAGACCCAAGAACGTCAGAAAGATCAGAAGCTCCCTTGGTTTAATTGGGTACTACAGGAAGTTCGTGGAGGATTTTTCCAAGATAGCTTCACCGCTAACAGCCCTCACCAGAAAGAACAAGAGATTCGAATGGTCAGATAAATGTGAGCAGAGCTTCCAAGAGCTAAAGAAGAGATTGATCAGTGCTCCCATTCTGACAGTTCCACAGAGTGACAAGAGTTTCGACATCTACAGTGATGCTTCCAAGATGGGCTTAGGAGCTGTACTCATGCAAGAAGGAAAAGTTATAGCTTATGCTTCCAGACAACCCAAAGACTACGAGAAGAACTATTCCACTCACGACCTTGAGTTGGCAACTGTGGTCTTTGCACTGAAACTCTGGCGACATCATTTGTATGGAGTTCAGTGTAGAGTCTTCACAGACCATCAGAGTTTAAAGTATTTCTTCACCTAGAAAGAGTTAAACATGAGACAGCGAAGGTGGCTGGAGTTGGTCAAAGATTATGACTGTGAGAACCTCTACCACCCAGGCAAAGCTAACAAAGTGGCAGATGCACTAAGCAGAAAGTCCAGTGCATCCCTGATGTCTCTGTCATCATTAGCCCTGCCACTGCAGAAGGAGTTGTCAAATTTTGGACTTGGAATTATTTACGGACAGCTCTCCGCATTGACCTTAGAGCCTACCTTGCTTGAGGACATACAGAGAAGGCAAAGTGAAGATCAGACAGAGGATTGAGACTGCCCAGAGTAGACAGAAGAGTTACGCTGACACACGCCGTAGGCCATTGAAATTCCAAGTAGGGAATTCAGTGTTTCTCAAGGTCGCTCCTATGAAGGGAGTGATGAGATTTGGCAAGAAGGGCAAATTAAGTCCTCGCTATGTAGGACCTTACCTGATCATAGAGAGGATTGGGAAGGTAGCTTACAAGCTGGACTTACCACAAGACATGTCAGCAATACACAATGTATTTCATGTCTCCATGCTAAAGAAGTGTCTCCACAACCCGAGCCAAGTGATTCAGCCTCAGTCAATGCAGATCCAAGAGGATCTTAGTTATGAGAGCAGACCTACACAGATAGTGGATAGAGCAGTCAAGAGTGTCACGCCCCAAAGAAGTCCCTGTCCGAAGAAATTTCAACAGCATCTCCCCTGTACGGGTGACAATCTGAAACATTACAAAATATACATCAGCCACACTCGACTGGAATATATGCACAAATAGAAACAACATAACACGCAGATTGATATACTCAGCCTACCCGGCTGGAGAAAATAAAATAACACATAACCACCATCTATAACCATCAGCCTAAACGGCTGGAACAAAATAGAAACACACACAGTGGAAGACAGAACGATAACTACTCAGCCTACACGGCTGGATGTAAACGCAGCGGAAATCACAAAAGAAAATAAATGTATGACCGACAAAGTCACTAACTAAATTACCTACAACCACCAGACTAGACTCTAAAAACACATCGACTTGTTCAAAACCAAAATACGCAAAACTAATATACATCCAAACAGTGACAAGACCCAAAAGAAACTATCCTCGAGTGTGACGTGAGACCCAGGACTGGCAGCCGGCATTTCTCCAAGCATCCATGACTCATCTATCTGTTACCTGGGGAAAGAAAACCATTTTACGGGGTGGTGAGTATTGGAACTCAGCGGGTAAGGAAAAGATAGTGCATGAACATAACATGTAAGTAGAGAGTGTCAACAGTATACAGTCTCGTAAAAGAATAGCAGATACTACAATAGAACCAAAATAAATGCTCATACCTGAAACCATATCCTAGGCTAGGTATAGTTGGTCAGAACTGATACTAATCTTCTACAGTACTGCTCATAACTATAGAGGTAATAAGCAAGGTATATACAAATATCCAATGACTAAACATTTATAATGAGAATATATCTCAACACAAGTAAGCATATCAGCATATGTGGACGACAGCAGTAAATAAGCAATAACAGCATATATAGATAGCAGCAGCCAAAGCAAATATCATAATAACAGCGTATGCACGGATGGTCACTCCCGCCCACCTCTCTGCACCATGACCCCTGTATGGTCGAGAGGTCGGGTCAGTGACAGACTGTACACCACTCCAGCTACCACTCACACAAGTGGCCGAGGGGACAGTTGCATAGTAGCTAACTAGCTACATCTGCGACGGGGTCCCTGCTGCTCGTACTCCAGCTACCACTCACACGAGTGGCCGAGTGCGGCACGACAGGACAAGCGGCATCAACTCCAGCTACCACTCTCACGAGTGGCCGAGGATGCGGCATGCATGAAATGACATGATGCGAACAATGCAACAGTCATCATATACATATATAAGCAAAAACAGGTATGCTACATGAAGCCAGCATGCTCAACATCGTACATAAATAAGCAACAGTCAAAACATACAAACATGGTATCTATTATCTGCTACTGATCATGGACAACAACAAGAGACTGTATAGATATGGAATGAATTTCTCAAAGATTGCGTGGAAGTATCAAGCACAGGAAAGTAAGAGTGGAGTCAAGGTAAACAGTCCTTATCCCAAAATAATTCATGCACTAAGGTCAAAGTACTAAAAGAAAACAAAGCAAGAAGTACCCGCCTTAAATGTAGACTGAGCTAAACAATCTCCACGTCGAAGTGCTCGTCTCGAATTATAGTCCTGTAAATCACATAATGTACAATTTAACTAATTGCATAAACCACAACTAGCTAAACCCAAACCTAACCGTTCTAACTTGTCCTACGGGAAACTATTGGTGAATCAAAAAAACTAACATGTAGCATAAAATTCATCTACCCTTCAACCCTGACCCAAGAATGATCACACAGCTAATTTCAGGCAATACTATCAGAAAATAAACCCAAACTCTTAATAAGCTAACCCTCTAGCAATGTCCCTAACTTCCGGAAACAAAAGAAAGAATCTAGACAAGTATCGATCAAATCCATTCCACCAGAACTGTACAAAGAATTCCAAAAACTCTACAGGTCAAGAACTACAATCATCACGATTTATCCATTGAAGCCAAACCTATCAACTAACATGCCAAAAATTCATGGAAGGATTAGGGAGAAATAAAACACCAACCATCGAAATAAATCCACCACATAATTTATCGAGAATTTGGAAGCTACCAAAGGAACAAAATCACCAACCGTTTAAAGCTTAATCTACCCAAAACATGTACAGAAATTCAGGAAGCCATGAAGAGGAGCAACAACATCTTCCCTCGATCCTAGGCTACCAATATCAGACTACCATCCCGAAAGCAACAGAAAAGCAAACATCATCTCAACCAACCGAGACCACCTAGACCTCTATCCCGAATCCAAACCATCGAGCAGAAACCTTCCGAACACCAAATTCACTCTCAAACACCCAAATCCAATCCAGGCATGCATCATCCAAAGATTAGTCAAGAACAAAAACAACAAACCGACCCTATACAAGAACATAGAAACATCTTCAATTAAAACCTATCCTACCCCTTACCTTAGAAATCACATACCAAAATAAAGGAAATACTCACCGGATCAGCTAGGGCTGAGGAAGGGTCGGCTGTCGGCGATGGATCGGGAGGAAGGGGCAGCAATGGCCGGCTGGATCAAGGCCTCAGGCGACAACCAACACCACCAGATACCAGTGTCTCCCAATCGGAGCACATGATGGCCGGCGTTAGGGCACAAGAAGGGCGGCGCTGTGGTGCTCGCGTGCGGTGAGGCCGCGACTGTGACTCGAGAGAGAAGGAGAGGTCGGTGGCTGTGGCTCGCTCGCGTGAGGAGGAGATCGACGGCGTCCGGAAACTTGAGAAGGGGAAGGGAATCGCCGGTTAGGGTGCGGTGGCTCACAAGAAGAGAGGAAGGAGGCGCGTTGCGAGGTAGGGGCTTAGGGGAGTTCGGCGAGGGAAATTAGGGAGGAGAAAGGAGAAGTTATATTTATATAATTAAACCTAGGGTTTAATAAACTAACTTTAGGTTAATTTAATTAATCAACTCCCAATTTAATTGGGATTTCAAACAGACATTTTCTAAAGCCTATAATTTTATCCCCTCAAAATACATCATACGAGCTCCAATTAAATCCCAGAAAATTTCTACAAATTTCTAAAAAATTTCGTTAAGGTTTTTCGTCTATTAAACCTTATTATTTAACTATTATTTGTTGCTGTATTTTACAAAGAGACTAAGAAATAAAAAAGTACCACTAGTGAAGGTCATCTGGCAGAACCAGAAGCACGAGGAAGTCACTTGGGAGCGTGAGGACAGTATGAGACAGAAATATTCAGAACTATTCTAAGTTTGAGGACGAACTTTTTATAAGATATAGGGAATTGTAACAACCTAATTTTCCCTATTTCTAGTTCCAAATGTCCATAAAGATATTTGGAAATGCTTTTAAAATATTCTAGAGATTTTTAGAAATTTTTAGAGTATTTTTACGCAATTTTTGGAAGTCGTTTGATATTTTTATTAAACGAAAGAAGTTTAGCTCAAAAAAAAATTGTGCAAGCCAAGGTTCGAACCCATGACCTCGACCCGAGCCGAGCCTCAGCCAGACCCAGCCAACCAACTGGGCTGCGGTTATTTTGTGAAAAGGTGGGAACCGGAATATAATTAAGTTATAGTAAAAGACAGAGATAAGCCTAGGTATTAAAGGATAAGTTAAGGAGAGGAAACTTTACCCGAACCCTAAACTCTCTTCCTCTTCTCCTCACGCGTGCGTCGGCGCTTCTGGACTCGGGCGGAAACGCAGCAAAGCTAGGGCTTTGTTCTCCGGCGCCGACGAAGCCCTTTTCCCAGCCAATCTTCACCCGTGCGTGGTTACCTCGACGAAGGAAGCCCGAAAACAGCAAAGAGTGCCGTGAGCACGAAGGAGAAACCGAGATTTTCATCTCCTCCGAACCCTAGATCTTCTTCCCTTCGGTTGTAAGTGCAAGAACAAGGGGTAAGTACTACTCACCTGCGGTAGGAGTTGCTCCGAGCTTTCGGTTTTCATTCCCTTGCTTCCGGATCTTGTTGTGCCGAGTAGAAGAATATGCTAGGGTTTTCTTCCTTGCTTTGTTGAGATTCCATTCTCGGATTTTGCTATTGTACAGAAACATATGCTCAATTCTGTTAAGATTGGCTGTACCAAGTTGATAAACTAGAGTTGCTGTGTAGTTGGTTGTGTTGCTGTGGTAGGATAGCTCCGAATCATGTTGATTCTTCCCTTTACTTCTGTTGTAGTTGATTTTCGGTGGTTAAGAGTTTAGGTTGTGGTTTTACCTTGCTGTGAAGATTGCTGCCATTTAATACTGCCGTGAGTTTCCTATGCATAGAAGTGTTCTGGGAACAAATTCCTTGTTCATTCGTTTAAGGATTTCGGATTTGATGTTTCCTTGTGCTTTAAACTGCCGAGAGTTTTCCATGCTTAGAGGTGTTCTGTTGAAGAATATAGCATTCTCTGTTTGTGCTATTAGCTCCTCGTTTAGGATATTTGTTTATGCTATTAGTTCAAGTTTATGCTATTACCGAATTGAGGTCCTTTATACCAGGTAGGTTAGAGCATTTCTTGCATAGAATTTCTGTTTTGAATTCTTCGTTAAGCTGAACAGCCCTGTTTCCAACCGGTGCTTGTGTTTTAAGCATGCCTTTAGCTCTTAAATGTTGTATCCGTGTAAGTCTAATTGCTGCCATAAATTCCAGCAAAATAGATTTCTTTTGCCCTATTTTACAGCAAGTTAGAAAGCTTAAAGTTTCATTCTTTTGCTCTATTTTACAGCATGTGTAGTAAGTCCAAGTTAGCTTTCTTTTGCTCTATTCTAGAGCATGATTTCTAAGTTAAGATGTGCTTTCTTTCCTTTGTTTTACAGCATGTTTAGAAAGTTCAGATTTGCTTTTCTGTTGCTTGTTTTATAACATGCTTAGAGAGAGTTTAGATTTGCTTCTCTTGTATTGTTTTTATATAGCATGCTTAATTAATTGTAATCCTACACTTGTTAGGTATATCTAAAGGATTCTAATAAACTCTAATAAAGGATTATGAGGAAACTAAGTAAAAAGAAAGAGACCAAGGTCTAGTTAAAAAGAGATAACAAGTAAACTAAAGTAAGAGGCTAGTACCCGACTTCCGAGGTTGTCGTTAAACAAATCCAGGTGACCGTTTCCGAGGTCTCGGCCCTGGTAAGACCGAGGTCTTTACCCCGTGGGACTACAGCAGTCTCTATTAGGGAGCGCGCATAAGATTAAGATGGTACTAAGCCTGGGCCCAAAGAAAAGAAAAGAAGAAAAAAAAAAGAACAAGAAGAAGAAAGTGAAAGAGAAATTAAAAGATTAATTTCTAGTATAAGTAAAGTAAGAAGAACAAGAAGAAGAAAATGAAAGAGAAATTAAAAGATTAATTTCTAGCATAAAGATATAAGAAAATGAAACAAGTTTATGCTTAGATTCAATAAAAGTTTAGTTCTCTAATTCTAAGCTTACAGTAGTTGTTTCATTACTTTCCTGTCAGTAGTGAGCATGTTTAGTATTCAGTTTTATTTCTGTATACCATGAGTACATGCAGCTTTGCTTTTAGCCTTTCAGTTTTAGTATTGTTGCATTCTTTTTATGCACTTCGAGTTTTGTGAGATAGATTAGTACTTACTAAGCGTTTTCGCTTATAGATCTTTTGTTTTCTTTCCTCCTACCGCAGATAAAGGAAAAGCTAAGATATGAAAGGGAGGCGACAGGGTGGTGGTGATGATGAATGTGTGTGATGATTGGACTATGGAGAGATCCAGAGAGTGCTAGCAAGCTTGCAGGACCTAATGATTAGAGTTTATGCTTTAGTTCTTTTCTTTAAATACTGTTAAGAAGTTTATGTGATTGTGATTGAGTTTGATTCGTATTGTAGCTTATTTATGTCCTATTCTGGGAGTTGTGTTTAGTTCTTGTTGCTAGTCTAGTCTTTTGGTTATAGTATGAATTTATTACTGCGTGGTTGTGAATAAAATGTGTTCCAGCCGCATGTGGCTGCGTATATATCTTGTGTATTATGGATTTGGTCACCGGTACAGGGGAGATTCTGCCGAAATTTTTCGGTAGGAATTCCTCTGAACCGTGATAAATCTAAGTATTGTTAATAATAGCGTCAGTGACACTAGTGAGTAGAGTAGTAGTTAGGTAACGGTCACTCTTAGAGAGTAGTAGTAAGTAGGGTGGTCTTTACATCTTCTTTTATTAGTCCATTTAGAAATGCATATTTAACGTCCATCTGATATAATCTGAACCCTTTGTGGGCTGCATAGCTAAGTAATATTCTAATGGATTCTAATCTGGCTACTGGGGCATAAGTTTCATCATAGTCAAGTCCTTCTACTTGACTAAACCCTTTAGCAACTAGTCTAGCTTTATTTCTAGTAATTTCCCCAGTTTCACTTAGTTTGTTTCTAAATACTCATTTTGTTTCTTTTACTTTCTTGTTTTTGGGTGGTGGTACTAAGTCCCAAACTTCATTATGCTCAAATTGAGCTAGTTATTCTTGCATAGCTATGACCCAATCTGGGTCAAGTAGGGATTAAGCTATGGTTTTGGGTTCAATTTTTGAGATTAATGATATTTGACTTAGATTTCTAAAGGATGACCTAGTTTGAACCCTTAGGTCTGGGTCACCAATTATTTGATCAGTTGGATGGTTAGGGTTGACTCTTATAGTTCTAGGATGTTGATTTTCTTGAGGTTGATCTTCTTCTTCATGATTTAGGGGTTGGTTGATTCCTTCAGAATTGTTTTCTTGAATAAATTCAATTGGTTGTAGTTGAGTTTGTTCTAGGTTTTCGTTGGATTCTTCAAATTTCACATTGGTAGTCTCTTCAATCCTTAAGATAACCTTATTATAAACTCTGTAGCCCCTACTATTAAGGGAGTAACCTACAAAAATTTCATTTTCTATTTTAGAGGTGAATTTTCCTAAATGTTCTCTTGTGTTTAGGATGAAGACTAGGCATCCAAATACTCTAAAGTATTTTATATTGGGTTGTTTATTATAGTAAATTGCAAAAGGGGTTTTGTTGTGCGTTTTATTTAGTGTTGTTCTATTTTGTACATAGCAGGCTGTACTAACAGCTTCTGCCCAAAAATACTTAGGTAGATTATATTCATTTAGTATCGTTCTGGAAGCTTCAAGTAAGGTTCTATTTTTTCTTTCTACTATTCCATTTTGTTGGGGGATTTTTGGACACGAAAATTCGTGATGATATCCGTTTTCAAGACAAAATTTACTAAAATTGTGGTTTTTTAATTCTCCCCCATTGTCGCTTCTAATTCTTTTAATCTTGATATCTTTTTCATTTTCAATTGTTTACAGAAATTTGTAAATATTTCAAAGGTTTCATCTTTATTTTTTAAGAATTTTACCCAAGTGAACCTAAAATAATCATCTATTATTACTAGACAGTATAGGCTTCCATTTATTGATTTGATTCCATGGGAGTCAAATAGGTCTAAGTGTAACAATTCTAATATTGAGTTGGTTTGTGATTGATTAGTTGGTTTGTGGGTAGATCTTGTCTGTTTACCTTGTTCACAGGCATTACATGTGGTTGAATCTAAGTTAGGTAATTTTGGTAGACCTCTAACTAATCCATTTAGTCTGCTTATATTTCTAAAATTTGTGTGTGACATTCTTCTATGCCATAACTAGGTTTCTTCTTTTTGTGTTAAGTAACACTTAGTTGAAGAAGTGGTTAAGTTGATTGCATAGATGTTGTCTTTTCTAAATCCTTTTAAACTTATGTGAGAGTTGTCTAGGTGTTTGATTAAGCATTCTGTAGATACAAACCTAACCTTATACCTAGTATCACACAATTGACTGATACTTAAAAGATTATACTTGAAATTTTCAACAAGTAAAATATTTGTAATAATAAAGTCAATTTGTAGTTCGATATTACCTATATCAATTACCTTGAGTTTGTCGTTGTTTCCAAAGGCAATTGTTCCTAGGCTTTTGTACGTGAGTTGAGTGAATTTTGTGTGATCTCCAGTCATATGTTTGGAGCAACCACTGTCCAAAAGTCACTTAGTTCCCTACAATAGGTAGGAATTGGGATTAGTCTAAATTTTGGACTTATAGTCATTCTTTAAATTTGATGAGAGTAAGTTGAATGAGATTTATTAGAGTGAATTTTTAAGTTAAGTCTAATTTTAAAATAAAATTTTTAAGTTAAAAAAATTTAAGTTTAATTTTTAAAATAAATTTTTAAGTTAAAAAAAAATTAAGTTTTAACTTTTAAAATAAGTTTTTAAGTTAAAAAAATTTAAGTTTAATTTTAAAACAAATTTTTAAGAAAAAAAAAATTAAGTTTAATTTTCAAAATAGTTTTTAAGTTTAAAAAAATTTAAGTTTAATTTTAAAATGATTTTTAAGTTAAAAAAATTTAAGTTTAGTTTTAAAAATATTTTTTTTAAGAAAAAATTTAAGTTTAAATTTTAAAATAATTTTTAGAAAAAAATTTAAGTTTAATTTCTAAAATAATCTTTTAAGTTTAAAAAAAATTTAAGTTTTAACTTTTAAAATAAATTTTTAAGTTAAAAAAAAATTAAGTTTAATTTTAGAATAATTTTTAAGTTAAAAAATTTTAAGTTTAATTTTTTAAAATAATTTTTAGAAAAAAAAATTAAGTTTGATTTCTAAAATAAATTTTTAAGTAAAAAAAATTCAATTTAATTTAATTTAATTTAACTTAATTTAATTTTAATTTAATTTAATTTTAATTTAATTTAATTTATTTTAATTTTAATTTAATTTAATTTTTAATTTAATTTAATTTAATTTAATTTAATTTAATTTAATTTTAAATTAAGTCCTTAGTCATCTCACCCGATCTATGTTTTCAATCAGGGAATCCTATAATTTTGTGAGATGAATTAGGTTCAATTTTAGGGTTTGTTTTTAACTTATGTTAGATTCAGATTTAG
The DNA here is from genome assembly GCF_018446385.1 of Zingiber officinale. Taxonomy (NCBI): domain Eukaryota; kingdom Viridiplantae; phylum Streptophyta; class Magnoliopsida; order Zingiberales; family Zingiberaceae; genus Zingiber; species Zingiber officinale. Next base: position 38,952,696 of record NC_056002.1, on the reverse strand, counting down.
CTTTGGGTTCAACAAATAGGCGTTCTCTGGATAAACTTCTGGGTTATGGTGAGTCACTTGGACATCATTAGAGTAACCATGCCTTCGAGGTTTTTCAAATAGTCCTATCCACTAGACTTAGTACAAAACCTTGGTCTAACTGGTTAGGATCCATAAAGGGTAGCTTCGGTCAGTTCCACTTAGCCAAATGCACCAGATTGAAGTCATATCTTCCTAGACATGCATAGACTAAGCTTCCCTAACGTACTATCATCCAAAACTTCACCAGTACCATTTTTCAAATTAAACTTGAACCCTTTTTAACTAGTCCTAATTACCCTGTCGAGTAGGTTGGATAGGGTTACCCTTTCGGGTAGGTTAGTTTTGGATGTGTCAGCTATTCTGGAGCCTCCCCCTGAATTAATTGTCGTTAATTTAATTTTTAGTTCTAGGTTTATGTCTATTTCTTTTATAATTATACTTTACTTGGTGATAGTTTAAATTTTGGTGAGTTCTAATATATTTAGATTTTAAGTTTTTTTGTTTAGGTTTGTATTCTGATTTTTTATTTGGTTTATTTGACTTTACGTAATATATTTTATCTTTAGGGATATAATATTGGTTAGGTCCTATTTGCGTGGTCAAACACGCTTTCGGAACCCAGGCTTTATTCATTGGTTTGTATTGGGTTATTAATGATTTAAAAGTTTTATTTGAGTTCGACTTATATCCGAATTCGATTTTATTATAACATGCTTTTGATTATTTAGGATTAAGTCTAAATTTTTTGATCTGGTAGCAAATTTTTCTAACATATTTTTTAAATTATTAATTTCTAATTTTAATGATGAATTCTCCTCCTCAAGTGTTAGATCTTGAGTTGGTTTATTATTTACAACTTGTTCCTTGAGGATTTGATTTTCCTTGAGGAGCAATTTGTTTTCATTTTCTAATTTAACTAACTTATTATTTACGTAAGAAATAATTTTAAAAAACTTTCGGTTTAAAATTAGGAATACCTCTTCGGAACCTTCGGAAACGAGTACGGACTCGTGGCTCGATTCAGGTTCGGACCCGTCTTCCGATTCGTCTTCCGACTCTGCTTTGCGGGCCATCAGCGTGAGGTGGCTCCGGTGCTTCTGATCTTCTGCTTCTGATTCGTCCGAGGAGGAGTCGTCCCACGTCGCTTTGAGGGTCTTCTTTTTGGTCGGCTTCAGTTTGTCGATCTTCTGTCTTGGGCACTAGTTCTTCTAGTACCCCTTTTTGTTGCATCCGGAGTATGTCACGTTCCTCGAATCGGCTGGCGCACTGATCTTTTGTAGATCCTTCTTGCTGAAGCTTCTCTTCCTCCTGGTGAACATCTTCCTTACCAGGTTCACCAGGTGTTCTTCATCTTCAGAGCTCTGGTTAGAGTCTTCTTCAGGTACAGGCTTGTTCTTCTTGGAGGAACCTGCATATAAGGCAACACCTTTCTCGGCCCCAGCGTTAGTCTGCTCATGTAACTCCAATTCACAAAACAGTTCATCTAATTTAAGCTTAGTTAAATTCTTAGAAATTTTGTAGGCATCCATTATGGATGCCAACAAACTATTACGTGGAAATGCGTTTAACGCATACCTGATTAGGTCTCTGTTGTCCATCTGGTGGCCTATTGCGTGGAGCCCATTGAGGATATCCTTGATCCTCGCGTGCAGCTGACTCGCTATTTCTCCTTCCTGCATTTTTATATTAAATATTTTATTTAATAATAAATCCCTTTTTGTTACCTTAGCGTCACTGGTTCATTCGTGCAGTTCGATCAGCTTGTCCCACAGTTCTTTAGCATTTTGGTGTGGTCCTACCCAGTTCAGTTCTTCCCTTGTTAGTCCGCATTGCAAAGTGTTGATTGCTTTGTTCTCCGTCGATGCCTTTTTCTTCATGTCCGGAGTCCACTGTTCCGGATCTAGTGGATTCTCGTAGTTGTCGACTGGAGGTCTGTAGGTTTTTGTGACTATTAGCCATTGGTCGAAGTCCGTCTTGAGGTACACCTCTATTTGCTTCTTCCAGTATGGGAAATCATCCCCGTTGAAAAGGCGAGGTCGCACTATGTTGAAGCCCTCGATTTGCGACATTTTAATCTGCACAAAAAAAAATAAATAAAGAGGTTCCAAGACTTGGTTTTGGATTAGTAGTGCGGGAAGAATTAAATAAAAATAACTAAATTGGTGTTGCACCAATTTAGATTTAATTACGACGAAAGGAGATTTCCAAAAAGGTAATAATACTAGTTTGGAATTTTACGAAAAACTGAAATCCGAAAAAAAAAAATTAAAAACAAATCACCCCTTGTCTGATTGGTGGTTGCACCAAATCATAGCGGTACCTGCTCTAATACCACTTGTTGGATCGTGATAGTTCGATAGAGGGGGGGTGAATATCGATTACAAAAATTCGTTGAGTAAAAGCAGTGGAAAAGTAAAACAATGCAATGCTAACACAAGAACCAATTTTACTTGGTTCGGAGCCTTTGGCAACTCCTACTCCAAGGCCCGCACACAAGGGTTCTTTCGTTGGGCAATTCACTAGAAATTCGAAGAATGTTACAATAAAGAATTACAGGGATGCTAATAAGAAAATTAATACCGACAAACTGAAAAGAAATAAACTGAAGACAATGCTTTGTCGGAGTAGCCTCGTGGCGTCGCAGGAGCACAGTAGACCAGTATGAGAGTTCTGAGTTGTTGTGCTGAGCTTCGCCTTTGACCCTCCTTATATAGGAGGCTCGGGGCGCCCCGGATCTCTTTCGGGCACTCTGGTGTGACGTGGCAGATCCAACCAGTGAGCTCCACGTGTCTACGCCGCGAACTGGATAATTTTTGCCTCCGGGCGCCCGGATCCCTTTCGGGCGCCCGGACCTCCTTTCTCCAAAAAGTCCTTCTCCTGCAATACAAGGTTAGTCCGAGGCAAATATAATGTGTAACCTGAAAAACAAAGTGTTAGCACAGTTTATAAGTTTAACATAAAGAGTATGACTTAGATTCCGTCTTTCCGAGACCGGAATCTAGTCACGATCTCGACTTAGATATCCGAAATGGATCTAAGTCGGATCGGCGCCTAATGTTTCCTTCCCGGGAACGCGTCCTCACAGCCACTTCCTTCCAGTGACTTACCTTTACTCACCTGCCAGACGTCCGGTCAGCCCTTCGACCCGTCTGGACTTCTCGCCAGCTATCCGGTCAGCCCTTCGACCTAGCTGGACTTCGTGCCAAGCGTCCAGTCAACCCGTCGACCCGCTTGGACTTCGTGTCAAATGTCCGGTCAGCCCGTCGACCCATTTGGACTTCGTGCCAAGCGTCCGGTCAGCTTGTCGACCCGCTTGGACTTCGTGCCAGACATCCGGTCACCCCGTCGACCTGTTTGGACTTCGCCTGCACACTCGATCAGAGTGTTAGATAACGACAAACCTAACTTAACCTGATTTGTCATTCATCAATATCTGAGTTAGACCGTTAGTGCTAACCACACCAAAAAAAAGTCCTAGTGCCCAAAAAGCAAGCCAAACTTGAGGCGGCCATAGCAGAGGTTAAAACTTCCAACGATGAATTGGAAGTCTGCTAAAAAAGGCTTAAACTCCAAGAGGTGGAACTAACAGCCACTTGGGAGGAGGCTAGATCCAACAAAGATTTGGCCGAGGATCGACTGCATGGGTCAGAATCAATCTGCAGCGAAGTAGAAGCAACTTTGGCAAGAGTTTAGAGTGAACTACGAAGGGTCTTGGAATCTATGCGCCAAGTGATGCAAGCTTCCCAAGCAATAATTGAGAAGCGATTTCATGAGCTGAATACTGCTCACTTTGACAACTCCTCCAATTTGAGTCGGGTGAATTTGCATATCTTGATAATCCTCCTTGGATCGAGTTATTGATATCTCTTTGGTAATCTGAAAGAAAGTGTTATAAGTGCGATAGACTTTTCAAGAATCCACCAAGATTACATTAACGTAGCATTTTCGAGCCTCCAAATAACTTCCCTTAATCTCCCAATTTGATTATCCACTGGGAACTTCAATTTTTGGTGAAAGATGGAGACAATGGTCTTAAAAGCGTTTAACGCCGGTCTCCCTAATATAGCATTATAGGCTGATTCCGTTTCTACCACCAAAAAAGGTGTGTCTCTAGTTCTCCTTCTCAGTTCTTCTCCTAAAGAAAGAGAAAAATGAATCTGCCCCATGAGTTATACTTGGTGTTCGGTAAACCCAATTAAAGAGGTGTTCATGGGGTACATTTCTTTCCCATATAGTTGTAACTGATCGAAGGCATCCTTGAAAATAATGTTGACAGAGCTATCAGTATCTATGAATATCCTTTTATTATATAATTTGCTATAAGGGTTTGGATTACCAAAGTATCCTCGTGAGGAATCTCCACTTCTTCTAGATCACTAGGGTCAAAATTAATTGTGGGACCCTCGGTCGTACTCTGACCCGAGCCGACCCCATAGTTCTCTAGTTAGTGACCATGAACCTTCTGAGCCTGAGTGGAGTCACCGTTCGTTGGCCCTTTAGAAATCATGTTAATCAACCCTAAAGGATCTTTCCCTTTGACCTTCTTGCCATCGTTTTTCTCTTAGTATGATTTTTGTTGTAGCCGAATATCGACATGAGCATGCTCAGGAGAACGAGACTGATGCCACGGACCCCCATCCTGCATCCGTCTTATGCTCACCATTCTATGGATGGTGGTAGGGTTCAGTAGACCTCCTGGCCAATTGAGTATGACCCACCTTTCTTTGATCAACTATGAGTTGAAGTTCATGGGCATATTATTGGCATTCCCGAGTGAAGTGAGTTTCGACATGTGAAAATCACAATAAGGTTCCGTCATAAACTCCTAACTTGGCCTACTGGTAGGGGTACTCTCCACAGTTTGCACAACTTTCACTTCTTTGCGATTCATGAAATCCTGATTTCGTAAAGGAGGAAGGGTCGCCTTTCGATCTGACTGATCAGACGATGAGGCCTAAGCTGACTCTTCTTTTCTTTTAGTCAGCTGACATCTTCCACTTGGACGTATTTCAAAGGCCAAGCTTGTAACCCATCAAAATCGACCAAGGTTTTTTTTCACCAGGGATCTAAAGAAATCCTCGTCGATTACCTTGTGAACATGCACTGACTTGTATTTTAGGAGTGACTAAAGGTGTATCCATCACTACTCGATTGAACTTCTATAAGTACTCTTTTAAAGGTTCTTTGGACTTCTGTCTAAGGGCGAATAAATCATGAGGGGTATTTTGATATCTTTGACTAGTAGCAAAACACCTCAAGAATACCATCTTGAAATCTTCGAAAGAATGGATGGAAATTGTTGAAAGGTGATTGAACCATCTCTGTGTCGAACCTGATAGAGACATTAAGAAGACCCGACATTTAACTCCATTTGCATACTGGTGCAATAAAGAGGCATTTTCAAACTTACAGATGTGGTCTTTAGGATCCATTGTGCTGCTATACTCTTCAATTTGTAGAGCTTGAAAATGTTTATGTAGCTCATCTTTAAGGATAGCTAGCGAGAAGGGAGGACCTCGAGCGTCTTGTACCTTGCCTAAAATACATTTTTTTTTGTTGGGCGACTTCGACGGAGAGTTTCCCATAAAGACCCTAAATATTTCTCTCTTATATTGGAAATATCAACTGGGGTATGGAACGCCTCTTTAGGGATTTCCCCTAGCCAAGCCGACCTTTGTTGCAATGTTGGTGAGGCCTCAATAGGTCGAGATGAGTGTTCATTTGGGGGATGAGTCCCTTTGGTGTCGACGGTTGAGGTTGCACTTGAAGCATCGCTTGCACGGTGACCGCCACCAGTTTGTTGAACTACTCCGTCATCATGGCGATGACATTTGATTTATCACTATCTCCTGTTGGGTCTTCTGACATCGTCCATCTCATCGAGCCTTAGTTCAGTTCTTAACTCAGTATTTCTACAGACAACGTAAATTTGATCCTACCTAAGAATGTCAATGGTCAACTCATCGATAAGGTGTCACTGACGTTGACTTTCTAGGAGATTGCATGACCTCTGATCTGAGATGAGGAACACAATAAGAAAATAGATTAGAATGACGGTCGGGAGGGTTCTTGGCGCAACCACTCCAATGCCAAAAGTAAGATTTTTGTGGAAAGGAAATGACTATTAGAATTATGATGTTTTTTGGTGTGTATATGTGTACCTCTCATAAGGATTGGTCGGTCCGTAGTCGAGAGTTAGGGTTTCAATGACTCAAAGTCAAGAGTCGGGACTTAGTGTATCTCTCCCATCTGAGGTGGAATCGTAGGTCCGTAACGGGAAGTTAGGTTTCAATGACTCAGAGTCGGGGAGTTAGGACTTAGTGTCCCTCTCCCATCTAAGGTGGACTAGTAGGCCATAGTCGGGAGTTGGGTTTTGGTGACTCGAGTTGGGAGTTGGGTTTCGATGACTCGAAGTTTGGGGGTCGATGCCCTATAACATAATCTTTAACTATTTTACTTAAGTAAATTATGAACTTTCAATCCACTCGACCCTTGATAATTTTTTCCATGTCACCCCCCATATCAAAATGGAATGAGAATAAAGTTTTTAAGAAGGTGTTCAAAAAATCAATTACTAATAACAAGTGGAATTAGAATGGTAAATGAGAATGACTATGAATAAGTTTAATGTAAAATTTGGTAAAAGGTCATTTAATAATAAAAATATATAAAATAAATAAATTAATATTTATTTTATTCATAAATAATTTTTGAACATGCTTATTCATTAATTTAAATAAAAAGTAATTATAAATTTATTTTTTGATTTAAATACATAAAATTTATAAAAATTTATTTTTTTAATATATTAAAAATAAAAATATAAGTTTTTCATAAATCATTAGTTGAGTTTGAGCTGCAGTTGAACTCGATAAATTTTTTAATAAATAAAGTTAAATAAACAATTTAAAAATGCTGTTTAGTGTCACGTGAGTTACATGCGTCGCCTATCTTGAAGATCCGTCTCGTTTCCCTCTTTCTCTTACCTGCGTGGCTGCGCGTGTGCTGAGCAGCTGCTGGCGGCCGTCGATGGTGGCGGCGGCGAGGGTTTTGGAGTCTGCTATGCTAGGGATAAGCCGTACCCCGTTCTCTTCGTCTTCATGCTTCTACGGATACTCGACGCTGCTATTCCGATGCCAGTGGCCACGGTTCTATTCATCTGGCTCCAGGTTGAGCATGAACCTCAGGGCTGGAATCGTTGGCCTCCCCAACGTCGGAAAGTCTACCCTCTTCAATGCCGTCGTAAGCTCCCCGTTCATACCCATGCACCGTATTCTTTTGTACTTGCAATCCCTTTTGCTTTTTGGTGCTGGGAGCCAAAAATAGATAGCCTTTTGTTATCAAAGAACAGTCGAAAATGAAAAAGAATTCCATTTTAAATCACAATTGTGAATGAGTATGGTCTTTTTTGGTAATTCTGATTTAGGTTATCTTACGATTTGATGCCTTGTTTTCAGGTGGAGAATGGGAAAGCCCAGGCCGCTAATTTTCCCTTTTGTACCATAGAGCCAAATGTTGGCATAGTGGCAGTCCCTGATCCTCGATTGAATGTACTTGGAAAGCTTAGTAAATCTCAGCGGACAGTTCCAGCGTCTGTAGAGTTTGTTGACATTGCTGGCCTTGTCAAGGGAGCAAGTCAAGGAGAGGTAAACAGTTTGTTATTCTGTTTATTGTGTTGGTAAGTCACTAAACGTATTGATATAATTTTGTGCTTAGGTTGGTTCAAACCTATTACTAACTGAGTTCATCTTCCCAAAACAACTGAAATTTTGCTAAAGAAAAGGACTTACTTTTAAATCATGTATCTCCCAATTTTTAATAAAGAATGAAGTTGTCCTAATTGGATACACATTCTTTTTCATAGTTGTTATGTATTAATTTATGTTGAATGTATTAAATGTTACTTTGTACTTTGTAGGGAGCATGATCCAATATGTTACTGTTGTTTTTTAGTCAGTGATAATCTGTTTGTATGTTCTATTTTCTTGATTGTCCTAAACATATCAACAATTATGTCCACAATTCCTCATTTACTTCAAAAGATTTCTTTCTAAGAGATAGTGACAAAGTACAATCAACTATTAATAAAAGGTTCATTCAATTCCCACTGGAATACTTCATTAGGTTCTTTCATTGACTGATTTTAGTTTAATACAAAAACCTTGGCCGCATTCTAACAATCTATTTCCCATTTATGATCTTCATTGGGTAGTAAACTTGGTGATTAAACTCACGAGTAGGCCCATAAATTGAGCTTGATTTTTTAGTCAGTATGGACAATGCACTAATGTTGATCAGTTAAAAGGCAAACCTAAAGTGTTTTTTGATGTCAGTTATTTAGATTTTGGTATACTAGTGATTATTGTATTACATTGAAGGTATAAATTGACAAGGTATTTCCAAACTTTTTGTTAAAATAAGTAATATATAAATTATACTTGTTTTAAAAATTTTTTTTTGAAGCACTAGGTCTTCTTGAATGATTAGTAGCATTTTGTAGATATTCTCGTTTATCAGTGTTTAATCTGGATTTGGTAATTGAAAATCACTTTAACATTTACTTTAAGTCTGTTTATATAACTTACTTGGTCCAATCTAATCCATACTGGTCGTTCATGTCTGAGGAGGAGTCTTTAATAACACAAGTAAGATTCTCCTAATCACTTATGCTTTTGTTAAGAAGCCACTATCCTGTAAAATTTCACATAGTATTAGAGTAGGAGGTCCTGATTTTTTTTTTTTAAAATATAAACCTACCAGTTCAGCTGAGTTAGTCTACATGTTGGATCTGAGTACCCCAATCCACTTTTCCTTATGTGAGTTAGTGTATCAATAGTAAAGTATGAACTCCTTTCCTAATATCGTGAGTTTATGGGATAAGTGGTCATTTGCAGTAAGCCTTCTCAGTTTTCATATAAATTATAGTATGGAATTGTTAGTTTGTGTTTTCTTAGTAACTTCATAAACCAATTCCTGTATCTGCAAGTTAAACAGTCGCTGTAAAATGCTAATTTTCTGAACAGGTGTTTCTTCTCCATCAAGGACATTCCTGAAGTTAATTGTAAATAAAATACAGTGGCGGACTTCCTGATCATATTTAATGAAGTTTCTTTGCTTTAAGAGTTGATATCAAGTAACTAAAGCATTTTTTAACTGGACTTTACCATCACATGTTTTATGACTTTTCAGGGTTTGGGCAATAAATTTCTTTCACACATACGTGAAGTGGATTCAATACTACAGGTTCACATTTCTGGTTGTTTTTTCAGACATTTTCTGTTTGTCTGTATACTATTTATGTTAGTACATTTAGTTGCTCATCTTAATATTACTTACGAATCTAGTGTTCTATTAGACCACTGACTACATTATCAACAGTGAAGTTACAACATCATGATGCTGTAGGTCCCTTGGCGGCCGGTTAGAGAGGGGTGAATAGCCCTGCAAAATAAAACGAACATTCCTCGAACTTTTACAGCTTAATTAAACTAACACTTGCATAAATAAAATAAAAGACTGAAAAAGAAGTAAACTAAGAGTAGAGGCACGAAGGAGTTACTTGGTTATAACCGGAGAGGTTGTTAATCCAAGAAAGTTAAAAGCTCAGTAAATATCTCCTTCAGGCGAAGAAGTCTCTTACAGCGTTGATGGCTCACAAACAAATAATAGAACAAACTAAAAGTGTTTACAAGTGTTCTTCAGTGTTGTTCTCAACCATTTGGACTAAGGCTGTATTTGTAGCCCTGGTCGGGGCGCCTGGAACCTTCCAGGCGCCTGGGAGGGGATAAACTTTTATCCCCGTCACAACGGAACATGTCACGTCGCATTTCGAATAATTTTATGCTTCGAGCGCCCGTAATGGTTTCGGGCGCCTCGGACAAGTCCAGGTACCCTGGACCAGCTCGGGGTGCCTCGGACCGAAAAATCAGCTTTTGTTGATTTTTCGGTCCCGGTGTTCCGCTCGTCTTGGTCCGGGTCTTCCGCTCCGGTCCCGCTCGCATATAGGGGTGAGCAAAAATTCGGTAAAACCGAATTAACCGAACCGAACCGAACCGACCGAATTTAGGAATTCGGTTCGGTTAATTCTGTTTTCGGTTTTTTTTCTAAAATTCGGTTCGGTTTTCGGTGAATTCGGTTTGGTTTCGGTTTTAAGTTTTGTAATTCGGTTAAACCAAATAAACCGATTAAACCGAATAAAAATATTTATTAATTTTTTTATTTAAAAATATAATAAATAAAATAAAATCTCTTCTTCTTTTTTAATTAAAATCAAATAAAGTTTTAAAATTCGGTTAATTCGGTCAAAAACCGAATTAACCGATCTTTTATCGGTTCGGTCGGTTCGGTTTTTTTATAGAATTCGGTCGGTTCAGTTGGTTGAAAAAAAAATCGGTTTATTCGGTTTTCGGTCTATTCGGTTCGATCGGTTCAGTTTTGACCGAATGCTCAGCCCTACTCGCATAGGTCCTAATCTTCCGCTCCGACTCCACTAGCTTGGGTGATCTCGGCCATCTGGAATAGACCTCACCCGAACCCAACTTCCGGCCTTCTAGCAATCTTCCGCTCCGGCTTCTCGTTCCTTGGAATCGCCGTGTGCTTCCTTCTCATCCGCCGGTGTACTCTTCCGCAGCGGCTTGTCCCTCGGACATACCAAGCCTGTCGGTTCTCTCCCATGTCGTTCTTCTCGCTAGCGTCTTTTGCTCGTCTCCTCGTGCAATCTTCCACTCCGGCTTCTCGTCCCTCGGAAACACAACACGCTCCCTTCTCGTCCGCCCACGTACTCTTCCACAACGCCTCGTCCCTCAGACGCACCGAACCCGTCGACTCTCTTTTGTGCCGTCCTTCTCGCTAGCTGCGTCTTTCACTCGACTTCCTGTGCTCCTAAGTTCCCACACACTTTGACCAGGGGTTAAATACTAATAGGACCTAACCTGACTTGGTTGATCACATCAAAACCACCTTGGAGTACTTACAATCTCCCCCTTTTTGATGTGAGCAAACTCAAGTTAAGCTAGGGTAAACCATAAACAAATAACAATTATAATTTTTGCAAGTTAAAAAAATTTGTACTAACTACCCTCCCCTAAACTTAATATTTACTACTTCCCCTTTTATTCACATTAAAAATGGGTACTTTTAAAATGACTTTGGAAAAACTAACTTTAAAGTCTAAGGGAAAAACAAAAATATGAAAGGTTAAGTTTTAAAAACTTTGATTTTTTTTTTAAAAAAACTCTTTTAATTGTTGAATTTTTGGCAGAAAAGTTTGCATTTTGATAATTAGTTCATAAAAATTTTCTAACGAGAAAAAAATTGTTTAGATAAAATTTCACAGAAAAATAAATTTGCTAAAATAACTCTAACAAATATGATTTTTATTAATTAATTTTTTAATAATAAGAAATTTTGACAGACAATTTAAAATATTTTTATAACTATTGAATGCTTAACAGTTAGTCAATTAAATACTTATTTCAATAATCGACTTCCAGGCTGTGGCGAGGCACTAGGCCTTCTTAAATATTGAAACCACAACCACTTTCTAGACAAAATCTTTTAAAGAAATTGACTATTTAATTTTCTCTCTGAAAGCCCTAAGTCCAAAAACAATCATCTTAAGCATATTTTTGGAACCCAATATAAGTTCTTTCCAACTGAGTTAATTAAAAATTTTCGAGGAATATACTTTTTAGACAATTTTCTAATTTTCTCTTTGTAATATCTAAATTTTCAATTTAATCCTTTATAGTTCCTGAAAGTTGAAGCAGCCAAATTTAAACATGCAAAATTGTTTAAGTTTTCTGTTTGATCCTTTAAATTTGCATTCTCAATTTTCAATTTTTCATTTTCAGTTTGAATCTTGTCGCGATCTTCTAGTCTACAAGATATAACTAAGGTTGATTTTAAATCCTTATTTTCATTATCTAATTTACAATAATTTTTTGATAATAGCTTTATAATTTCAAACATTTTATTCGGAGGTAAGGATCGTACTTGACTTACCTTATTGATCTCAGAATCTGATACTCCCCCTGTAGAGCTGCTTTCTTCTGATGTTCCTCCTCCTTCATCGATGCTTTCTTCCGAAGAATCTCCCCCTTCATCAATGCTCATCTCGGATGAGCTTTCTTTTTCTTCAGGTACGTACTCGGCTATAAGAGCTGTTCCGGTAATTTCCTTAGTCTCGGATTCTCTTGATGATGACTCGGCGTCCATCGAGGAATTGGATTTATCTTCTTTAGGTTCTTCGTAGAGTTTCAAGAACTTTTCCCAAAGTTCTTTTGCACTCTGATATTTGCCGATTCTATCGAGATATTGAGTTAGTCCATTGATGCTCCTCAAGTTCTTTTCCTTCTTTGCTTTTGGGCATATCAAAACTATACTTAATTGTTAGTAAAATATTAAAATCGATTTTAAAATATACCTCCATTCGACGTCTCCAAAACACGAACTCCTCCTCGAATACTGGTGGGTAGATGCTTGCACCGACCATTTCTTGTGCTTCAGTCGGTGGATAGTCCTTCTGAAATGACCTCGCTCTGATACAGTTGTAGGTCCCTTGGCGGTCGGCTAGAGGGGGGTGAATGGTCCTGCAAAATAAAACGAACCTTCCTCGAACTTTTACAGCTTAATTGAACTGACACGTGCATAAACAAAATAAAAGACTGAAAAAGAAGTAAATTAAGAGTAGAGGTACGAAGGGGTTACATGGTTACAATCAGGGAGGTTGTTAATCCAAGGAAGTTAAAAGCTCAGTAAACAGTCTCCTTCAGGCGGAGAAGCCTCTTACAACGTTGATGGCTCACAAACAAATAATAGAACAAACTAAAAGTGTTTACAAGTATTCTTCAGTGTTGTTCTCAACCATTTGGAGTAGGGGTATTTATAGCCCTGGTTGGGGCGTCTGGAAGGGTTCTAGGCGCTTGGGAGGGGATAAACTTTTATCCCCGTTGCAACGGAACGCGCCACGTCACGTTCTGGATAATTTTCTGCTCCAGGTGCCCGAAAGGGTTCTGGGTGCTTGGAGTCCGGGCGCCCTGGACAGGTCTAGTAGCCCTGGACCAGCTCGGGGCACCCCAGACCGAAAAATCAGCTTTTGTTGATTTTTTGGTCCCGGTATTCTGTTTCGTTTCCACTCGCCTTGGTCTGGGTCTTCTGCTCCGGCCCCGCTCGCATTGGTCCGGATCTTCCGCTTCGGCTCCGCTCGCTTGAGTGATCTCGGCCATCCGGAATAGGGCTCACCCAAACCCAATTTTCGACCTTTGAGCAATCTTCCGCTTCGGCTTCTCATCCCTCGGAATCGCCACGTGCTTCTTTTTCGTCCACCGACGTACTCTTTCGCAGCGCCTCGGCCCTCGGACGCACCGAGCCTGTCGGCTTTCTCCCGTGCCGTCCTTCTCGCTAGCTGCGTCTTTTGCTCGTCTCCTCGAGCAATCTTCCACTTCGGCTTCTCGTCCTTCAGAAACACCGCATGCTCCCTTCTCGTCCGCCCGCATACTCTTTTGTAGCACCTCGTCCCTTATACACACCGAGCCCGTCGGCTCTCTTTTGTGCCGTCCTTCTCGCTAACTGGGTCTTTTGCTCGACTTCTTGTGCTCTTAAGTTCCTGCACACTTAGATGCAGGGGTTAAATACCAACATGATCTAACCTGACTTGGTTGATCACATCAAAACCACCTTGGGGTTGGTTTGGTCTGTCTGCAGTAGTCAGGCATAGCAGCGCCGTAGCACAGCAGTAGCACCAAAGAAAAATCAAGGAAGCTCGTAAAGAAGTTATGTTTGAATAGGTCATTGGAGGCGCCTCCAATGACCTGAGGCGCCTCCCATGGCACTGATCCGATTCATATTTGTCGCGACCTCTATCCACTTGAAGCGCCTCTAACAGCTCTGAGGCGCCTCTATTAGCTCCGAGGAGTCTCCAATCATCTTCGAGGCGCCTCTAATGGTCGAAACTTTATCTATGAAGCTTATCTGCGCGAGCGTGCCTCCATCTGTTCCAGGGTACCTCAAATTAGCTCCAAGGTGGCTCGAGCACTGTTCATCCGAGATTGACGTTTTGCAATTAACTCATGCAAAAACAAGTTAGTCCAATAACAAAAATAACATGTAAAATAGAGTTAGCACATTAAATAAAATAAGATTATGAGTTAGATCCTGTCTTACCAAGACAAGGATGTAGTCTTGGTCTCAATCTAGATTTCCAAAATGGATTTAAGTTGGATTAGCGCTTATGAGACTCGACTAGGTTGACTTAAAATTAAATTAAATTAAAACCTCAATTAAAATTTAATTAAACTTAATTAAGACTTAAATTAAAAACTTAATTAATATGCGATAACATCTTCTACTTTTTTTTAGGAATTTAAGTGGATATTGGATAGTGGATATTCCAAACACATGACTCGAGATCACACCAAATTCACTAAACTAAAACTCAAGAGCCTACGAACAGTCGCCTTTGGAAATAACGACAAACTTAAGATAATCGGAATAGGTAGTATTGAACTCGAATATGATTTCTTTATTCGAAAAGTATTATTTGTCGAAAATTTTAAATTTAACTTAGCATTAGTCAGTTGTGTGATTTTCATTATAAGGTTAAGTTTCTATCATTTGAATGCTTGATTAAGCACACAAACAACCCTAACACAAAACTTAAGGGTTTTAGGCTAAATAATATCTATGTAATTAACCTAACTAATTCGTCACTTAAGTGTCACTTGGCTAATGCAATTCCTTTCTCACGTGCATCGGTCATACATAGCTTCATTTAGTTCTGATAAGGATCCTTACAATTAACACAAGAAACTAATATATCTTAGCAAAAATTTAACTTTCAAGAAACAAATACAATAATAACAATGCAAAATCAATTAAAGACATCCTATGTTCCATAAGTAGCCAAGTAAAATCTAATCATTTCAGAAACCACGCATCTTCTACTAACTGATTAAATCAATTGAATCTATATTAATAAATTCTAGTGGACAACTATATCCAAGAACTTGTACCATAAACCATCAAACAAATAAACTTCTCAATGTCAAGTCCAATCACAGACATGCAAATGACTAGCAATATATATTAGTGTTAAGCTTGGGCCAGTGAGCGGAGGCTATCTTCAAAATTATGAAATGATTTTTAAGCCCGAGCATCCTTAAGCAGCTTTGATGTTGATGACTATAGATTAAATTGCTGCTACCACATCACATTTTAATAAGAATCTGGAAAGAATGATAAAAGGGCACCCTAAGGATTTCATAGGCTTTGAGTTGCATGATCTTTACGTTCATAAATTATTATCACCGCTCAACTTTTAAATCCCTAATAAGACTGATTAATGGTATCAATATCACTAGGAATGGCTCCAAAGTCTACTAGTTCACCTAGAATTCAATTGATCAAGCTAAATGGTGGAGATCAAGCAAATGACAACATTGATCAAGTAGATTGCAAGGAGATGGTAGTGTAGATTGAGCTAAGATAGAGTTTGAGAAGAGTCATGGATATTGAGAAACTTGTGGTGGAGATGGAGTAGAAGGTGTTGGAGATCAAGAAGAGGGCTGTGGAATCTGGTGAGACCAAGAAGAGTGTGATTTGAGATCGAGGCGATGTTGACTTTATTTAATCAAGTTAATTATCTTTTTTTTTTTTTTGAAACTACATGGCCCATGGTTTGTTTGGTCAAAATAAGTCCCTATCCCAAGTTGTTAGTGACCAAATACCAGAAAAGTTATATGCCAATTTTTCCTGCAATGTCAAGTC
Source organism: Zingiber officinale (assembly GCF_018446385.1). Classification (NCBI taxonomy): domain Eukaryota; kingdom Viridiplantae; phylum Streptophyta; class Magnoliopsida; order Zingiberales; family Zingiberaceae; genus Zingiber; species Zingiber officinale. The sequence continues at coordinate 38,936,910 of NC_056002.1, read as the reverse complement.
TTGGTTTGTAACGTGAGTGTCAAATTCCCTTATGAATTAACTAATAACTTCTCTTTCTTTTTGGATCAACTGAATACTTTTAGCATGGTTCTTTCAGTATTTTTTGAATGGATTTTCTTCATATTCTGCATTCCTCAAGTATTTTTGGATGGGTTTTCTTCATGTTCTGTGCTTCCCAGGTAGTACGTTGCTTTGAGGATAATGATATTATACATGTGAATGGGAAAATAGATCCAAAATCAGATATTGATGTGATCAACTTAGAGCTAGTATTCTCAGATCTTGATCAGGTTGACAAGTTCACTATATGTATTGTTTTGCTAAGTATCTTGCTTACTTTAAGAGCTGAATGGACTCTAGTTTTATCCTTGCAAGAATTGCAGATTGAGAAAAGGCTAGATAAGCTTAAGAAAGGCAAAGCAAAAGACACACAATCAAAATCGAAGGTAAATCACACTGATAGCCAGTTTATTGGTTGAATCTGAGATGTATTTTCTTTAAGGTTTACTTAATTCAAGCAAGTCTTTTATTTTTCTAATATGATTCTATTTTCTTCAATTATCATGGCCATTGCAGGAGGAGGCAGAGAAGTCTGGATTGGAAAAAATTCAGAAGGCACTTATGGATGGAAAACCTGCACGATCTGTTTCTTTAACAGAACTGGAGAAAGATTCTATACGTCATCTCTGTTTGCTGACTATGAAACCTGTCATATATGTAGCTAATGTTGCAGAGTCTGATCTTGCTGCTCCAACTAATAATCCTCATGTCAAGGAAGTGACAAAGCTTGCATCAGAATTACAATCTGGCATAGTGACAGTATCAGCACAGGTTTGATACTAGTAAATGTGCATTCGTCACCTAATTGAGGATTTGTTTTACCTTCTTTCTTGAAGAATTTTTGATTACATGTTCCGTATTGTTATTTATTTTAGAATGTCAATCTGTCATAGAATCTGTCCTCTACTTTTGACAGGTGAACATGCTTTAGCATGTGTGTTATTCACAATCTGATGAACCTAAGTAAATTTAAAATTTGTAGCTTTGTTAATGAACTTATATGTTTCTATTAGGGAATGCGGAAAGATAATGCTACAGAAAATTCATATGTTTTTCCAATTTCAACTTAAATTTTCCAATAGCATATATTTCATTTAACTTCCATCAGAAACAAACAACATGATGCAGAACGGGGACAAACAAACTAACAAAGATAATCAATAAATTTTATTAAATTGAAAGATGAGATAACAAGAAGAGTTGGGGCTTCTTTCAAAGGCCCAATCAAAAAAAAAAAAAAAAATCTTATTCCCTGCAAATTCGATAAGTAAATCAGTAACTATTACTAAAATAACTTTTTTCCTTAAATAATAGTTGAACTATGAGTTAACTAAAATAAAATCTTACAACTTTTAAAACCCATAAATTTAAAGCTTTCTGATTCATAAAACTGAATTTTTCTGCATCACAACAACAAGACTTAAACCATAAGCCCAACTGTTTGGGTTTACGAATGAATCTTTTCCAAATTTTGAGCTCTATGGAAAGTCATATCTTTAGTAATATTAAGATGTGTATCTTTCATGCATTTCCAAAAATCATTTCCTGTTGCAGTAAGGAGATTATTCTTGTTATCTACTTGAATCTCCCTATATTCTATCTTACTACCATGTTAGCATCCATGAAAGAATCCTGTTTTCTTTCCCATTATATAATTTCTTGCAATTACTATATGTATCCACTTGTAATAGTGCCTTTAGCCCAACTTTTTTTTTTGAAGGAAATTTAGTATTTCTCAAATCTGACTGGTATCTGAGACTTGAGCCTTCTCTCTTCCTTCTCTGCTTCGTTCTCATTGGAGTTCATTCTTGATCAGTGCCTTCTGTTCTGATACATGTTTGAGGGCGGTGTCATCTGCGAACATGATGTTATGAACACCCTCCTTGCCTTCCACATCGCTGTACTGACTGTCTTTTCCTCTCCATCAGTTTGTGAAGATTTTTTCTCTTCCCCTTTCAACAATCCTGTTACAACCACAGTTCACTATGTCCACTTACGAAATAACTTTTTTTTATATAAAAGAGGTACAATTCAAAAGAAACTCTAGATCTCGAAGCTGCCTTTGCATCGCTGTCAATCACTCCTTCGCAAAGACACTCATTATTGGATTCTCCGTCAACTTGTTAACCTCTATTGTTACGTAGTTATGTTATTCCCTTTGAAAGTTTGCATGTTGTACATCTATGCTACTCTCTCAAGATACTGTGGCCCTTAATCCATTCCAAATTCACTCTCCCTCCTGTTCATCAGTTTATCTTTTGATTACTGGATTTTAAGTGAGACTACTATCTTCCTCTTAACAACTTGATCTTTTTCTACTGTCTTCTCACCAGATGTCAGTGGACGAAAGCGGAAAACTGGTAACTCTGTACTTTCTACGACCTAATCCCAACTATGACCTTGTTAAACTATTTTAAACTCTGTTAAAATGGGACACCTTTCGTATTTTGTAGAACAAACTTGAAGTCCGTTAAAGTGTCGTCATTTGAGATAAAGTAGGAGTAAATGCAGGAATTCTACTCTCTTTTACATGAGTAAATGCAGGAACTTGGCTTGTTTACTTCGCTGATTATTTTTTCTTTTCCCTTCAAATGGAAATGCTGTTACTTTACTCTTTTTCTGTTGTGCTACATTTTCATCTATTTTTTCGTTCAAATGCTAGTATCTCTGTAAAATGGGGGAAATTATTAAGGATTCTCCCATCCCCTAGGTAATCCTTGACACTAATTTTTTGTCCGTAATTTTATTGGCTATGATTATGAACTTATATCTACAGATTTTTTTTGACAGGGGAGTTAAAAGGAGATCATTCTGCTAGTTAGCCACCTATTTCACCTTTTATTTCAATTTATTATGGTATTTTACCTAACAACATTCTTACCTTTCATGTTGGAGTGAAAAATGAGAAATATGAGAGGGTGCATGGGGTTATGGGTTTGGAACAAAAAATGAAGAAGAAAAAACTATATTTGATTTTGCGATAGCATATGATCTTATATTAGTTAATACATTGTTACGTCCAAAAGTGAGAATAATAAACAACAAATTGACTTTCTTATGGTTAGGAAGAGGGATAAAAAGATTTGTAAAGATTGTAAAGTCATTCCTAGAGAAAGCTTAAACATAGGTTACTAGTGTTGGATATACGCTTCAATAATAGTATCGATAGAAGGAAAATATACATGACTTCTAGAATTAAGTAGTGAAAGTTAAAAGATGGGAAGCAAAACATATTTAAGGAGAAGATAAGAGTTCATTATGTGAAATATACATTGACTCTAATATGAGATGATATTAAAATTGAAAATAATAGCTAAGAGTATACTCGATGAGTCAAAGGGACATGCACTACCATGTAAGAAATCTTGATGGTGGAATGAAAAAGTACAAGAGAAAGTGAAAGAAAAACAAACAACCTATAAGGAATTATATATTTATAAGAACAAGGAAAACTTTTAAAATATACCATAGCAAAAAAAGGCTAAAAAAGTCGTGAATGAAGTAAAAAGTGAAACTTTTGAATGACTATATCGAAAATTGGATACCAAAGAAGGAGAGAGATATTTATAGAATAACTAAAGTGAAAGAGAGGAAGGCAAAAGATCTTATCCAAATAAGATGTATTAAAGATGAATGTAATAGAGTACTTAGTAAATGATGGAGAAATAAAAGAACGGTGTAATTTATATTTTCATTAACTTTTTAATGAAGGTTTAGGTGACTAACTTAACTTAGGTAATTTAAGTAGGTCAAATGAGCATAGAAATTTAAATTTTTATCGTAGAATTCAAACTTTAGAAGTAGAACAAGCTTTAAATAAGATATAAAATGAAAAAGTCATTGAACCAAATGAAATTCTGATAGATATATGGAAGTGTTTAGGGAAATAGGATATTGAATGACTTACAAAATTAGTTAACATGATATTGAAAATGAAAAAATGTTTGATCAATGGAGGAAAAATACTCTAGTTCCTTTATATAAGAACAAGAGAGACGTACAAAATTATGCAAACTCTAGGGGTATTCAACTATTGAGTCATACCATGAAACTTTGGGAAAAAATAATTAAAAAATTAAGGAGACCACAGTGATTGAAAATCAATTTGAGTTCATGCATAAAAGGTCGATAATAAAAGCTATACATCTTCTCAGGCAACTAATTAAAAAGTATCGTAGCAAAAACAAGATTTACACATGGTAATCCTTGACAATCATTTCTGTTTGTAATTTTATTAGCTATGATTGCGAACTTAGATCTACATATTTTTTTGATAAGGGAGTTCAAAGGAGATTATTCTTCTAGTTAGCCACCTAATTCACCTTTTATTTCAATTTACCATGGTATTTTACTGTGACAACATTCTTACCTTTCTTTTTTATATGATTACTTATGACAATTAGACGTATCCACATGTACAAACGAGAGCTATAGCTTAGAATTGTTGAACAATATTAGTATATATGCATCTCAAGTAAGATTAGATAAAGATACCAAATTAAGGTTTTGGGATGATCTGGATGAAGTATTACAAAATATTCTACCAAATGAAATGATTTTAATAATAGACGATCTAAATGGGTATATTGGAGTGAAAAATGAGGAATATAAGAGGTTGCATGAGGGTTATGTGTTTGAAACCAGAAATGAAGAAGAAAAAATTATATTGAATTTTGCGATAGCATATGATCTTATACTAGCTAATATGTTTTTTAAGAAAAGAGATAAACACTTGGTCACGTTCAAAAGTGGGAATAATAAATCGCAAATTGACTTTCTTATGGTTAGGAAGAGGGATAAAAGATTTGTAAAGATTATGAGGTCATCCTTGAAGAAAGCTTAACTACCCAACATAAATTACTAGTGTTGGATAAATGCCTCAATTATAGTATCAATAGAAGAAAAATATACACGACTCCTACAATTAAGCGATTGAAGTTAAATGATGGGAATCAAAACATATTTACGGAGAATATAGGAGTTCAAACATTACGTGAAATATATGGTGACTCTAATATGATATGAGATAAGATGATATCAAAGTTGAAAATAGTGCCCAAGAGTGTGCTCGGTGAGTCAAAGGGGCATGCACCACTAAGTAAGAAATCTTGGTGGTAGAATGAGAAATTATACGAAAAAGTGAAGGAAAAACGAACAATCTATAAGGAATTATATATCTGTAAGAATGAGGAAAACTTAAAAAATATACAATAGCCAAGAAAAATGCTAAGATAACAATGAATGAAGTAAAGAATGAAATTTTTGAATGGTTAATCGAAAATCGAATACAAAAGATGGAAAAGAGACATTTATAGAATAATTAAAGTGAAAGAGAAGAAGACAAGAGATCTTATCCAAATAAGATGTATTAAAAATGAATGTAATAGAATATTCGTAAATGATGGAGAAATAAAAAAGCGGTGGAATTTATATTTTTATCAATTTTTTAATAAATGTTTAGGTGACCAACCTTACTTAGGTAATTTAAGTAAGTCAAATGATTATAGAAATTTAAATTTATGTTGTAAAATTCAAACTTTAGAAATAGAATAAACTTTAAATGTGATGTAGAGGACCAGATAATATTCGATAGAGGTATGAAAGTGCATAGGGAAACAAGGTATTGAATGACTTATAAAATTATTTAACATGATATTGAAAACGAAAAAAATATCTGATTAATGGAGAGTAAATGCTCTAGTTCCCTTATATAAGAACAAGGGAGACATACAAAATTATGCAAATTATAGGGGTATTAAATTAATGAGTTATTCCATGAAACTTTGGGAAAGAGTAATAGAAAAAAGATTAAGGAAGGAGATCATGATGACTGAAAATCAATTTGGGTTTATGCTTGGAAGGTTGACAATAGAAGCTATAAATTTTCTTAGGCAACTAATTGAAAAGTATCGGGAGCAAAAGGAAGATCTACACATGATATTCATTGACTTATAAAAAGCTTATAATAGAGTGCTAAGAGAAATTATATAGAAAATTCTAGAAAAGGGAGGTGTTAGTGTAATATATATTTAACTAATTAAGGATATATATGAGAATGTAATGATCAGAGTGAAAAATTTTGGTGGATTAATTAAACATTTCTAATAAAAATAGGGTTATATCAATGATCAATTCTAAGTCCCTATCTTTTTATACTAATTATGGGCGAACTCATTGGACACATTCAAGATGCAGTACTGTGGTGTATGGTGTTTACAAATGATATTGTTTGGGTAGATAAGACATGTGTAGGACTAAATGTTAAACTAGAATTTTGGCAGGAAACACTAGAAGTGAAAGATTTTAGGTTTAGTAGAGTAAATAAAGAATATATGAAATTTAAATTTAGTAATACTAGATGTAATGGGACAATTATTAAGATAGGAGATGACGAGTTGTCTGAGACCGAGAGTTTTAAGTGTTTAGGATTATTTTTGCAAAATGATTGAGAGATTGAGAGAGATGTCTTACATAGAATACAAATATGATGGTTGAAATAGAGAAGAGTGTTGGGTGTTTTATGTGATTGTAAAATACCTTTAAAATTTAAAGGAAAGTTCTACAAAATGACGGTTAGACCTGTTATGCTATATGACGTTGAATGTTGGGCTATGACTCGAGCACATTAGTAGAAGATGAGAGTTGCAGAGATGATGATATTAAAGTAGATATGTAGACATACGAGCATGAACAGAATAAGAAATAAGAGCAATAGAGAAAAAGTATGCATTTATTGAGGAAAGACTCCAAGAGACATGTTTAAGACGATATAGACATGTAAATGTTCCAGTTAGATAATGTGAAATTATGACAAATATGCGCATCGAACAAGAAAGAGAAATATAGAAAAAAAGACTTGGTTAACAATAATAAAATAAGATAAAATTTATTTAAATATAGATGATGATATAGTAGGTGATAGAACCCAATGACGTAGAAGGATCCATATAGCTGATCTCACATAGTGGGATAAGGCTTGGTTGTTGTTGTTGTACTCTTCTGCCAATCTTTACAGGTGATCTCTATTGAATGTCGTATGTTAGTAATAAAAAAAATGTGTCTCATTCATGGGCCTCCAATAATGATTACCCATTGTGTGAACAGCGTGGTGCGTAGCCATGAATTGTCACTTGTGAAAATCATAGTTGTCACTTCAAATCCGGAAACAAAGCAGCTACAACATTTTTAGTTTTGGCAGTCCACTTCAACTTCATTTCTATTCAATTCTCAATTCAGAACCAAGAAAAGGGGCAATAAACCGAAGTCTCTCTTTTCTTGCTTATCTTGATATTATGAACTTTTTGAATTAGATATAGGATACACATCCGAATCTGATCCATCCTTATATGTATATATTACAATCTAACTGCCATTGCTCTTTCCATTTATGCTGTTCCTTTTGGACTATCATCAGGTGAATTCTGATGTGTTGATTTTACATATTAGGTAGAAGCAGAGCTTACTGAACTGCTACAAGAGGAGAGAGTTGAGTTTCTTAAGTCCCTTGGTGTTGATGAAAGTGGTCTTGGTAATCTGATAAGAGCTACATACAAGCTTTTAGGGTTGCGGACTTATTTTACATCAGGGGAAAAGGTGAGCTTTTCTTATAAAATTGATCAGTTCTTTTTCGTTGCTTGACTACTGTTAAAGTGGGGTGAATTATTAAGGTTACCTTCTTGGTAGCCCCCTCTACTTGATATAGAGTACTATTGTTATTCTTTTACATTTACACCTTTCCAAATGGTATATTTACAATTGACACTATTTTGTTTATATTTGTTCCTAGCACTCCTCAAGCTATGTTAAAAATATTGTAAAACACTTATTATAAATATACTCTCAATTTTAGGTACTCTCATACTTATGTTCTATTTACTCCAAAGCGAGGATGAAGAACAACAAGGAATCAACGGTTTCCTCAGGGGAAGGGAAGAGAAAGGCGAAGGAAAATAGATAAAAGAAGGAAACAACAAAGGATGAGGGAAAGGAATTCTTCCGGAGGGGAGACCGCTAGAAGGAAGAAGTCAGTCATGGAGCATCATGACAGTCGTGTCAGACGACACCGTAGGCTGGCGGAGTGTGACGTTGGTGACAGTGTTGCTGCAACTGAGCATAGAGATGTCGTGCTACCTGTGGCAGGCGAAGGAGGTGACAATTTCCATCACGTCGACACAGGCGGCGATCTCTAGCACGAGCGAGCGCAGAGCCTGACAATGACCGACGGTTTGTCTTGGGCTTGTTCTTAGACTCAGCGGGGCGGTTGCTGGGTTGGTGGCCACAACCTGGGGTGTCGGATCCTCCGTCCTCGCTGTGGTTGTTGGCGACAGCGACGACGACATTGTTCTGTGTGCGTGGGGGTTAATGGGGAGTGATTGGTGCTGAGGTTGGGGTTGTGGAGGTGGAGTATGGGGGAGGGGGAGGCGAAAGGGGAAGAGGTGGCGGCGATGATTGAGTTGACTCTAGAGATGTGGAAGCTGACTTGGTGTTGCAGGCAGAATGCTATGGCGAGAAGTCCAAGGAGAAGGTGTGGGAGATCTTGAGGTTGCACACGGTGGCATGGAGGAGATTGTCTCATCTCTCGCTTCCGTTCAATTTTGAGGGGACGAAAAAAGGGAAAAAAATAAATGGATTTGAAATCCGTTCTCAGCTATTATTTTTATATGTAAATAGGCGAAAGGATCTTGACTCTCGTATAGTCCGTCCTTTTCTAATCCACGCTTCGGAGTAAACAGGGCATTAATGATGTATTGGCTGATTATCATATAAAGAGGTGAGAATCTCCATGGACTGCCCTTTTTCAGAACAACTGTGATTTATCCTCTTGCAGAAAGGATTGGAAGCATCGTGCATGGTAGCCGGTTCATCACAATATAATTTCATTGACTCACTAAGAATATTACCTTGTTTTTGAACCTAATAAGCTTACATGTAGTGTGAGGGAATGAAGATCAAGCATGTTTTCCTAGTTGGAAAGACTGACACTCTACTTTAAGTTAGACAGACTAAGAACCATCTTGTGTAGACTTTGAGGTTTGGATGGTCTAGACAACTATGAATTTGAAGTGGAGAAGAATCAACTACTAGATGTAATCCATGAGATTCATAATGTATGGATCACCTTTCCGATCCTTAATTTATAAATATGATTGAAAATAGAATCAACTTAAAGGTTATTAATTAATTTAGTGATTTTATTAGTTATTCATAGATAGTAAATTGAAAGAATATGTAGGCATAAAATAGAGAAGAAAATAGTAAAAAGGAGTCATCTTATCAACACATTTCACAAATGAGAGTGACCTATTTGTTAGAGTGGCATGTATAGGATGCAAGACATATGCTTAAAGGCTCTTGATTCTAGAATCCAAATATTTGATCCAGAAGCATGTATCATGCAAGCATTAAAAGTAGCATTCTAAATTAAGGGTGTCACAGTTTAACGGTGCATTCTAGACAGCTCTCCATTGAAGTAGTGATTTATAGTCAATTGATATCCCAACAGTGTGATTAGTAGTAAAAGGCTTGCTGCCAAGGATACCATCACAAGGACCATGCTTAGGGCTTCTAAACAAGCCAAGATTTGGGGTGTTCAAGCTTGTTTGATAAGGTAACCGAGCCAAGCTGAGCCTAAAATGAACCAAGCCTTTGAAATGATTATTCAAACTTGGCTTGGTTTATTTTTGATGAGCTTGGGCTTGACTTGAGCTTGGTTCGTTTAGATGTTATCGAACTTTCAATTCAAGCTTGACTTGAGTTTGGTTTGTTTAGATGTTATCGAACTTTTAATTCAAACTTATTTGAGATTTTTGTTTATTTGATTGGTTATTGAGCTAATGAGCTTGATAATTTAAACTTGTTTGTTTATTTTAAAAGTTTTTATTTATTTATTTAGTATGTTGACAAGAGTTTTATCAATGAATATGATTCACGAATATTGTTCACAAACATTGTTCACGAACATGAACGAGTTGAACACATATGTGTTCAAGCATGTTTGTTTAGTTTAATAAGTTATTCAAGCTTGTTTATTTAATTGATCTTGTGTGTATTGAACAAACATAAACAAGCTCTTACCAAACCGAACACTAAGTTTGCTCACGAATGTTCAGTTCATTTACAGCCCTAACACTGCTTCTGGTGAGACATACTGTTGTGCTAGGAGAGAGGTGATCTCATTCCAAACCAAAAGAATCCGAATGTGATAGCGTGCTAATGTTACTGTGATTGCCAGAGGAGAAAAGACCGGAAATCATCAGAAAACAACTTTGAAACAGATGTTGAAGGATTTGGAAGCTTGAAAACTGGGAACAACTTTACTAGGACTTGTTATCTCTTCCTACCATACATGACACAATATGACATGGATATGGGTATGAAAAATGAGCTTGAGGATCCGCACTTGTATATGGAAGAAGAACCATAAAATGGGAGATAGAAGATTGAATGAGGAAACTTACCTCCTCACAAAGATATTAGGTTGCATGAGGGAGCGACATCATCTGACAAATCGCCTAGGGGGCGTGCTGGAATGGGGATTAGGTAGTGCAAAGCAGAGGACCGGAGTAGAGGACCAAAAGTGAAGGTGAGTGTGAAATTATGTTTATAAAACTCATGTATGATATAAGATATTTAATAACTTATGACTTATTATAGAACTTATATATTATATATCTTATAATTTAAATATAATGTATATAACTTAAATTAGGATATATAACCTATATATCTTATTATAAATTAAATTAATTCTTATTTTAAAAAATATTAGATAGATTAATTTTTGAACTTAAATTATGTTAATTTGGTTAATAGATTAATTATTCTGCCTATTAATTTGTGTATTAATTAATTATTAAATGGATTAAGATAATAGATTTATTTTAAGTATATTGTTGTTGTATCTTTGTGCCTGTACCCTAACTTTTGACTCATCTTAGACGAAGTCTCTGTCTCTTCACTTTGAAAAATTATGTCTGATGCTTGGATCTATAATCGTATCAGATATTCATAACCAAATCCAAGTAAATAGAATAAGTTCAGAAGCAAATAACTAAAAAATTGGAAAATCAGATCAGCAACTGCTTGCTGCAGACATACTGGTTAAGGAGAACCAGAAAGAAATCAATTAATTTACTGATGCTGGGATAGATTGAAATTGTGGGCATCTGCTATAGGAGACCCAGAAACAGAGAAATCTGATGATCTGGAAAAAATTAGCAGTAAAAGGAAAGGCTAGAAAAAAAACTAATACTTGATGTAGAAATGTGGTAGCCACTTGCAGCAAATCTGATCTGCAGAGATGGCAAATCTGAAGAAATCAGAAGAGTTTTGGGTCACTGATGACAAACTGTGAGCTATGAGGAAGAAAAGCAGCAGGAATGATGGAAAGTGAGCTAAGAAAGAAAAGAACAAGAGTCCTGCGCAAAGGGAGAGGAATATACTAGATCAGATCTGGTCCGTGCTAGGAGTTGATCAACACAATGCTCTGATAACATGTTAAAGCGGAAAAAATAATTATTAGGGTTCCTCCTAGGTGGTCCCCTCTACTTTAATATGGATTACTATTACTATTCTTACGGTTTAGATTCCTTCTGTTGATATATTTCCAGTTAAGTGCTATCTATTTACAATTTGGTCTCAACAATTACTTATGTGTTCTTGTTTTGCCACAGGAAACAAAAGCGTGGACAATTCTTGCAGGTTGGTTGTGTATGGTTGCTAAAAGAAAGTTCATATTTTTTGGTCATGTCAAAAATGATTCCTAGTGATCATATTACATTCTTCACCCAACAGGCATGACTGCACCTCAAGCTGCTGGAGTTATACACTCTGACTTCGAGAAAGGGTTCATTCGAGCAGAAACTGTAGGTTGACTGTATTTATTCCAATAAATTAATTAAGTCAAGCATCTACCTGGAATTCAGGATGATAATGTTCTTTGTTAGAGAGCAATCATAGCGATACTGATGTAGTCTGCATAAAGCATAGGGATAAAAGATGCGTGTATATAGTTGACTCTGAATAGTTGGGACAAACATGACATGCATGATCTTAGTGCTACATCATCATAATTCTTCTCTTCTTTCGCTAATTGGAAGATGGTTTCACCATCATTGTTGTACTAATTTCCTTGCTAATGAAGTATGGTACTTTGGCAGGTCTCGTATGATGACTTTGTGGCAGCTGGCTCTTTAGCAGTTGCCAGGGAGAAAGGAGTTGTAAGTTCAATACATTATTCCCCGATTCGTTATGTTCACGATATTAATGCTTAATTTCAAAATACCGTGAATCCAAATTTTACAATCCATTTCTCTTGATGCAGCTGAGATCAGAAGGAAAAGATTACATTGTACAGGAAGGAGATGTTATGCTTTTCAGATTCAACGTTTGATATTGATGATGAGCCTTGAGTAAACTCTTCTCCGGTCTTTCTTATATGAGATGATGTTTCTATGCATTTCTGTTTCAATTTATATTTGCTAAAGTTTGAAAATCAAAGAAGGGATTTATAATTCAAATAGAAGATATATTTTGTTTGTTGGAGATGTAAAATTTTGAGCTAAGTTGCTACTACTTTATATTCTTTCTACACATTACGATCAACTACGATTGGTCGTCAAATATTTTTGATAAATGCAAGGGATTAAAACATTGCTGTTTCATATGTTTTGCATTTAAGGTGTGTTTGTGATTGACTAGCTTAAACCCTTGTCTAGCTTTGCTTTCCTTCAATTTGATTTGCTTAAACTAGTTAAACATCTCTACATGTCTAGCTTACTTGACTAGATTGACCTATCTATTTCGCTTTGCCTACTTAGCCTTCTTGGTTCACCATGCTTGCCTTTTTAGCTTAGTTTATTGGCCTACTCCATTTGTTTTGCTCAACTCACTTGAATGTGGCCATCCTCCTAATTTTCTTACTCAATTAAGTGAAAATAATAAATATTCTCTAGAGTAGTGTAATGAGCAATTAAATAAAAAGACAATGGAAATACGAAAATTGGCATTTTAAATTTATTTTTGTATTCAAATCTAACAGTATATTATTTTATAATTTGTAAGGAATTCAACAAGTGACAAAATAATTTATTTTTAAACAAAGCAAGCTCTCATATTAATCCCATATTTTCTATCAATTTTACCTCTTCAAACTGATTTTAAAATCTACAGATGTTTATTCAAATATTGATACAATTTATATTTAGGTGGTTATATTAATATTTAGATGGACTTTTGAATTGTTTTTTTTTTAAATTAAGTCAACTAACAATATTATTCAAATCATGTAGTTGATTATGTGATTTATTCAAATCGCGTAGGTGGGTTTGGTAATTGGTTTTGTCTAATGGGTTTTGGATTGTTTAGATCACGTAGTCTTGTGTGGATTTATTTTCCATTTTATCCCTCTTAAAATGTGATTGTCTGAAGCATGGATGTGGTTTATGCTGATACCGTCTGTCTCGCTCCTGCTTTCATTGGCGAAATCAAAAACTCTAATTCTCACCGATAAAATCGACCTAAATTTCTACGTTTTATTCCATCGATCCGTCTTCGTTTAATGTTCTCCTGTAAGAAAAATAAAGGCATCCATAATGTTATAATATTATAACACCTATCATCTCATCAAAAAGTATGAAATTCACTGTTACATAATCATTATAACAACATTCTTCTTTCACTTACATCCCTTTTAATATTAACATGGGTCTCACACCATCTACTCATTCAAAGGTTTGAACACTCTTTTTTCTCTCTCTTATGAGTGAGCATTATAATATTCATTCACAATAAAAAAAAATATTAAATAAATATTATAATATTTATTTAACACTCAATTGAGATGCTCTAATACGTAATAAATGTTGGAAGATATTACATATTATCTGTATGGTGGAAATTTAATTTGCGTGCGTGTTCACCAGCAAATCCCTTCGTTTTTTCCGTATGGGGTAAGATGTGTAATAAATGTAGTTCCAAAGTTTTAACAGTCTGCATGAAAAGATTTCAACGTTTTAGCAAAGAGCATTAATGCCAACTACTTAAAAGTACTTGACTTTTAAATTTAATATGGAGCAATTTTGTTTTCATCTATTTTTATAGTTTTTTTTTCTTCAAAATATCGCACTCTCACCTTACTTTGCTTGTTTCATTTTCGCTAATACTAAAAATATTTAAGAATCAATAATCATGAATTCCAATCAACTGTATCACTAGTGAATATTTATATGCCTTGGATGCACGATCACACACCTTTAATTTTATATATACTCTGAGCTGTCAATCGATGTGGCAAGAGGGTAGACCTCCCTGTTAGAGTATATACTAAAAGTCTAGTTTTTGGTATAAATATTTATCTAGAAATAAGAATTACATTGGTCAAATGACTATATTTATGATAAATATAGTTGTTCAATTAATTTATATTGTAGATAACATGGTGTGTGGTGTCACACACAGAAGATCATGTTATCAGTACCTTATAAATTATAAACAGTATCTCACGACCAAGATAGAAAGGAACAAACCATTGGAAGGTCGTAGTGTAATTAGGTATTAGTTTATCTTAACTATATAATTACACTAGTACACTTAAAGTGTATTGAGTAGGACCATTTGAGGTCGTTACTTTTATACTGACTTAATAAAGGAACAAAGACCTCAGTTATTATGGAAGCGTGTGCTCTTAATCCTAATATAATAACAAGCACATATATTTGATATTTATTTCTTTAATTTATCAAAGGGTGAGATTTAGTTCGATAAATCAATAAGCCCGATAAGTTGGGAAATGATATCACTTATAGTGTGTGTTGTTGATTATAGAAGGAAACTGTGTCCTAGTGATCTAGGTTGAGAATGTCCCCAAGAGGAGCTCATAAGGATTGTCATGTTAAACCCTACAGGTGGACTTAGTCCGACATGACGATGAAGTTGAGTGGTACTACTCTAGTAACTTACTTAATTAGTGGACATTTGTTACCTTAAACACAGAGAGACTAACACACTCATGATAAGAAGGAGCCCAAAATGTAATTTGGGATTGGTGCGATAGTTCAATAATAGTTCTCTAGTGGAATGAATTATTATTGATAAAATTTAGTTATGTGTTCGGGGCGAGCACGGGATGCTTAATTTTATCGGGAGACCAAAACCAATTCCTCCTCTCGGTCCCTATCGTAGCCTCTTAATTATAGAGTACTATACCCACCTATACCCACCTTCTTACCCATCCTATAGGGGCCGGCCAAGCTAGCTTGGAGACCAAGCTAGGGCTGGCCTTCATGGGTGAATTCATGTGGCCGACCCTATTAAAATAAAAAGAAATTTTAATTTTAAAATTTTTTCTTATGTGGATAATATAATTTAAAAGAGAGTTTAAAAATTTAAATCCTTCCTTTTATAAGATTCTACAAAAGATTAAGAGAAGAGTTAAAATCTCTTTCCTTATTTGTAGATTAAAAGGTTGATTTTAATTTTGGTAAAAACTTTCCTTTTAATTATATTCATGATTTAAAAGAAAGTTTAAAAATTAAAAATTCTCTTTTATTAGTTTCTACAAAAGATTAAGAAAAGATTTAATATCTTTCCTTATTTGTAGATTGAAAGGAGATTTTAATTTTTAGAGATAACTTTCCTTTTTGGAAATTATCCACATATTTAAAAGAAAGATTTTAATTTATAAAATTTCTTTTTATTAACCAATCATGAAGGGATTAAAATTATTGGAAAAATTTTTATAAATTTCTAGAAACAAATTAGGAAGTTTTAATTTTTGTTTTAATTAAAACTCTCCTTATTTTGGGGAGAAGAGTGGACGACCATTATAATTTGAAAAGAGAAAATTATTTTAATTAAATAAATTTTCCTTTTCAATGGCAAAAGAATTAAGGAAGTTTTTATTAAATTTTTCTTATTTGCCAAGACCAAGGATTATAAAAGAGGGGGTAGAGGAGGCTTCAATGCTAACGACTCTATTCTATTTTTCCTCTCTTTTCTCCTTGGGTGTGGCCGGCCCTTTCTTTCCTCTCCTCTCCTTTGTGTGGCCGAAACCTTCTCATGGTGGACATAGCTTTGGTGGCCGGATCTAAGAAGGAGAAGAAGGAGAGAAAAGAAGCCTCTTTTCTAGCATCCCTTGGAGCATGGTGGTGGTGGCCGAACCTCTTCATCCTAGGAGAAGTTTTGATGGCCGAAACTTGTAAGGAAGAAAAAGGTGCTTGGTGGTTCTCATCTCGGAAGATCGTTGCCCACACAACGTCCGAGGTTAGAAGAGGAATACGGTAGAAGATCAAGAGGTTTTTCTACAAGGTATAACTAGTAATTTTTCTTTCCGCATCATACTAGTTATTTATGGAAATAATATCAAATACAAGAGGCTTACGATTCTAGAATTTCGAATATGTTTTTCGATGTTGTGTTCTTTTATTTTTTCTTTTCCTTGTGATTTGATTGTTCTTTTCGGTTAACCTAAAGTTATTTTAGGAAATTAAATATTAGCTTTCTATAAAAGGTTTTGTCTAGTCGGTGGTGGTTGCTCCCATATCCAAGAAGGTCATGTGCCTCGCCACGTCAGTACTGGGAACCAATTATGGAAATTAATATTTAATGGAATTAATAACTTAAGGTGATTTGGGTCGAACGTGTTAAGTTCCGCAGGAGACCCAAGTCAAAACCTAAAAGAACGAATAGATTAAGTTTTGGATCAAACGTGTTAAGTTCCGCAGGCGATCCAAAATTTAATTTAAAAGAACACATGGTAGCTAGGAAAAGGTTCAGACCTTTGTACAAAATTTTTGTACAGTGGAACCTCTAGGTTTTCCGAGTAGCAACCAACAATTGGTATCAGAGCTAGGGTTTTGCCTCTGTGTATTTGGTATTAGTTTAATTATGCACATGTCATACATAATTTAGGCAGGATAATTGTAGGATGTGCTAACTTTGTGGATGCAGGATCCAACTATTATGGCTTTTAGTTATTATGTATGTGATTGGACCCTTGAACATGTCAAGGGCATTTATATGTGTGTGCATGATTGTATTATAAAATACAGCAGGAGTTGTATTTTGTTTTATTAGGATTTTATTTTTGATCTAGATACATGTACATTCCTTTTATGGAATATAGGATCAAAAATGTAAAATTATATTTATGTTGCGAATCGAATCTTGCAAAGCGTGGAACCTTCTAAGGACCAGAGGCGCAGCGGAACTAGGAGCAAGATGGATGCGACAGCTAGACCCGGTGGCAGTGGCCAAATATGGCAGCAGCTTGGGATGACAACACACGGAGGACAACTAGAGATAAAAGCCATAATAGTTGAAAATTAAATTTTCTATTTATTGCTTTTATATTGTGCTGTGTATGCATGTTAGTTTACATATTTAGTAGGCTAGCATAGTTAAAATTCCTCATTTATAAATAACTAAGTGGGAGAGGGATTTTTAAGTAAATCCCATGGTCTCCATTACTGGTTTGTAAGTGATGCAAACAAGCTTGCGCGTTGGCTCTGAGTGCCTTCCTCCATAACGGATGAGCTTGTTTGTGGATCACTAGAACAGACTTCCATTTTTGGATGACTATAGGAAGTTAATTAAGAGCGTGTGATCTTCCCCAACGGAAGGGGCATAATCTTATTAATAGACTTAGTGTCAAGTAATGGTATACACTTAGACACATCTAATAGTATCCTCCCCATCGGAGTCACTGCTATTATTTGTGTGACCAAATGATACCAACTATTAATTTTATTTGTCAAAAAGTTAGGTTGACAAGATAATAAAATTAATGGGTTAAAACCCTCCTTTTACAAATGTTGAATTTGTATACGTCCACACTAACGTGGCATGCAAAATTCACGGTGTTTGAGGTGTTGGTGAATTTAAATAATATTGTTTGAGGAATCAATATTTTTAAATTCAAAAGTTTTTGACCAAATATTTAATCAAAGACAGATCAACTATTAATTTTATTCGTCATAAAGTAAAGTTGACGAGATAATAAAATTAATGAATAAAATCTCCTCTTCAATTTTGTATACGTCCACACTATCGTGGCATACAAAATTCATGAGGATTTTTAAGGAGTTGATCTTGACCAAATATTTTTGTGATTCTTAGGATTTAAATATTTGTCAATCCCCTAGTAGTCATACTATAGAAAAGACTTAGTAGTCCTAATTGTAATGATTGGAAATAGGACTTGGACATTAAGGTAGACTGTCTTCTTAGAACTAAGAACAACAAAGGTGTATTTAATTCATTAGTTGAAACATGTTTAGTGGTGTTATCTACCAGAACCTGGAGTGTAGATACAGATGCCATTAATCATGTCCGCAATTCATTGTAGGGTTCCAGGAAACCCGACAACTAAATGAAAATTAAAACACCGTCCACATGGGCACTACTGTAAAAATGGTAGCTGTTGCAGTGGGAGATGTTTATCTTTTGATAAGAATAAAATATTGATTTTAAGTAATTATCTTTACGTACCAAGTTTAGAAAGAACCTGATTTCAGTTTCTAAACTATTATAGATATTGTGTCTATTTTGATAACAAAGTTGTTATCAAGAAAAATAGGGAAGTTATCTATTCTGGTATGATGGTTGACAATTTATAATCCAATAACTCCCACAATGCAACAAATGGAAATTAGTAACACATCTTCTAATTTTAAGAGAAAGCAACCTTTAGAAATGAACCAATTATATCTTTGGCATCTAAAGCTAGGTTATACTTGAGTAGGATTCATTGGTAGCTGATGAACTTTTGGGTTCATTAGTAGTGGAAATCTTTCCAACCTGCGAGTCTTACTTGGAAGGAAAATAACCAAGAAGCTTTTAAGTCCGAGGGGTATGGAGTCAAAGATATATTGAAAACGGTTCATTCTGATTTGTGTGATCCTATGACTATCCAGACAAGAGATAGTATTGAATATTTTGTCTATTTTATAGACAACTATTCAAGATACAAATAAATTTACTTAATGTACCGCAAGACTAAGTACTTTGATTAGTTCAAAGAGTACAAGGTTGATGCGGAGAAATGTTAAAGTAAAAAGTCACTATGGAAGATCGTAGTGGCAAGTACCTCTTGAGAGATTTTAGGAGTCACTTATCAGTAGTTGGATTTCAATCCCAACTAACTGCATCTGGTACACCCCAACAGAATGGTGTAGTAGAAAGAAGGTAAAGGACTCTTATGGAATAATTAGATAGATGATGAGTTATTCAGAAAATTACCAAATTTGTTTTAAGGATAAACTCTGAAAACGAAAGTGAACATAGTACCTTCCAAGTTAGAACTCTCTATTCATATAGAATTGCTGAATAGGTGAAAACCTATTTTGAAGCATATTCGGATTCAGGAAATCCAGCACATATGTTATAGAGAGACAATGATAGGAGTTCACTTGTTTGTAAGTTATCCTAGATAAACAAAAGTAGGTTTATAGTCTTAAAAATCAGAAGGTCATTGTTAGCATCAATGACCGATTTTTAGAAAAGGACTATGTAATAAACCATGTGCCCATAAGAAAATTTGTTCTTAAGGAAATAATAAAAGACATGTCTAATCTAGTACCAACTGTACAAGATGAGATACCACAAGGAAACTGCAACACGTATCACAAATGATACACAATAGCAAAAAGTGTCTTGTCGTAGTGGGAGGGTTGTTAGGCAACCTAAAAAGATTCATGTTTTGGGAGAGTTTTTAGACTCGATCCCTGGAGGACATGAACCTGATCTCCGGACATATGACGAAACACTCCAAGATAAAGATGCAACATCTTGGCAAAGAGTAATGAATAACAGAATTAGAATATATGTATTCTAATAAAATCTGGAAGCTTGTAGAACCACCAAATGGTGTAAAAGCCTTTGGGTGTTAAAAGGTCTATAATAGGAAAAAAGGGATAGAAAGGAAGGTAGTAACTTTCAAAACAAGGCTTGATGAAAAAGGAAACTTTTTCACTGGTAGCCATGCTTAAGTCTATCCGGATTCTTTTATCTATTTGGCAAGTGGATGTCAAGACAACATTCCTTAATGGAAGTCTTGATGAAAGCATCCATATAAAGCAACCAGAAGGGTTCATTGCAAAGGGCTAAGAGCATCTTGTGTGCAAGCTCAGTCAGTCTATGGACTGAGGCAAAGCTTCAAGGTCTTGGAATATCCGGTTTATCAAAGTAATCCAGACCTATGGATTTATTGAGTAAACGGATAAGTCTTGTGTATACAAAAGGTGTGATGGAAACGTGGTGGTATTTCTTGTACTATACTTAGATAACATTTTTGGTAGTTGGAAATAATATCAAAATGTTGTCAGAAGTAAGGGTATGGTTGTCCAAACAATTCGATATAAAGGACTTGGAAGAATGTATATATTCTTGAGATCAAAGTAATAAGGGATCGCAAGAAAAGAATATTTTACTTATCCCAAGCTTCATACATCGGAAAAATCCTTGCTCGTTTTAAGCATACAAAACTCCAAGAAAGGTTTCTTACCTTTTCAGGATGGAGTAACTTTATCTAAAGATATGTCTCTGTAGATATCAAAGAAGATAAAGGAAATAAAGGCAGTTCTTTATGCTACTACCGGAAGCCTAATGTATGCTATGCACGAGATTAGAAATCTGCTTTGCCAAGGGCATAGTTAACAGATATCAGTAACCTCGACAAGGACATGGACTGCAAAGAAGATATATTGTAGTACCTTAGAGGCACTAGAGATTATATGTTAGCTTACAAGGCAGTTAATTTAGTCCTTGTGGGTTGCATGGATTTTGACTTCCAATCAGATAGGGACAATAATAAGTCAACCTCGGGGTTTTGTGTTTACTTTAGAGAGGTAAAGTCATAACTATGGAAGAGTGATAAGCATAGGTGTCTTTTTGGACTCCACCATAGAAGCTTAGTATATGGCAAGCCTCTGAGGTAGCCATAAAAGCTGAATGACTCAATAACCTCAAGATAGACTTAGATATGATTTCTGGTTTGTCCAAAAATTATTACAATTTATTGTAATAATGTTGGTGCAGTAGCAAACTCGAAGAAACCAAAAGTCTATAAGGCAAGTAAACACAATAGAGCGCAAGTACCACTCAATACGAGGAATCGTATAAACGAGGAGAAGTTGTTGCCGCCTAGATTGCATCAGGTGATGACCTATAGATCCTTTCACTAAGGTCCTTAAGGCAAGAGCTTTTGATGGGCATGTTGAAGGGATGGGAATCAGATGTATGGCAGCAGATATGGCAGCTTAGTCTTTTAGTATAAGTGGGAGATTGTTAGAGTGTATACTAAAAGCCTAGCTTTTGGTATAAACATTTATCTAGAAATAAGAATCACATTGGTCAAATGACTACATTTATGATAAATGTAGTTGTTCAATTAATTTATATTGTAGATAACATGGTATGTGGTGTCACACACAGAAGATCATGTTATCAGTACCTTATAAATTATAAACAGTAGCTCACGACCAAGATGGAAAGGAACAAACCATTGGAAGGTCGTAGTGTAATTAGGTATTAGTTTATCTTAACTATATAATTACACTAGTACACTTAAAGTGTATTGAGTAGGACCATTTGAGGTCGTTACTTTTATACTGACTTAATAAAGGAACAAAGACCTCAGTTATTATGGAAGCGTGTGCTCTTAATCCTAATATAATAACAAGCACATATATTTGATATTTATTTCTTTAATTTATCAAAGGGTGAGATTTAGTTCGATAAATCAATAAGCCCGATAAGTTGGGAAATGATATCACTTATAGTGTGTGTTGTTGATTATAGAAGGAAACTGTGTCCTAGTGATCTAGGTTGAGAATGTCCCCAAGAGGAGCTCATAAGGATTGTCATGTTAAACCCTGCAGGTGGACTTAGTCCGACATGACGATGAAGTTGAGTGGTACTACTCTTGGAGCTAGATATTAATTAAGCGAGTTGTCAGTAACTTACTTAATTAGTGGACATTTGTTATCTTAAACACAGAGAGACTAACACACTCATGATAAGAAGGAGCCCAAAATGTAATTTGGGATTGGTGCGGTAGTTCAATAATAGTTCTCTAGTGGAATGAATTATTATTGATAAAATTAAGTTGCGTGTTCGGGGCGAGCACGGGATGCTTAATTTTATCGGGAGACCAAAACCAATTCCTCCTCTCGGTCCCTATCGTAGCCTCTTAATTATAGAGTACTATACCCATCTTCTTACCCATCCTATAGGGGCCGGCCAAGCTAGCTTGGAGACCAAGCTAGGGCCGGCCATGGGTATGTTCATGGGTGAATTCATGTGGTTGGCCCTATTAAAATAAAAAGAAATTTTAATTTTAAAATTTTTCTTATGTGGATAATATAATTTAAAAGAGAGTTTAAAAATTTAAATCCTTCCTTTTATAAGATTCTACAAAAGATTAAGAGAAGAGTTAAAATCTCTTTCCTTATTTGTAGATTAAAAGGTTGATTTTAATTTTGGTAAAAACTTTCCTTTTAATTATATTCATGATTTAAAAGAAAGTTTAAAAATTAAAAATTCTCTTTTATTAGTTTCTACAAAAGATTAAGAAAAGATTTAATATCTTTCCTTATTTGTAGATTGAAAGGAGATTTTAATTTTTAGAGATAACTTTCCTTTTTGGAAATTATCCACATGTTTAAAAGAAAGATTTTAATTTATAAAATTTCTTTTTATTAACCAATCATGAAGAGATTAAAATTATTGGAGAAATTTTTATAAATTTCTAGAAACAAATTAGGAAGTTTTAATTTTTGTTTTAATTAAAACTCTCCTTGTTTTGGGGAGAAGATGGACGACCATTATAATTTGAAAAGAGAAAATTATTTTAATTAAATAAATTTTCCTTTTCAATGGCAAAAGAATTAAGGAAGTTTTTATTAAATTTTCCTTATTTGCCAAGACCAAGGATTATAAAAGAGGGGGTAGAGGAGGCTTCAATGCTAACGACTCTATTCTATTTTTCCTCTCTTTTCTCCTTGGGTGTGGCCGGCCCTTTCTTTCCTCTCCTCTCCTTTGTGTGGCCGAAACCTTCTCATGGTGGAGATAGCTTTGGTGGCCGGATCTAAGAAGGAGAAGAAGGAGAGAAAAGAAGCCTCTTTTCTAGCATCCCTTGGAGCATGGTGGTGGTGGCCGAACCTCTTCATCCTAGGAGATGTTTTGATGGCCGAAACTTGTAAGGAAGAAGAAGGTGCTTGGTGGTTCTCATCTCGGAAGATCGTTGCCCACACAACGTCCTAGGTTAGAAGAGGATACGGTAGAAGATCAAGAGGTTTTTCTACAAGGTATAACTAGTAATTTTTCTTTCCGCATCATACTAGTTATTTATGGAAATAATACCAAATACAAGAGGCTTACGATTCTAGAATTTCGAATATGTTTTTCGATGCTGTGTTCTTTTATTTTTTCTTTTCCTTGTGATTTGATTGTTCTTTTCGGTTAACCTAAAGTTATTTTAGGAAATTAAAATTAGCTTTCTATAAAAGGTTTTGTCTAGTCGGTGGTGGTTGCTCCCATATCCAAGAAGGTCATGTGCCTCGCCACGTCAGTACTGGGAACCAATTATGGAAATTAATATTTAATAGAATTAATAACTTAAGGTGATTTGGGTCGAACGTGTTAAGTTCCGCAGGAGACCCAAGTCAAAACCTAAAAGAACGAATAGATTAAGTTTTGGATCAAACGTGTTAAGTTCCGCAGGCGATCCAAAATTTAATTTAAAAGAACACATGGTAGCTAGGAAAAGGTTCAGACCTTTGTACAAAATTTTTGTACAGTGGAACCTCTAGGTTTTCCGAGTAGCAACCAACACTCCCCACCTGGTCGCCCCCTCAAGTGTACGATGTAAGAATTTTTGGATCACTTTTTGTAGTTTAGGGGATGTGTCACTCATATTTGTGATCGGATCGTGGCCATGATCCAACCGTAAATGGTTGTGATCCCTTCCTGATTCACCATCCCTACCAGATTATAGTTTTTGTTTGAAGCGGGCGGCCGGAGGTCGCTTGGAGGACACCATCGCTTGGCATCCAGTAACCTGGTCACTTATCCACCACCGGAGGCCTTCGGGGCGGCCTCCGACAGTCCGCTTGGAACAAAAACTATAACCTGGTGGGAACGGTGAACCCAGGAAGGGATCACAAAAATTTGTGGTCGGATCGCGACCATGATCTGACCGCAAATACGAGTGACAGATCTCCTAAACTATAAAAAAAGTGGTCTAAGAGATCTGTACTCTCAGGTGTACACACTAAGATGCATAAGAGCACCCATAATAAACATTCTAGAAGAACTATCATTATACTCTTTCTTATAGTGGGAAACAGCTCCCTCATCATTTTTCTTGTTTAGAAACCGCTTTTTTCTTCTTTTTTTTTAAATTGATATTTTAAATTTAGTTTTTTTAAATAATAAATATTAAAAAATAATAATTTATGAGAAAATGTTAGATCCATAAAATATTACTAAGAGATTTTTTTAATAGTAGAGAGTCCCTTAATCCCACCATATATTCCTCCATATATATATATATAAAAACAGCTCCCTCATCATTTTTCTTGTTTAGAAACCGCTTTTTTCTTCTTTTTTTTTAAATTGATATTTTAAATTTAGTTTTTTTAAATAATAAATATTAAAAAATAATAATTTATGAGAAAATGTTAGATCCATAAAATATTACTAAGAGATTTTTTTAATAGTAGAGAGTCCCTTAATCCCACCATATATTCCTCCATATATATATATATATATATATATATATATATATATATATATATATATATACTTAAAATTATTTATTATCATTCTATTTTCAAATATTTTCTTTATATATATATATATATATATATATATATATATATAAACTTAAAATTATTTATTATCATTCTATTTTCAAATATTTTCTTCTTAAAATTATATAATTTGTAGTATATCCATCTTCACTATATAGCACATGTATAAATTTGACCGTCAAGAAGAACTTTGCTAAAATTACTTGATAGCCATCCATTGTTTCAATCGATCGATACTTATCAAACACTTTTAATTAAAAATAATTAAAAGTCAATAATTGACGTGTCAATTGACTTATGGCTGTCTTTTTTTATTAAATTATGTGGTATTTTAGGCATATAAACTAATAGACATTTTCTAAATCTACCAAATAAGTTGGCAAAAATGCATTGATTAACCACCTTTCATGCATAATCTTTTAGTACAACGTCTAAAAGGAAATGAATTGTTATACTCCTTCCGCGTACACGATGTAGTCGTAGTTCATTTGGAAAGATCAACTCCAAGATCCAAGGAGGTCAATAATAATAATAATAATAATAATAATAATAATAATAGTAATAATAATAATAATAATAATAATAAATAATCGATAAATTAGAGAAAAATCTTCAATCATAATGTTAATTTTGTATGCAATTTTCATGTTCAAAAAATTTTGTTTCCACTCCCTGCATGCAAAGTATTACTTGTTTCAACTCACTCATGTAAATATTGATACCTAAATTGCCCTTCAGATTTTTTAGGTACAAAAAGTCCAAAATTGAATACAAAAAGTCCAAAAACGAGTATAATTCTTCTTAAAGTCAGTACTTTATATTAAAAATCGAGTATATTTTCTATCAAAATTGTCCCTCTTATTTTTTAGGTATAAAAACTCTAAAAATAAGTATAATTCTTGTTAAATTCAGCACTTTATATTATAATCTAGTATTCTATAGTAGGATCTAGTATATTTTCTATCGAAATTAACCTTTATATTTTTCGGTACAATAGTCTAAAAATGAGTATAATTCCTATTAAATTCAGCACATTAAATTAAAATTGAGTATATTTTGAGTGAAAAAAGAAGCGTACTCAATTTGATAGAAAATATACTAGATTCTAATTTAATATACTGAATTTAAGAGGATTTATACTGATTTTTGGACTTTTTGTACCTAAAAATATCATGAGTAATTAGATAAATATGTTTGACTGGGGAATGAAAACAAAGATTTTCATGGATGGAGACTACATGTAAAATTTTGTTTACTAATGGGGACTGCATACAAATTTTCCCTTTTTCTATTCCCCGTGCCCTAGCTTCCTGATCCATGCCACCAACCTTCTCTCTTCGCACCATCGCCATCCCCCTCTCTCGATCCTTCTTCCCCGAGTCCTCATCGCCGACGCTAATCTACCTCATCACAAGCATAAGCCATTGCCTCCGGTCCCTCTTCGACAACGAGCAAGAGGTTGTCGCCCCTCCAGCTAGCGACACCAACCTCGCCCAGATTCCCTAATTCCCCTTCCACCTACCTCGATCACGTCCCATCATCAGGATCAAGTCCAACAATGCCTCCATTGTGTCGATGTCTCCCCCATTACTCCGGCCAACAGCCTTCCTTTGCCTTTTTGGGAACCTGACACAGATGTGCACTGTGAGCCCTAACCTCAACCCATTGTTGTCTTTCTAATATTGCGGTCGTCGTAGCCCCTGCGGCCGGCTATACACAACCACCACAGTCGGTTCGTGGCCACTAGTTGTCGAATTCTTCTACCAACAGCCCAACTCACTGTCAACCATCGGATAGCCCCACCTCCACAGTTGTTGTCTTTCCTTTGTGACCAAAAAGCGGCAATCGATGGACGATCAGACCTTTGGAGTTGAACTACTGCTTGTCACCACTGTGAATCATTGCCAAAAAATAAGCAGTGGGCAACAAATCTTACTCCTTCAGTTCTGTACATTTAGTTTCTTATGGGAATTGGCAAATCCAATCTCTAAACTTTCTTTGATGTTGATTCCAATTGATGAGAGTAATCTTGTTGCATGTTCAATTGAATTGTTGTCATATATCATCGTTATAGTTGATTACTGGTTCAGAGTTAGGAACATTTCTGTTTGATCTCATTGTAAATATTCCTTCAATTGTAGGGAAGATGTTAGATGGATAATTAGGTTGGGTTAAACCCTAATCTAATCAATAGGATGGATTAATTAGGGTTGGTAATAGGGTTAACCCTAATTTGATGAATAGATTAGATTAATTGAATTTAACCAATGGTTAGGGTTAGTGATCATTTCAATAAGGGTTTGTCCAATTGGATTTAGGTTTTAGGTTAGCTAATTAATGCATGATGGAATTAGCTAAATCATACATTTGGTTGCAGGACTCTGATTCGAGTCAAGCATCTCAACGTGGGGACTCAATTAGCATGAGCCACTTTCGAGGTGGGTAGTTCCCTCTTATTCTCTTTTAGATCCTTTGTACTTGGTGCATGATTTTATTTCATGCTTATGATAGAATACATACCTTACCTTGACTCTATGTTTAATTGATTCTTGATATTGCTATTTGTTCTGCTTGCCCTTATGTTTATTTCATTGAACACCTATACAGTCTCCTTGTTGCTATATTTGATTGTTTATACATGTACAATATCTTAAGATAGTGGTATAGCTAGTGACGTGTAACCTAGTACATGATGATGCTTGTTTCTTGTTATTATTGGTTGGGTACTTGTAGACTTTGACTACTTACGGGATCATCCATGGTAGTGTATTCGCTCATAGTTCGTAGCTAGATAGTTATGTTCATGCCCCGTCTGTCCACGGAGTCATCCATGGTAGAGTGTTCTCCCACAAGCAATGCCCAGGAGTCTGTCCACGGGATCATCCGTGGTAGAGTATTCTCCCGTAGACAGTGATGTCTTACATGCCCTAATTGACAGTTTAGCTACAGTCAATAGTTGTTGTATACTTGTTATATGTATATGTCATGTTTGGTTGTTTAGGTTTGTGGATTTCTTGGTTGGTGCTTTGCTCTTACCTTCGCTTGTAAGTGGTATATCTGAGACTACTTCTTTCACTCCTTTATCTTTTAGTATCATGCACTACCTCCTTATACCCACTAAGTTGTTATACTCACTACCCCTTATTTCTCCTTTATCTTTCAAGTTAACAGATAGTGGATTTGTTGTGTTGCTCAGAGGTCCTGGCTGCCAATTCCACATCACACTCGAGATCATATTTTTCCACGTTATGCTTTACTACTATGTATTTACACTTGATTTTGTTTGTGGATTTTAATTTTATAGTATACTTTTATTCGGTTGTGATATTTGTTGTGTTAAGTTATGCCGACACGCAATCATTTATGTTTTCTATGTTAAGTGAGGATTGTGTAAATCTCTTTTTATTGTTGTTGCTATATTTTATCTTCCGCTGTGTATTTATATCTGTGTTATGGACTGATACCATGTTGTATCATACTTTGTCACTAGGGGGTACCGTTAGGCAAGTATACTTCTGGGGCGTGATAATAATATTTAATGAATACCAACTACCAAAATATTTCTGGGTAGAAGTTGTTAGTATAGTTTGCTATGTACAAAATAGAATAACAATAACTAAGAAACATAATAAAATACATTTAAAATTTACTATAATAAAATACCTAATATCAAATATTTTAAAGTAATTAGGTGTTCAGTTTACATATTAAATACAAGAGAACGTTTAGAAAAATTTATCTCAAACGTTAAAAATAGAATTTTTGTAAGATTCTCACTAAATAATAAAGGGTACAGAGTAGATAATAAAAATATCCTAAGAATTGAAGAAACAACAAATGTAAAATTTGATGAAAAATCTAACTCTAAGGAAACTAACTCAAATCAAGCTCAACTTCAATCAATTGACTTTGTTAGAGTTAACGCTGAACTAGGGGGAGCAAGTGAAAACCTAAATCATATAGACAAACATAAAGATGAACAAAATCAGCCACAAGAAAATGAATAAACACAAATTGAATCTAAAATAATATGAGTTAGTTTAAACTACCCAATTGAACTAATAATAGATGACCCGGACCCAAGAGTTCAAACTAGATCATCATTTGGAAATCTAAATCAAATATCTTTAATTTCTACAATTGAACTCAAAATAATAAAAGAATCCTTACTTGATCAAGACTAGATTATAGCTATACAAGAAGAACTAGCCTAATTTGTAAGAAATGAAGTATGAGATTTAGTATCATTACTCAAACATAAAAAAAAAGTCATAGAAACAAAATGGATGTTTAGAAATAAACTAAATGAAAAAGAGAAAATTGTTAGAAACAAAGCTAGATTAGTAGCTAAAAGGGTTTAGTCAAGTAGAGAGACTTGACTATGATGAAACCTATACCCCAGTAGCCAGACTTGAGTCTATTAGAATGCTACTAAGCTTTGTAGCCCATAAAGAATTTAAACTTTATCAAAAGGATGTTAAATCCACTTTCTTAAAAGGGCTAATAAAAAAAATATATAGGTCAACCACCTAGGTTTGAGAGTTTAGATTATCCTAACCACGTGTTTAAACTAAAGAAAACATTGTATGATCTTAAACAAGCACCTAGGATCTGGTCTTAAACAAGCACCTAGGGTCTACTAAAGCATTGTATGATCTTAAACAAGTACCTAGGTCAAATTGATCCAACTCTTTTTTTTTTGTAAAAACGCTTAAGAAAAATATTTTTATAGCATAAGAACATATAGATGATATAATTTTTTATTCAACAAACTCAGAATTTTTACAAGAAATTATAACCCTAATGGAACAAGAATTTGAAATGAGCTTAGTGAGTAAACTAACTTATTTCTTAGGTTTATAAATTAAATAAACAAATGAAGGAAATTATGTTTTTTAACAAAAATATACAAAAGAATTACTTAAAAAGTTTGGAATGGGAAATTCTAAATAAATAAAAACACTGATGGCTACTAACATAACTTTAGATAGTAATCTAAATGGAAAACCAGTAGATCTAAAATATTATAAAAGTGTTATAGGTAGTATACTATATTTAACTGCAAGCTGACCTAATATTTTATTTGTATTTAGTATGTGTGCTAGATATCAAACCTATGCTAAGAAGTCTCACGTAGCTAACTTAAAAAAGAATCTTTAGATATTTAAAAGGCACACCCAATGTAGGAATTTGGTATCCTAGAACAATTAGTTTTGAACTCATAGGTTATTCTGACCCAGATTATGCTGGCTATAAATTAGATCAAAAACATACAATTAGTTGATGTTAACTACTTGGACCATCACTTGTCAACTGGTTTAGTAGAAAATAGCACTATGTTGCCTTATCTACTACTGAGGTAGAATATATAACTATAGAGGAATGTGTAACTCAGTTGCTATGGATGATGAACACATTAAAAGATTTCAACTTAGAATTAAAAAATATAAAAATATTTATTGGTAATATAAGTTATAAGTCTTAGGGTCGATTTGTAGCTAGAGGGGGGTGAATAGCTCGTCGCGCTTCGTGTGCTTGCTTCGGTGTTGTTGATATGCAGCGGAAAGACTTGAAACAAGACTCATAACGCTAACACGAAGATTTACTTAGTATCCACTTCAAGAAGAGGTGACTAATTCAATGATCCACACATGACACACTCTCCATTAAAAAAATACTCATTCGCGGTAACTACCGAAGGTGGAGAAACTTTGTACAAACTCACACAAGTATACAACTCAAAACAAGAAGTAAATACAAGATAATACAAATGAAAAACCTTCATGCTTGAACCCTTATAGCTTGTAGATGCATCTTGATCCTTTGGAAAGTGTAACAACACTTCTCTTCTAAGCTCTCAGTCTGGCAGTGAGTCGTAGTGAAGAATTGTGTAAGCGCTACTGAGAAGAAAGCTTGCCATGGCTTTATACTGGGCATTTTTAGGGCTTCCAATTAATTGGGCTTACTCCTAATCGATTGCCACATCAGATCCCAGCAATCTCAACCATCCAAAACTTGCATCGTGCGTAACGGTCATTTCCCAATCGATTGACTAATCGATTGGAAGACTTGAATAGATTAGTTGATCGATTTACCCTTCCTCACGTCCACGCGTGAGAAACAGCCCCCAATCGATCGACCGATCAATTACCAGTGCCCAATCGATCGGCTGATCGATTAGGGAAGCTACTGTATGCATGATATAAACTCTTAATCGATCGACTAATCGATTGGGTTGTCATTTATCGCAACACTATGCCCAATCGATCAGCTGATCAATTGAGCTTGGTCTAATTTGATCACTTGATCAAATTGACCAACCCTAGCTTGCCCGAGTCAAGTCTAGGGCTCCCAAACCTAACATTCGGTCAACCGTGACCTGTTGAGACTTCTCGTGCCTAGCATCCGGTTAATCTTGACCTGCTGGGACTTCTTCACTAAGTGTCCGGTCAATCCTTTGACCCACTTGGACTTTTCTCCTCGTGTCAAGTGTTTGGTCAACCTTAAGTCACTTGAACTTACCGTCTCGTGTCAAGTGTCTGGTCCTACATGACCCATTTGGACTTCTACCAGATGTTCGATCACCGTTGATTCATCTGGATTTCCTCGTGCCAAGTATCCGGTCAATCCTTTGACCTACTTGGGCTTCCCAACACCAGGTGTCCGATCAACCTAGATTTCCACGTTCCTGGCTTCACTCACCAGGTCTTTCCTTCTGCCTAGCTTCACTCACTAGGGCTTTCCACTCTGCCTAGCTTCACTCATTAGGACTTTCCATCTGCCTATCTTCACTCACCAGGACTTTCACCTAGCTTCACTCACTAGGATTTTTCATATGCCTAGCTTCACTCACTAGGACTTTCCATCTGCCTGTCTTCACTCACCAAGACTTTCACCTAACTTCACTCACTAGGATTTTCCATCTGTCTAGCTTCACTTACTAGGACTTTCTATCTGCCTGCCTTCACTCACCGGGACTTTCACCTAGCTTCACTCACTAGGATTTTCCCACTGTCCGGCTTCACTCACCAGAATTTTCACCTGCCTGGCTTCACTCACCAGGATTTCCCCAACTGCCTAGCTTCGCTCACTAGGTCTTTCACTTGGCTTCACTCACTAGGATTTCTAACTGCCTGGCTTCACTCACAGGACTTCCCCTTGCCTAACCTCTAGTTAGGACTTTTTCAGTCAAGTATCCGGTCAACTCTTTAACCTACTTAACTCTTCTTCATATCAGACTGGTCAAACCTTAACCAGAGGGGAATTGCTCCAACAATCTCCCCAATCAGACGATTGCTCCTATAATCTCCATATATTATCAAACATTGAAACCTAAATATCAAGACTCAAGCTTGAGCCAACTCAAGCTTAGTCAATCTGGTCAACCTGACCCAAGGGATATTGCACCAACAATCTCCCCCTTTTTGATGTTTGACAATACCTTTAAGTTAAGTTAATCCCATAGCCTCAACTTTTCCTTCATGTCAATACATGAATGAGGGTTTTCTTCATTCTCTCCCTTTCTTAGAGGGCAAACTCCTCCTTTGGATAATGAAGGCATAATTTAGACCCTACATTCTCCCCCAAACTTTCCTAGAGGAGAAATGATGGCCTAACTTAAACCCTACATTCTCCCCCTATTAGCACACATCAAAAACTCTCCCTCTGAAGAGTTACATAACGTTGTTCACAACCTACCATGTTGGTCATAACACCACAATGAAGGTATCATACCCTTCATTCTGTCCAATGCTCAACCTTGAGCAATAAACACTTCGCAATGTTCATCCTAGAGCATTCATCATTCCAACAATAAAGGTCACATACCCTTCATTGTATCTAATGCTCACCCTTGAACATTGATCCAATTCATAATGCTCATCCTAAAACATCCATAATTCAACAATGAAGATATCCACTCTCCATTATTTTACAAGGCTCAACCTTAAGCATTTACTCTAACGAAGGTTAAACCACCTTCTATGGTGTTTGAAAAATAATTTTCATGTCCTTAAAAAGTAACTCCCCCTAAAGACACACTCCAAACTCTTGTTATTACACCAACAATGACTTGGAATCCCTAAACCTTTAGGAAATCTAAAAATTAAAGTTTTGAGGTTCAAGTATCAATATTTGAATGCAAACCTCAACCTAAACTCCAATTTAGTGATCCTTAACCATTTCTCCTTATTTTCATCATGAAAATTGCCCTTAAATGTATATAAATATATTCCAAGAGTTTAGGAGTGGTTAATGAGGCTAAAAGTTGTTGGACCCCGTGGTAGTTTTGATGTGATCAACCAAGTTGGTTAGGTCCTGCTGTGTTTGATCTCTGTGTCTGAGTGTGCAGGAGCTTAGGAGCACAGGAAGTCGAGCGGAAGACGCAGCTAGCGAGAAGGACGACACGGGAAGGGAGCCGACGGGCTCGATGTGTCCGAAGGATGAGAGAGCTGCGGAAGAGTACTCCGGTGGGCGTGAAGAGCGTGTGCGGCGTTCGAGGGACGTTAAGCCGGGACGGAAGGCTGCTCGAGGAGAAGGCCGGGAATTGGGTTCGGGTGAGCCCTATTCCGGTTGGCCGTAATCACCCAAAAGAACGGAGCGTTGGAAGCTGAAGAAACCAAGCTGAAAATGGAGCTGCCAGCTTGGAGGCGCCTCCAGCAGGCTTGGAGGCACCTCCAGCAGGCTTGGAGGTGCCTCCAGCAGGCTTGGAGGCGCCTCCAGCTTGAAGGCGCCATCAACCCTGTTGAAGGCGCCTTCAACAGGTCAGTTTTGACCGTTTGCGCTGCGGATAAAACTTTATCCGCTGACCGAGCTAGAGGCGCCTTAAACCTTGTTGGAGGCGCCTTGGACCCTCGGGATAGACTTTCCAGGAGCTATATAAAGGCGCCTGGAGCTAGGAATTCTATAACAACTCAAGCAATCAATCTGTAAGCAATTCCTAAGCAACTAGTGAGCCTCCAAAGTGTAAAAGACTTCTCCGCCTTCAGAGAAGGAGATTTTTCTTACTGCGCTTGTTCTACTGTCCTGGATTAACAACCTCTTTGGTTGTAACTAGGTTAAATCCTTGAGTCTCTTCTGTTTCTACTTTTTTTTTCTGTTTCCTTGAATTTAGTTGCTATTATTTTATTGCTGCATTTATTTCTGAGTTGAAATCCGAGGAGGGTATTTTTATTTTTTGTTTTCAGCAATTCACCCTCCTCTTTCCGGTCTCCGCTGCTCCTACAATTGGTATCAGAGCCTGATCGCCTCAGAAGGACTAACCGCCAATTGAAGCACTACGATCAAGACGATGGCCGGAGCGAATATTGATCCCCTGAAATTCGATGGAAACTTCGGGGGAGTGGAAACACTGGATGGAGGTATATCTTAACACAGATTTGAATATTTTATTAATAATGAAATTTGGTTATGAAGCACCAAAGACAACGAATGTAGAAGAACTTGAGATGCACCTCTGGACCAATAACCAACGTGACGAGTCTATGGCAAACGCTCGGGCTGAATTTCATCTTCTAAGCGTACTACCAAATGAAGATCTCGTTAAAGTTGGCAACTACCGAAGTGCAAAAGAACTTTGGGAAAATTTCTTAAGACTCCATGAAGAACAAATTGAAGTTAAATCCGACTCCTCGATGGACACTGACCCGACGTCAGAAGAGTCCGAAATCGAGGTAAGTGCCGAGACAGAACCAGTAACCAAATTCCAACTTGAAGACCTAGAATGCTCATCACAAATGAGCATCGATGAAGGGGGAGAAACATCATAAGACGAAAACAACGTAATAGAGGGAGAATCAACCGCCGACAAGGTAAGTCAGGTATGATCTCCACCTCTTGGAAAATTAATTGATTTAATTGAAATATTGCCGAAAGGTTTTCGTAAATTACAAATTATTTCGTCGAAAGAATATTTTGAATTAAAAACTGAAAAACTATTAAAGAATATTGAGTTAAAAGACACAATTTGTCAATTAAGAGATTTTGACAAACTAACAATAGAAAATGTACAATTTTATGCATGCTCAATATTTTTTGCTACAATTATAAAAAATTGTGAATTAAGAACTTATGAGAAGTTAAAATGGAAATTTAAAAATCATAATATTTGATCTTAGTTGAAATATTAGACTTAGAGCTTTAAGAGAGAAAATTAAACATTAAAATTCTTTATGGAAGCTCTGTCTAAGGAAGTGGTTATTGCTCCAATAACCAAGAAGGCCTAGTGCCTCGCCACGACCTGGAAGCTAAAATATTGAAAGAAAATGTTTAATTAACTTTCTGGAAAAGCATTAAACAAGAATTAAATAATGCTTTGAAAGTTTATCAAATATTTATTAAAATTTCTTAGAAATTTTTTCTTGAAAAATTCTAACTTAATTGTTTTTTGGTTAGAATTTTTTTTCTGAAAAACTTCATTTGACTTAGACTGTTTTTTTTTGAACACTTAAAAAATTTTACTTAAGATTTTTTTTTACTTAGGATTTTTTTAAAAAAATCCAATTTAACTTCACAATTTTTTTCAAAAATTCATTTTTACTTAGAAAATTTTCAAAACTTCAATTTTATTTTAAAAATCTTTTCTTACTTAAAGACCCCATTTTTTGTTGTGATCAAAGGGGGAGAGTAAGGTACAAGTTTAGGGGGAGTAAGGAGAATTAGGAAAATAAAAATTTTACCTATTTTTTCAAGATGTATTGCAAAGTTATGCTTAAATATGTTAGTTTAGTAATTTTTCTTTAAAATTACTATTTATGTCTATTTGTTACCCTAACTTGAACTTGGGTTGATGCACATCAAATAGGGGGAGATTGTTGGACCCCGTGATAGTTTTGATGTGATCAACCAAGTTGGTTAGGTCCTGCTGTGTTTGATCCCTGTGTCTGAGTGTGTATGAGCTTAGGAGCACAGGAAGTCGAGTGGAAGACGCAGCTAGCGAGAAGGACGACACGGGAAAGGAGCCGACGGGCTCGGTGCGTCCGAAGGACGAGAAAGCTGCGGAAGAGTACTCCGGTGGGCGTGAAGAGCGTGCGCAGCGTTCGAGGGACGTTAAGCCGGGACGGAAGGCTGCTCGAGGAGAAGGCCGGGAATTGGGTTCGGGTGAGTCCTATTCCGGTTGGCCGCAATCACCCAAAAGAACAGAGCATCGGAAGCTGAAGAAACCAAGCTGGAAAATGAGCTGCCAGCTTGGAGGCGCCTCCAGCAGGCTTGGAGGCGCCTCCAGCTTGAAGGCGCCTTCAACCCTGTTGAAGGCGCCTTCAACCCTGTTGAAGGCGCCTTTAACAGGTCAGTTTTGACAGTTTACGTTGCGGATAAAACTTTATTCGCTGACCGAACTAGAGGCGGCTTAAACTTTGTTGGAGGCGCCTTGGACCCTCGGGATAGACTTTCCAGGAGCTATATAAAGGCCCCTGGAGCTAGGAATTCAATAACAACTCAAGCAATCAATCTGTAAGCAATTCCTAAGCAACTAGTGAGCCTCCAAAGTGTAAAAGGCTTCTCCGCCTTCAGAGAAGGAGATTTTTCTTACTGCGCTTGTTCTACTATCCTAGATTAATAACCTCCTTGGTTGTAACCAGGTTAAATCCTTGAGTCTCTTCTGTTTCTACTTTTTTTCTGTTTCCTTGAATTTAGTTGCTATTATTTTATTGCTGCATTTATTTCTGAGTTGAAATCTGAGGAGGGTATTTTTTTTTTTTAAGCAATTCACCCCCCTCTTGCCGGTCTCCGCTGCTCCTACAAAAGTGACGTAATCAGACTTTCCCAACCAAAATCAGCCTTTTTAATCGATTGGATTGGGACTCAATCAATTAAACTTGTTTCAATCGATCGCCCGATCGATTCCGCGAGCTTTTGTTCACGGAAAAACTACGTGAATC
Source organism: Zingiber officinale (assembly GCF_018446385.1). Taxonomy (NCBI): domain Eukaryota; kingdom Viridiplantae; phylum Streptophyta; class Magnoliopsida; order Zingiberales; family Zingiberaceae; genus Zingiber; species Zingiber officinale. The sequence continues at coordinate 38,900,165 of NC_056002.1, read as the reverse complement.
GAACCACTGATCGATCCAGGCTTGAGTGAATCGATCGGCTGATCGATTTAGTGAACTTTGGCTCGTGAGAATACTCTTCTCAATCGATCGGCTGATCAATTGAGTCTGACCAATCGATCGCCCGATCAATTGGGTTTCTGAATTTCTGAAATCAAATTTCAGCCGAAATTCAGAAATATCCCAAAAATTTTATAAAATTCTAAAAATTATGAAAATTGTTGTAGACATTATTTAAGATATATACTATTATGAAAAAATAGTTTTATAAGAAAATATATCTTACTTTCAAAGATTGACACAAAAGTAGAAACTTGTAAAAACTTCAATGGTTCTTCTAAGTTTGTGTCTAACTTGCCAATGATGATTACTATCAAAAGATAACCTTCACCAAGATTTTTCAAAGTATATTTAAAATATTTTTCAAAACCAATTTCCAACCATGTTTATTGGGCTCAATGCATATGACTTGTACATTAGCTTTCCTAATAATTGGAATACACATAACTATGTGTTTTTATGAAGTCAAAACTCAACTAGATGCACTAAATCAATATCTTGAGTCTTGTTCATCATTCTAGCATCTCACTTGTATCTAATATGTACTAAAACACATACAAGTTAACTTATAGTCTTTGTGAGATGTAATTTTTGGTTTTGCCCTAAACTAGGGATCATGCATATCTATCTAGGCATTTTAGGAATTATGAACATTCACCTAGGATGTCACTTGTTAGTAAATGTCATTGTCCTTAATTACAAGGAAATTAAAATGATGCATGATGAGTTATGACATACATAAAAAAGAAACAATTTTTAAAAGAAAATATACTATTGCTACATGATGTATGTATGACATGACATGGTATTTTTGTTTATTTTTCATAATAAACATGAATTCAAAATATGATGTCATGACATATGATGGGAAAATAAACATGAAAAATTAGCATAAATAAACTATACCTAGATAATCTATCTAAGTATCCTTAATTCCTTAGCTAAATTAAAATTGATTCTAGATTGCTCTCATTTTTCTCAAGAAAATGTCAAAATCCAACTTCGCATTTCTTTTGCCCTTTTCTATTTGTACCAATTAAAATTAAGTCTAATTTATCAAATTTTGGCATATTTTACTCTTCCAAAGAGTAATCTATTTATTCTTTTCATTTTCAAAGGTTAATAAAAACCTTGAAAATGCCTCCAAGTGTCAATTTTATCAAAGTTGGGTCAACCACCCTACCCATTTAGAGTTGACACTCTCTAAACCCATCTAGGGTGTAGAGAATATGCTCCGCGAAATCCAAAATCTATTGGTACTCCTTGGATGCTCTAGGTACTCACTAGACATAACTTCCCTAGATACCTTTCTAATAACCTTTCTAGGCTTCTTAGAAGCCTTGGTCACTTTCTCTATGTCAACTTTAGGGATAAATTCCCTTGTGACCTTCTTAGTGACTTTCTTTGACTTCTTAAAAGTCTTAGTCATATTAGTCTTGGCAAAAATAATTCTAGGGATAATTTTCCTTGTATCTTTGACTTGACCCTTAGATCTAGGGTTGGTTCCATAACTATATGAAATCCTATGGTATGAAGCCACATCCTTCTTAGCCTTAGGTTTGTATCCCAAATTTCTATGGCCATAGGATGACTTTTGTATTCCTAAACCTAGGTTATGCTCATTTTGACCCTTAAAAAAATATTTTTAATTTTCTTTAGGGTCTTTTCTAATTTATCAAGCCTTGACCTCGAGACTTGGTTCTCCAACCTTAAATCCTTAGATTTTAATTTTTCTTAATTCCTATGAACATTTTTATTTTTAGGCCTATAAGTAACATCCTTAGAGTTATTATCTAAGTTTTTATCTACCTTCCTAACCCTATGTTGAGTTGTTTTAGCATGATAAGTCACATAATTTTCTTTAATTCTATCATGCCTTCTATTTCCATGATAAATAGTATTAAAATGATATAAATTATTTCTAACATGCCTTTTATCATGGGTCAAAGGAATAGGTTCAATAAATGATACCTTGGATTTTACCTTGGAAGCTCCCCCTTGACTTGTACTTCCTCCTTTGACTTTGACCGATTTCTTTCCCTTAAGACATTGACTCCAATAATGTCCTCTTTAATTGCACAAGAAACACACTATATGCTCTTTTGCTTTTCTTTGTCACAGGGACGGTCTCCTTAGGCTTCTCTTTGCCCTTAATTGCCATTTGACCCTTCTTCTTGGCCAATTTAGGACACTTGCTTTTGCAGTGCCCTCTTTCCCGTCACTCAAAGTAAATTATATGATTTTTATTATTAACAATTAAAATTGTTATACTTTTGCTTGTAGGGGTGGCACATGATCCTCCATTTGATTTTTTTGATTTGTAGAGGTGACACCATCTTCTTCTTCTTTACTTGACCTAGAGGTGGAAGCCTCTTCTTGCTTCGGTATCAATAAATGACGCTCCCCCTCAATCCTAGAGGTAGAGGCCTCTTCATCTTCATCCTCTTGCACATTAAACAAAGAGGATGCTCCCTCTTTGCTCTTTTGGTTGTACTCCTTTGAGGATGAAGCTTCTTGGACTTCTTCTTCGGAAGTTGAGCATCTCCCAACTTCGGAGTCCTCTTCCTCTTGATCTTGATCCAATGAGTCGCTCTCTTTGGATTCTTCTTGGTTTGGTGCAGCGGAGGGGATCTCATAGATCTTTGCCAATTTGCTCCAAAGCTCCTTGACATTTTTAAATTCTCCCACTTGCTTCAAGATATTGTTAGGCAATAGATTGACCAATAGCTTGGTCACGTTATCATTGGCCTAACATATTTGGATTTGCTCTTGGCTCCACTTGCTCATCTTGAGAATTTTGCCTTTGCTACTTATTGGAGCTTCAAAGCCTTCCATTAGAGCAAACCATTGCTCTATCTCCATCATGAAGAACTTTTTGATTCTTGATTTCCAAAAATCGAAGCTCATCATTATGAATGGTGGAGGCACACTTGTGTCGAATCCAAGTCCATCTTGGAATTTCATTTGAAGTTAAGCCTTTTGATGAAGTCTTCGACTTGTTGAACTTGCTTCAACATCTTCTCCCTCTAGCTTGTTGCCCTTTCCGCCGGTGATTCTGATAAAGAGCGACCTCGCTCTGATATCACCTGTTAGGGGTGATTTGTAGCTAGAGGGGGGTGAATAGCTCGTCGCGCTTCGTGTGCTTGCTTCGGTGTTGTTGATATGCAGCGGAAAGACTTGAAACAAGACTTATAACGCTAACACGAAGATTTACTTAGTATCCACTTCAAGAAGAGGTGACTAATCCAAGGATCCACACATGACACACTCTCCACTAAAAAAATACTCATTCTCGGTAACTACCGAAGGTGGAGAAACTTTGTACAAACTCACACAAGTATACAACTCGAAACAAGAAGTAAATACAAGATAATCCAAATGAAAAACCTTCTTTCTTGAACCCTTGTAGCTTGTAAATGCCTTTAGACCCTTTGGAAAGTGCAACAACACTTCTCTTCCAAGATCTCAGTTCGACGGTGAGTTGTAGTGAAGAATCGTGTAAGCGCTACTGAGAAGAAAGCTCACCATGACTTTATACTAGGTGTTCCTAGGGCTTCTAATTGATTGGGCTTACTCCCAATCGATTGCCACGTCAAATCCCAGCAATCTCAGCCGTCCAAAACCTGCAACGTGCGCAACGATCATTTCCCAATTGATTGACCAATCGATTAGGAAAGCTTGAATCGATCAGCTGATCGATTTAGTCTTCCTCACATCCACGCGCGAGAAACAACCGCCAATCGATCGACCAATCGATTGGTGGTGTCCAATTGATCGACTGATCGATTGGGGAAGCTACTGTGCGTATGATATAAGCTTCCAATCGATTGGCTGATCGATTGGGCTACCATTTGTCGTAGCACGGTGCCCAATCGATCGACTAATCGATTGGGGAAGCTACTGTGCGTATGATATAAACTCCCAATAGATTGACTGATCGATTGGGCTACCATTTGTCGCAGCACAGTGCACAATCGATCAGCTGATCGATTGAGATTAGTCTAATTTGATCACTTGATCAAATTGACCAACCTTAGCTTGCCCGAATCAAGTCTAAGGCTCCCAAACCCAACATCCGGTCAACCGTGACCTGTTGGGACTTCTCGTACCTAACATCTGGTCAATTTTGACCTATTAGGACTTCTTCACCAAGTGTTCGATCAATCCTTTAACCCACTTGGACTTTTCTCCTCGTGCCAAGTGTTTGGTCAACCTTGACCAACTTGAATTTACCATCTCGTGCCAAGTGTCTGGTCCTCCATGACCCACTTGGACTTCCACCAGATGTCCAATCACCCTTGACCCATTTGGATTTCCTCGTGCCAAGTATCCAATCAATCCTTTGACCTACTTAGGCTTCCTAACACCAGGTATTCGGTCAACCTTGATCCACCTGGATTTCCACGTGTCTGGCTTCACTCACCAGGTCTTTCCTTCTGCCTAGCTTCACTTACTAGGGCTTTCCACTCTGCTTAGCTTCACTCACTAGGACTTTCCATCTGCATGGCTTTACTCACCAGAACTTTCACCTAGCTTCACTCACTAGGATTTTTCATCTGTCTAGCTTCACTCACTAGGATTTTCCATCTAGCTGACTTCACTCACCAGGACTTTCACCTAGCTTCACTCACTAGGATTTTCCCACTGCCCGGCTTCACTCACCGGGACTTTCACCTGCCTAGCTTTACTCACTAGGTCTTTCACTTGGTTTCACTCACCAGGATTTTCCAACTGTTTAACTTCACCTACTAAGTCTTTTACTTGGCTTCACTCACCAGGATTTCCAACTATTTAGCTTCACTCACCAGGACTTCCCCTTGCCTAACCTCTAGTTAGGACTTTCTCAGTCAAGTATTCGGTCAACCCTTTGACCTACTTGACTCTTCTTCACATCAGACTGATCAAACCTTGACCAGAGGGGAATAGCTCCAATAATTTTCCCAATCGGACGATTGCTCCTGCAATCTCCATATATTGTCAAATATCGAAATTCAAACATCAAGACTCAAGTTTGAGCCAACTTCAAGTTTAGTCAACTTGGTCAACCTAACCCAAGGAATATTGCACCAACAATAAGTTCAGTTGCTTAACAAAAAATTCGGTGTATCATTCAAGAATTAAATATATTGAAGTTAAACACCACTTTATTAGAGACCATGTCTCCAGGGGAGACATTAAACTTAACTATATTAAGTCCAAGTCAAATATGGCTGATATTTTCACTAAACCACTCCCAGAATCTGAATTTAGTAACTTACGAAGAAGACTTGGAATGTGCACGATTCACTAGGACTCTTATTGTTAAATAAATTTTCAATTGATTTTCAAATTCTAGGCTACTCTTATTTTTACTTTTTTAAAAAAATTCCATTTCTCTAGTGTTTTAAAAATCTATTTTGGCCTTAATCTAGGTCGAACCCCTAGAAAGCATGATCTTATATATCTAGGCAACGACCATCTTACAAACACACTAGGTCTACCTTGATTGTGTATTCAAAAACTTAGAATGACATGATATGTATAGGTCTTTTGCCTAGACTTCAGATAATTATAACAGTGTATCAACATAAGTCTGAGTTATAAATACAATAATACCTTAATCAAGTTAAGTAGTTTTTCTCAGCAAATATCTAACTAGACAATATTACTTAACTTGACTAACTAACTAAAAACTATTATCTTGTGTATAACTAGTTAATATCTAAAGATTAAACATTTAAAGACCAATTTAGATGAATATTTTTAAACTAAGTTTTTTAATTTTTTTAACAACTTAATTTTTAATAACTTAATTAAATTTTTAAAATGACTTAATTTTTAATAATTTAATTAATCTTTAATAAATTAATTAAACTTTTAAATAACTTAATTAAATTTTTAATAACTTAAGTAAAATTTTAACAACTTAATTAATTTTTTTAACTGCTTCATTAAATTTTTAAAACAATTTAATTTTTAATAACTTAATTAAACTTTTAAATAACTTAATTAAATTTTTAATAACTTAATTAAATTTTTAGCAACTTAATTAAAAATTTTCAATAAATTAATTAAATTTTTAAATAACTTAATTAAATTTTTAAACAACTTAATCTTTAACTAACTTATTTTTTTAATAACTTAATTATATTTTTAATAAATTAATTAAATTTTAAATAACTTAAATAAATTTTTAACAATTTAATTAAGATTTTAAATAACTTAATTTTGTCATCAAAAATTTTTTTAACTTAAATAAAATTGCTACCCAACTTAATCTAAAATAACTCAACATAAACACTGATGTCAAGCGCCTAGACTTAATCCAGGCGTCGCGCCTCTGCCTCCATAAAACCAGTCCATGGTTTTCCATAGATGCCTTGGTTTTGGGGGGTTTGGGCGCCCGAGGATAGATCCAATCGCTCGAATAAAGCCTATAAAAGTACCCCATGGGGCACCCCTTCCACTCACCCCTCTCCTTTTTTTCTTTTGCAAAGGTTCTTCACTGAACCTTTAAAGGAAAAAAAAAAGAAACAAAAAATTTTAAAGTTTTTTCCATAAATTTTAATTTTTTTCTCCTGTTCTCAAGCCGTGTTGCTAAGGATCAACTGAGGTTATCATATCTTTTTTCAATATTTTAGTAATAATGTATCCTTTAATGTTTATTATTATATCGTTGAGTAAGAGGAAAATAATAGGTGTTGGTGTTGGTCCCTCTAAGACTCCTAGCACTAACCCTAGGTTTTCCCACTGAAGAATATAAGGCTAGATTTTTATCCATTTATTATGTGTCTTTACCTAGTCAATACTTATGTAGGATTTTCTTTTAGTGTTCATGCATTTCTAGTGTAGAAGTTATTGAATATTCTCACTTACATAGACTAATTTATTGTTCAAGTTCAGTTAACTCAGGTTTGTGTGTTAAATTGTATAATAACTTAGTCAAAGTAGACAAGTTTACATATACCTCTAGGGTTGCCACTAAGGAAGTTATATTATCTCCAACCACCCTTAGAGACTTTCTAGGTCAGCGACCCTCAGTTGTTTCCTTTGTATATTACCTTTCTAAGGATTTACCATTTGGTGATCCTTACTTCCACATCATTTTGGATACGATATATTCATATTTTTTTAGGTGAGAGAGTACCAACAATCATCTAGTTTAGATCAGTCACACTTAGTGTTCAGTATTACATTCTCTATAGGGTCCTAGTGAAGTGCATCTTACCACTCATCACTAGAGATATCGCTATGATGCGACCTTTTCACTCCTTCCTCCTGTATGCATTTTGTCAATGGCTAGATATAGATATTAGCCTTCACATGTTCCATACCATTATCTACTTAGCTAGCATCTGCACTAGCAGACGAGTCCATATGCCCTACTACCACATTCTAATTGCCTACTTACACTCATTAGGTATTGATGTCACCACAAACAATGTCACACCCCTAAATGAGTTATGCATGATAGGTGCTAAGAATCTGTCATTATCCACCATACATATAGATGATCAGGATGTCATGTCTTGGAGAGGGACCTAGCATCAGTCAGACCAGCGTTAGCCTACCCAGCATCCCCCTGTCCCTGAGGAGCAGCCTCAGGATGATCCAAAGGTAGATTTGATGCTTGAGAATCTACCAATACCTCCACCTCCAGTCAATCCTACTCTTCCAGAGAGAGTCACCTGCCTAAAGGCATCTGTGACCAGATTATGACATGAGGTACATGATCTTCAAGACGAGACGAGGACTAGACATCAGGAGACGCAGGCTGGATAGCACCAGATTCTAGATACTTTGATCATGGGGTTCATCCCACCATCCGTCATCCTCCTCTTAGTAGATATTCTCAGTTGTATTTTTTCGGTGCTACTACCTTATGTTTATAACTTCTAAATTTGTATTATATTACTTGTAGGTATACACTACTATTTTGACTCTTATTTTGCTACTTCCTTCATTTCCATTCTATTCTTATGCATTATTTATTTTCTTCTTTTGATGAATGTCAAAGGGGAGAGAAGGGTTAGGTAAAAAAATAAACTAACTCAACATTCTTTTATCATAAATTTTCCATACATTATTGTTTTGCTTATTTTTCTAACTTTAAACTCAGGTTGTCATTGCATCAAAAAGGGAGAGATTGTTGGTACAGTTAGCACTAATGATCTAACTCAAGTTTTGATGAATGACAAATGGATTAAAGTTAGAAGTTGTGTTATCTAACATTGTTACCAAGTGTACATGACTGAAAGACTTGATATGGACCATACATTAGGTTAAAGTCCAGTCGGGCCAGGAGGACCAAACGATTGGCCGGAAGTCCAGTTGAGTCAGAGAGAACTAGACAGTTGGCAAGAAGTTCAATCGGGTCAGAGAGGGTCAAATGATTGGCTGAAGTCCAAATGGGCATCTGATAGGAAGACCTAGTGGGTCAAGAGATCAAGGTCGACTAAGTCCACAAATGGTAAGTAGAGGTAAGCAACTAGATGAGAGATCCAGTGAGGACACATTTCTAGTTTAGGGAACAGTAGACGTTGGTTCGACTTAGAATTTTAATAAAACTCAAAGTTAGGACTGGACAGTCAGAAGACTGCCAAAAATTACTCTACTTTATATATTATTGCTCGTTGTACTAGCCTTGTGTTGTAGAAAATCAATTGCTGGAAAAGGGTTGTCAAGGTGCCTGGACAAGTGGATAGGCACCCAGATGACGACCTAAGGTGGCACTCACTGATTGACCAGCCCACGTGAGTGGTCTGGGCACCTGAAGGTGGATAAAGTTTGTGGGATAAACTTTCAATGAGGTGTAGTCACGACATCACACTCCAAGCGCCCAAGGGTAGTTATAGGTGCCCAGAGAGGTCCTATAAAAAGGCCTTTAAGCAACAACTTCAGATGATCAATTTAAATGACTTTCACTCTTGCACATTGCTCCAAAAAGGCTTCTACGACATTGAAAGTTTGTGGGATAAACTTTCAACGAGGTGCAGCCACGACAGCACACTCCAAGCGCCCAAGGGTAGTTCTAGGTGCCTAGAGAGGTCCTATAAAAATGCCTTTAAGCAACAGCTTCAGATGATCAATTTAAATGACTTTCACTCTTGCGCATTGCTCCAAAAAGGCTTCTACGACATTGAAAGGCTACTTTGACAACCAATGATCTTTTGTTCATCTACTTCATTTTTGTTGTCAGTAACATTTACTTTATAGTTTTTGTACTTAAAACTCTGTAAATCTTTTATAACTGATAGTGATTGTCGAACGAAAACACTCAACGAGTGCAGACCTTAGAGTAGGAGTCGTCAAAGACTCTTAATCAAGTAAATTAAACTTGTGTTAGCGCTTGCCTCATTCTGTCTCGTTTCTTTTTTCCTTAGTTATATTTCTGCTGCGAACTTGGTTTTTAAAAAGAAACATTTTCAAAATCACATGATTCACCACCCTCTTATGTGCTCACAATCCAACATTCAGTACTCACCACAATACTAGCAAAAGTGGAAGATGACATTTTACTGCCATTGGTATTTATGTTTGATGTATCATCACCGAGTCAGTCTTATTTTTGTGAATCAATCGATTCCATCTTACATGACAACACTTTATCAGAAAATAGATCCTTGCATTGATGCAACCATAAATAATATTCACTTCGATTAAATATTTGAATACTAGCCAAGTAAAGGACGTGAATAAATCCATCACATGTTCCTAAATTTGTAGTTATACATTTCAAAATTTAACATTTCAGAAATAAGCAACTTTAAGTTCGTAACCATACAATTTATCGATTGATTAAAAGTATTGTCAATGAAATTTTGAAGACAAAAAGGCAGCTAATAAAGTCTAGATGTATAACATTAACAACACAAGATAATCAATATTTTACTAAACTACGTTGGCAAGGTTCTATATAATATTAATATATATTCCCTTGAGACGGTATAATGATTAGCACATGAGGTATTGTCAACTTATGGTCTGGGGTTTGAATTTTGTCATAGCCGAGGTAAATGTCTCCCCCATGCCTCAGTTACTTACATGTTCACAAAATTGATCAGAGCGTAAAACTGAGTCCATACTATGATTTCAACTATCACAACTACTGTGATTAGTTTTTCTACGATGACAAAAAAATTATTAGGCATATTACGAAGATGTCCTCGACTACAATATTGGTAAGGAAAATTTGAGATGTTACCATCACCTACGTGGTTTACAGATTATCTGGAATTGTCGGTTGACAGAATTTAACAAGTACTTGAAATTTTTAAACTTGACATTACAATTGCTTACACCTGGCAACCAATTAATTCAATAACATGGAACTGACAAAATCACTACCTGAAGCAAGGTTTCGTCAGTTTTAACTTCGTGGTCAGGAGGGAAGTATATGGTCGGGAGCAGCCGCCCTATGAAGACCCTCATAGAAAAACTGCATTGTTTGCCAGAGAAGAATCTGCACCAGAGCTATGTTTGTTAGGCTTTCTCTAATCGCATTTTCCGCGTATAATAAGTTGAAAAGTTCGCTAGATATAAAATTTCATTGGAACGATGATTTTTACCTATGCTTTGTTCCCCATTTTCTTTGACAAGAAGTTACACCATTCGTCAAAAAATATTCGGCACCGCTCAATGTTTGTCATCTTCTCTTTGTTCAGCTTTTTCACGTAGTAAAAGATCACCGTTCATTGAAAAATAAGTCGTATCATTCGCCGGTCGTTTCCTTTGGTTCGAACAAAGGTTGCTTTCTCCTAGAGGACGCGAGCACGATTCGGAGTGATTTTTGCTTCATATGATTGTCGTGCCAATGGGAATAAGGGTAAAATAGAAAATGAACTAGCGAGGATATGTGATTCGAGTAAATCACATAACCAACTATGCGTTTGGGAAATCGTTGATATTATTATATTTGTAAGTTAAATTAAATCATATATATATATAGAGAGAGAGAGAGAGAGAATTGTTATGCTACGGACTCTATCATGCGGATTGTTACGGACCACTGCCATGTCATATTATTTTAATATATCATTTTCTCTTTCTTTTTTTATTTCTCCTGCTTCTTCGTTCTCGTTGCATGACAGCGCCTCGCTCGTCACTTCGCCGTGCCTCGTTGTCACGCCTCATCGTCGCACCTCGTCACCGCTAGCCACCCGCCCCGCCGCCGGTCGTCTGACCACTGCCGAACTATGGGAAAGCGATCGCGTCCGGATTCCGGCTGTTGCCGCCTGCCCATCGTTCTTGCCGAATCGAAGCAGCTCACCGCGCCTCCTCGCGCGCCCGCCACCCGCCCGGCCGCCGACCATCTGCCCACCGCCAGCGGCCTCCGGCCACCTGGACCCACCCACACTATAGACCAAAAGGTGAACCTGTCGGGGATAGCGTCCGGAATCCGATCGCGATCGCGCTAGATTGGGTTCCTTCTCTCAGCTCGATTCCAGCCGCGATCCAGCGCTATCGCAGTCATGTTGGGTAGGCGATCGTATTCCAGCGCCATCGCGTCCGGATTCCGGCGCCATCACGTTAGGATTCCGGTGCCATCACGTCGGGATTCTGGCGCGATCGCATCTGGATTCCGGCCGCGCGATCGCGTCTGGATTCTGGCCACCTGCCTCCGGACATGATCGGAGGCAGTGGTCAGCGGCGGCGGACAAGCGGGTGGCCAGCGGCGACGAGGCGCGGTGAGGCTTCGTTACAGCGACGAAGAAGAAGAAAAAAAATATGAAAGAGAAAATATTATATTAAAAAAATAGATTAATATAACATGGCTATTATGGGTCGCGGACGAGTCCGCATGCTCATGTCCGCAACATCATTATATTTACCTGAAACATTACATTACTGTGGTGTGTTGGTTGCTACTCGGAAAACCTATAGGTTCCACTGTACAAAAATTTTATGCAAAGGTCTGAACCTTTTCCTAGCTACCATGTGTTCTTTTAAAGTAAATTTTGGATCGCCTGCGGAACTTAACACGTTTGATCCAAAACTTAATCTATTTGTTCTTTTAGGTTTTGACTTGGATCTCCTGCGGAACTTTACACGTTCGACCCAAGTCTCCTTAAGTTATTAATTCCATTAAATATTAATTTCCATAATTGGTTCCCAGTACTGACGTGGCGAGGCACATGGCCTTCTTGGATATGGGAGCAACCACCACCGACTAGACAAAACCTTTTATAGAAAGCTAATATTTAATTTCCTAAAATAACTTTAGGTTAACCAAAGAGAACAATCAAATCACAAGGAAAAGAAAAATAAAAGAACACAATATCGAAAAATATATCGAAATTCTAGAACGTAAGCCTCTTGTATTTGGTATTATTTCCATAAATAACTAGCATGATGCGGAAATAAAAATTACTAGTTATACCTTGTAGAAAAACCTCTTGATCTTCTACCGTATTCCTCTTCTAACCTCGGACGTTGTGTGGGCAACGATCTACCGAGATGAGAAACCACCAACCACCTTCTTCTCCTCCAAACAAGGTTCGGCCACAAAGGAAGAACTTCACCAAAGAAGAAAACCAAAATACTAACCAAGCTCCAAGAGATGCTAGCTTTCTCTCCTTCTTCTTCTTCTTCTCCAAGTAGTATCCGGCCACCACAAGAGCTCCAAGGAAGGGAGAGAGGTTCGGCCACCACAAGAGGAAGAGAGGGAGAGGATGGCCGGCCACACCAAGGAACAAAAGAGGGAGAGAAAATAATAGAGGTTGTGTCTCATGAAGGAACCCTCACCCCTTCTTTTATATTCCTTGGCCTAGGCAAATTAGGAAATTTAATTACAATAAAATTTCCTCAATTTTCCTTGACATGAATTAATTGAGAAAAATAAAATAAAATTTCCCAATCAACTTGTGATGGCCGGCCACATCAAGAGGAAACAAATTGGACAAGTTTTAATCAACAATTAAAACTTCCTAATTTGTTTCCGGAATTTTAAAAAATAAAATTTCTCTTTAAAAATCTCTTCATGGTTAATAAAAGGAAATTTCTATAATTTTAATTTTATCAACATGTGAATAATTTTTAAAGAGAAAATAAAACATCTCTCCAATCTACAAATAAGGAAAGAGATCTAATCTCTTTCTTTAATCTTTTGTAGATCTTTTACAAGAGAGATATTTTAATTTTAATTCTCTTTAAATTATATCTTCCACATAATAATAAAAATTAAAATTAAAATTATTTTTTAATTTAATTTGGCCGACCCCCACTAGCTTGGGTTCAAGCTAGGGCCGGCCACCCAAATTCATACCTAGGCCGACCCTAGCTTGTTCCCAAGCTAGCTTGGCCGGCCCCAATTGGGTGGGAATAGAAGGTGGGTATAGGTGGCTATAGAACTCTACAAATAAGAGGCTACGATAGGGACCGAGAGGAGGAATTGGTTTTGGTCTCCCGATAAAATTAAGCATCCCGTGTTCGCCCCGAACACACAACTTAATTTTATCAATGATAATTCATTCCACTAGAGAACTATCATTGAACTACCGCACCAATCCCAAATTACATTTTTGGGCTCCTTCTTATTATGAGTGTGTTAGTCTCCCTGTGTTTAAGATATCGAATGTCCACTAATTAAGTGAGTTACTGACAACTCATTTAATTAATATCTTAGTCCAAGAGTAGTACCACTCAACCTTATCGTCATGTCGGACTAAGTCCACCTGCAGGGTTTAACATGACAATCCTTATGAGCTCCTCTTGGGGACATTCTCAACCTAGTATCTCTAGGACACAGTTTCCTTCTATAATCAACAACACACACTATAAGTGATACCATTTCCTAACTTATCGGGCTTATTGATTCATCGAACTAAATCTCACCCATTGATAAATTAAATAAATAAATATCAAATATATGTGCTTGTTATTATATTAGGATTAAGAGCACACACTTCCATAATAACCGAGGTCTTTGTTTCTTTATAAAATCAGTATAAAAGAAACGACCTCAAATGGTCCTACTCAATACACTCTAAGTGTACTAGTGTAATTATACAGTCAAGATAAACTGATATCTAATTACACTACGACCTTCTAATGGTTTGTTCCTTTCCATTTTGGTCGTGAGCTACTGTTTATAATTTATAAGGTATTGATAACATTATATTCTGCATATGACACCACATGCTATGTTATCTACAATATAAATTAATTGAACAACTACAAACAAATGTAGACAATTTGACCAAATGTGATTCTTTATTCATAATGAATGTTTACAAAGCTTAGGCTTCCATTATACACTCCAACATGGTGATCTACTTAATTTCTGTAATTCACTACTACTGTATTTTCTTTTTACTATTTACTGTTTACTATCTACTATTTACTATTTATTTTTTACTGTTATTAACTTTTTACTATCTACTATCTATTTACTTTTGTTACTTTTACTGTTTACTATCTACTGTCTGTTTACTTTTGTTACTGTTTACTATCTGTACTGAAAAAAAAATGGTATCAGAACCTTAAGATTCTCTTCGGACCAGTTTATGAACAAGCTCCAATTTTCTAATTCTCATTATGAGGAAGCTTTAGACTATTCCCAACAATTTGCTAAATCCAAAGACATAGGCTATAGCAATTCTGCTTTAGTAAGCCAAGGAGACCAAATTCTAGTATAACAGAATAACACGATCCTAGCCTTACTTACTTCTTTGCATTACAGACTTACAGTCTTAGAAAATCAAATTCTTACTTTGGAAAATTACATACATAAAAACACTCATACACAGGATCTAAAGCAAACATTAGAAAATATAAATAAAGATCTTAGTAAACTTTCCCTAGGGAAAACTATTACTAAACACCCACCTACCACATATAAATTCTTAAAAATACAAGATTCACCTTGTAATGGCTCTACAAACAAAAACACAAGTTGAAAGTTTTTCTGGCACCTCACATACACTAAGACCTCAAACAAATCTCTCCATGATATCCAGAAAATCTACAAGCACTCAGGCTACCTATCAATTAGAAGAACTTATATATATTGACCAAAACTTAGACACCTTCTCTACTGAACAATTAAATACACTAAACCCAAAACGATTATATCATCAAGGGTTGTTATCTTTTTCCACTTCACTTTATAGACATCATAGAACCCAACTATTACACCTACCCGATGGGGGAGAAGAAAGATTTAACCTTATGAATGGAAAATCTGCTAGACTACTCTTACAAAGAAAACATAACTATATTCACCTAGGACTTATTGTGTTTGACCTCAGAGGACTTACTCGAAAAAATATTGGAACTGAAGTTTTCTTAGTACTATATGACTCAAGGTTCTCTAACAATGACAAAGCGGTTATTGGACTTATAGAAGTAGATATGAATAGTAATCTAGGAATTACGTATTTTTGTCCTAATTTTAATATGACCATTCCAGACTTTATTGAGCATATTAAAATTTCTGTTCAAGCCAGGGGATATGGTGATTTTCAGAAACATAATATTCAAATAGACATAATCTTTTTCGGAAAAACAATGACTAGCATAAATAACAGTTTTAAAGTACAAATTAATAATATAATAGAAACTCTCACGACAAGGGGAATTTATTTCATAAAACCCAAAGACTTTTCATCTTACTTACTTGCTGGATTAGATTAGAATCTTAACTTAGATCTAAATGTACCCCACAAACACTACAACCAAGAGAATCCATAATCTATAAAGATAGTCATGGTAAATCAATAGTAAGATTTCATAATTATAACACCTCAACTTCCCAAGAAGACAGTCAGGAAAATAACCAACCTACTTTAAATCTAATGAACATAGAGATTAATACACACTCACAAAAAGAAAAAGATAACTTCCTATTTTATGATGATTTAAATGAATATGTCTACCTTCCATTTGAAATAGCTAATTATTTTACACAAGAAGATCTTACAGAATTAGAAACTTTTGACATACTGCATCATAAGCTAGACGAAGATTGGATGTTATATTTTGATGAGAACTATAATATTATAACTAAAAAGAAAGACTACTTTTCTAACGTTGCTTTAATGAATCCTGCAGAATCTAGTGCTACCAATACACCACAACCTTTATAGGTACGATACCCAGAAAGTTCTATGAGAACTATGGATTATGGAGAAGGGCATCCTCCAAGAACACAAATTCACCCTTATACCAACAATAATCCTTTGTTAAGAACTATAGGGAAAAGAAGACCACCAGAAATTACATACTTTGGAAAAAATTCAGTCTTACTTAATATAGGAGAATGTGACGACCCACAAATGTATGACACTTATTTAGAACAATGGATAGTCTCTGTCAAAAGAGACTACCAGGCAAAACATGAATTAGATATAGAATCTGGTGAAGTCATGATAAGAGTAGGAGAAAATTATTTAGGTGATGTAGCTAGAGCAGCATGGAAATCTTATAAAACTACTCACCCTGAAGAAATAGCTAGGATTGCTTCACAAGGTAATAATATACTTAATTTTTGTTATATTATCCACAGACTTTTTACAGCAAGAGACGCTAATACAGGATTAGATATTAGACAAAAAGAGGCTATGAGAGATTTAGAACAATTACAACTTTTTAATTGGAATTGGATTAAACCTTTTTGCAATGACTTTCTTGCCTTAACAGCAGTATCAAGAAATTACTGTAACCCGGAATTAGGAGAACGACTATTTAGTAAACTTCCAGGGGAATTAGGAAAGGAAATACACAAGGCTTGGATAGACATGAAAGTAGCACCACAATATGACAATATAGGAATACGTATACAACACATAATTTCTGTATTAAAAGAAAAATGTACTTATATCCATATTCAAAAACAACTTAAAAACCAGCAATATGGGTTTTGTAGTCAAATATATACCCCCCAACAGTATGGTTCAATGGCACCTAAACAAAAACAAAAGCATTATCGAAATACTAAAGCAACTACACAACCTGCTAAAACTAAAAATGTCAGGCCAAGAAAAATATATTATGTTAAGAAAAGCAGAGAAAAGAAACAATATTTAAATAAAGAAAAACATGTCAGAAAATATAAATCAAAGAAAACATATGCTAATACTATTACTTGTTTTGCTTGTAATGAACCAGGACATTTGTCGTCTGCCTGCCCAAATAAGAAAAACTTATACACTAGAGAAGCTAAATTAGTTACCTGTACAAATTTAGATTTAGTAGAAATTCAATCAGATGTCTCAGACACATCTTCTATCTATTCTATTATTTCTGTAGATGATATGGAAGAAATTCCCCCCTCTTCCGACTATAGCTTAGTAAATTCCTTTCTACAACACCCATACTATACAAACTTTGATTACAATTCAATAAACTTAGAACTAGAATTATGGAATGACTTTCCTTTCATGGATACCAACTTAATGCTCACACAACTAAATACAAACTTAGGTGACTCTAATTGTACACATGATTGGTAATTAAAAACAGGAACAGATAATATACCCTGCTATTTGTGTAGTTATTATCCAGCTATTGATAAAAGAGGTACCTGTATAACCTGCAAGAAACAGGCCTGTAATTTGTGTCTTCAGAGTTATTTTAATGTTCTAATCCCAATAACACAACCCACTAAAAGTAGTACTAGAAATATCCTTTTAGAAACAAGAGTATCAACATTAGAAACCAGAATAAACCAACTAGAAACTCATGTGGATATAATAACAAATCAAATAGAAGAACTAATATCACAGGAGTCGTTACCATCTAACAAGGGTAAAAGTTTACAAATAACAGAGTCACCAAACACTGATATGATTTTTATAAAAACCCCTAGTATTTGTAATACAAATAGAACTCTTGATGTTAGGGTAAAATGCTTAGTAAATATACATGGCCATGAATTTACATTACAAGCTTTCTTAGATAGTGGAGCCACTAATTCAACTATAGATGAGGCTACACTTCTGTCTATTTTACCTAAAAATTTGATTAAAACTTCATCACAACCTTTAATTAGTACACAATTTGATGGCCAACAACTTACTAGTACCCAATTTGTCACAAACATACATATAAAATTTTATAATAATTGTGGTACCTATAGTACTCCCCAAACTCTCTCCAAATTATGGGCTAAACCGTTACTACATCAGAATATCCACCTTATCCTAGGACTAAATTTTCTTATATCACCAGACAGGGCCTTTTTACTTACAAAAGATTATGCTCTATTCTTCTCTAATCCAATAGTTGCACCTATTGTGTCAGACTACCCCTCGGTAGTTAAGCCTTTAACAGCTTCAACAGAAACCTGAACCCAGTCTAAGGATAATACTTGCCAGTGTACTATAAAAGGGACATGTAAACAGATGTCATCCTATGACCTTGCCTTTTCTGAATATCAGGAAAACTAGACTTGCTTGGCTGGACAAGCCCTCTAAATGATCTTTCCTCCTGGGATATTCCTAATGATCTACTTCTCCTTAAACAATTGCTTCAAACTATTAACACTCATCAGCCAGATATAGACTCTCTTATATCTCGACTAGAAAAACTAGAGATTATTAGCGACAACCCAACCAAATACTGGGAAAGAGATAAAATTTATTGTAAATTAGCAATCATTAACCCTGACCTAACTATTAAGGCCCAAGACTTAAGATACACAAACTGGGAAACTAAAGAATGCAAAACACATATTCAACAATTACTACACTTAGGAGCCATTCAACGATCTACCTCTAGACATAGAAGCTCAGCTTTTATAGTAAATAAAGGAGCCGAACAAAAACGAGGTCAATCTCGAATGATATTTAATTACAAAAGGCTAAATGATAACTGCCAGGAAGATGGCTACAAAATACCAGATAAAGACCAACTTCTGAATAAAATACAACATTCTAAATGGTACTCAAAGTTCGATACGAAATCAGGTTTCTGGCAGGTACGGATGCACCCAGACTCAATAGAATGGACAGCTTTTTCCTATCCTGAAGGCCACTTTGAGTGGCTTGTTATGCCTTTTGGTCTTAAAACAGCTCCTCAAATATTTCAACGAAAAATGGATGATATTTTTAGAAATGTTGCTCACTTCACCTGTGTCTACATAGACGATATCTTAGTTTTATCCAAAACTAAACAAGAACACTATGCTCATTTACACATAATCTTCAATCTATTTGAAAAACATGGTTTGATTATCATGTTTGATTATTTCACGAAAGAAAATGAAACTAGCTGTTACACATGTTGAATTCTTGGGGGGCTGAAATAGGCCAAGGACAAATCACTTTACAACCTCATATTTCAGCTAAGATTCTGGCCTTTCCAGACAAAATGGAAGATACTAAGACTTTAAGAGCTTTTCTAGGTCTTCTAAATTATGCAAGACCCTATCTAAAAGATATAGAAAAAATTAGTGGACCATTATACAATAAGACATCTTTGACAGGACAAAAACATTTTAACCAACGAGATATTGCTTTAGTTCAGCAAATCAAACAACTGGTTAAAACTATCCCTAAGTTAACTTTACCTCTTGACTCATATTATTTAATTATTGAAATAGATGGTTGTGAGACTAGTTGGGGTGATATCTTATATCGCAAAACTTCCAAATATGAACCTAAATCAACAGAAGTTTTATGTCGTTATGCCTCTGAAAAATACCATGAAAAAGGACACTTAACATCATTAGATTATGAAATATTAGCTGTTATTTATTGCTTAGAAGCTTTTAGACTATTTATTTGTAACAAACCAGAAATCCTTATTAGAACAGACTGTGAAGCCATAGTCAAATATGGTCAACAAACTAAAACAGTCAGAAAAGGCCTCAGTACAAAGCGTTGGTTAAAATTTATAGATACCATAATCAATAAAGGACTTAAGATACAATGAGAACATATTAAAGGGGTTAATAATTCTTTAGCAGATACATTATCAAGATTGTTACATTAACATTTTTAGTCCTTACAGGATGGGCAGACCAAGGAAAGTTCGTACTTTTTCCACCAAAATCATGCGTTTTGGCACTCAAGATTTACAACTTTTCACACAACCAGAAGATCATTTTCGCTTTGTTGGCAGAGACAGACTTGACCACATCCAAAATTGTCTTATTGACAATATTTGACATATCCCTACACTTCCAGGAAGCTCTGGACATAAAATCGCAGTAATAAATGCTCTTTCCAACTACTTTCTTACCACTATCCAGAAACTAGCAGGAAAGAAATTTTCCTATTACGTGGTCTTTTCAGGACCCCAGGCAGGGGTATACTCTACATGGGAAGAAACCAATTTAGCCATTCAAAACCTAGAACATCCATACTGTAAAGGCTACTATTCACTTGATGAGGCTTTTACAGCAGCCAGAGCCCATCTAGGACCACATTTCTTTGCGAGTACAACTCTGCAAACAACACCAATACAAGCTACTAGCCCTGATACAAATACTTTTGCTTATGCTCAAGTTGTGCAACATACTCCTGAGAATAGCCTGGCAGAACCTTTAACAGAACACACCAATACTCCTATCAGACCAGAGTACCTAACTTTGGCTCAACTTAAAGAACAAAATAAGACTACAGCTTTACAAAGAGCATCTGAGATACGCCTGGCAGGTTTCCCAAATACTATTCCTGAGGATATTCATACTTATGTTCGCAGTCTGGCTGAAAAATCTACTTTACAAACGTTTATAGAATTATGTGAAGCCCTAAAAGCTTTTCACAAAACACCTCCTGAAGGAATGACTATTGTATATGAAGTTGAGTTCAACCCAAAACTTAAATGCCAGAAGAAAGGACCACCTTGCATAGAATCAGATAAATATGGATGTCAATGCCAGCTTCTCTATGCTTTCAGAAGAGCTAACATGGATTATGAATCCTACATTACTACGACTTACAAAGGGAGACAAATTACCCCTTTTACTCTTCTTGACTACGACCTTTTACATAAATTATGGATTCATGATCCAGATTCAGTTAAAGATTTCCCAAAGAAACTTGGTACTGTTATTTCTATTGCTTTGGAAGAAGAAGAAATGTTTGTAGTATGCACATTTGATAGTACTCCTCCAGAGTGGCTGGATCTCAAGATAGAGCCAGCCCGACATTTAGTAAAAATTGATGTAAATGAATTGGCGGTTACAAAGCCGAGTTACATGACTATCCTACAGACCCAGACTGTGATTGGGAAGCTCCTCCCTCCTTTTCAGACCAACTCAAACATTGGAGAGCTTCAGTCCAAGAGACGCATTGGGGTTGGGTCAGACTTGAAGATCCTGATACCTCTCTCCTGGTTGGCGAATCATTCACTGAAAAAATTTATTGGCCAAAAGATATGGGTATCAGATTTTTCCCTTTTCACTTTACTACACAGCATACTACCCTGTTTCAACATTACCAGAAGAAGACAGAGAGAATGAGTAATAAGAGGTTAGCAAGTTCTGCCCTTTCAGCTAGAGCCTATCGAGCTGCCTTAGCCAAACACAGAGCACCAAATCAAGCTTCCAGCTCACAAGCACCATCTTTAGACTCAACCAGAGAAGACAACATTGATAATATAATGGACAACTAAGAATGACAACCACCGTACTCAACAACGCCACCACTACTCAACAGCTATATGATGGACAACTAAGAATGACAACCACCGTACTCAATAGTGCCACCACTACTCAACAGTGTCACCACTCACCAATGTCTCCACTAAAACCAATACTACTTTCCACCTGTCTCTTTTGCAGATGCCTTCCTTTCACCCTAAACAACACCTTCCTTCCACCTATCTTACTTTCCAAGATGCTTTCCTTCCCTCCTAAGCAAATGTTTCCTTCCTCCCGAAGACATCTCTCCACTCTTGCCTATAAAAGGCCATCTTCCTCTGCCTCCCAAGGCATCCCCCCAAGCACAACCTTCTCTCACTCTTTACCTCCTCAAGCTCTTGCAACTCCCTTTCCAGCTCTCTTTCAAAACCCTTCTTTTCTCCCTGTAAGTATGCAAAATATGTCAATTTCTGTATGTAATGTCTTTTAAAAATTTTGATCTCAGTATGTAAAAACTATGTAATTATTAGTTTGCTGAGTGTAATCCCCTGTAAAATTTCTCCACTACATAAATCTATGCTTGTTTTATAATGAATTGAGTTCTGTCTTGGTTCTTTTCCTCAGTCCTTATCTTAGTAACCAACAGGTGAACAGTAACTGTATCAAGAATAACCAAAATCATATAAGACCTGTGCTGGCTAAGTAAGAAGGGTATAGACCCAAAGTCTTACGCATAAGCCGGGGCACTGATTGAAGGTGAGATCCTGAACAGGTGAGGCTCACTGGAAAACAAACAAGAAAAGAAAGCAGAGTAAAAAAAAAAAAAAATTACAACATCATTATATTTACCTGAAACATTACATTACTGTGGTGATCTACATAATTTCTGTAATTCACTACTACTGTATTTTCTTTTTACTATTTATTGTTTATTATATACTATCTACTATCTACTATCTGTTTACTTTTGTTACTTTTACTGTTTACTATCTACTGTCTGTTTACTTTTGTTACTGTTTACTATCTGTACTGAAATATATATATATATAACAGGATATTTTAAAATTTACAAATTATATATATTTAAATTAAATTAAATTAAATTTAAAAAATAAATTTTATAATAGATTTTATTTAAGTTAGTAAATAAATTTAATTATAAGAGCACCTACATTGGTGCGTTCATGGATTGTTATAACGTTCAATGAACGTTAAAACCAGTGTAGCGCAAGAATTAATTGGGTTGGGCCCACACAAAGGCATGAACGCGTTCAATGTCTTTTTTTTATATTTTTTTAATACCTATGACCCACCACAAGCATTTTAGAGAGAGGAAATAACATTGAGAAAAATAAAAAAAATCCCTATGGCCCACCACAAACTTATTATCTTTATGGCCCACCATAAACTTATTCTACAATATATATAATCTATTAAAAAAATTTAAAAAATCAATTAGACGTTGGGAGAGAATGGATGTGTTAATATGATGTATATGTGGCATGTGGGTCCCACACTTTTTGATGAGATGGTGGGTATTATAACACCCACCAATGTGGATGCTCTAATGGGTTAACGGGTCGAATAGTGTTGGCGGGAGAGCATTCATGGCCCGGTTATTATGCACGCGTTACGCACGTGCCCGACGCCACCGAGACGAGGATACCCAATTCCCTTGGTTTTTGTGACGATCGCCACCGCGGCGCTTCCATTCGATTCGCAGTTTCGCGTAGATTCGCCGACAAGGATGAAGCAGCGACAGGAAGAAGTTGAAGGTATGGACAAGCGACCTAGAGAAGCCCTAGTAGAAGCGTTAGCGGAGCCAGAAGCTGCATCGGCAGGCAGTGAGCGGCGCTACACCAAACTTGAAGAAGCCATGGAGATCAAATCCCTGCGCCGTATCATCAGCGCCTATCTCAAGTATTCCGAATCCCCTTCCTCCTCTCGTCTTATTGCATTTGGAGAGCGGATGATTTCCGTGATTCATCGTTGGAATTTTCGTAGGTCCTGGTGTTCCGCACAATATACCTTGAAAATTAAAATGAATGAACAGAAAAAGAGAGTTTGATAAACATTTCAGTTTGTAAGAGATTATTGCTCCTTACCACCATTGGTTGATATGAGTTTGAACTGGTGGTTAAACATAAACTCTCTTTATTTTGGATTTTACTTTTCCTGTTTAATGCAATTAAATTTTTTTTATTGGATATTCTAATTTTCATGATTTTTTTTTTCTGTTTGCTTCAGTTACCCGGATGCTTCTGAGGAGGATATCAGAAGACACGAAAGATCTTTCAGAAAGCTTCCACCTTCGCATAAAGTAAAAAACAAAAATATTGGTTTAAATCTATTTTTTTTAGTTCTTCAGCTTAGGAAAATATTCAAATTGCTCGCTTTCTCTGGGTTAAGTTTTTAGTGATATCTTTCAACTAGGTTTATTGGCATTCATAAATTACACACTTTTGAAGGAGAATGATTTTTATCTTTTTAATGAAGGTATAACTCCATCCCAATGCTTCTGCAGGCACTTCTCTCACATCTTCCGTCAAAGTATCAGAAACTTAGACGGTAATTAATTCCCTCTATTTAAATGATTAAATCTTAATTCAAACTTCTATTTGATTGAAACCAAGGTTTTGGGTCGTTTCTAAAAAAAAGTCAATAGTTTTATGTCATTCATAGCCTTTGAACAAATCTAAGGGTCCATTAGTATGGCACATGTGTTTTAGTACGATTGAGTGGGCATACTGACTGCAGCTGTTGTATCTGATTGGTTGTAAACTTATGAATCATCTCTAATTTATTGCAACTTTATTGACATGGTTTGGCAACTTGCATACAGAGATCATATTAGCCCATTGTTTGCTATGGTCAAATATAAAGAAATTTATCTGTCTTTCTACTTATCATTCTTTGGCATGAGCTGGCTCCAAACTTGGTCTGTGCTCTGTAAATCAAGGTTATACATTATACTATACTGAAAACATTATACTGTACTTTCAGTACTGAGTTTGGTGGTGTGGAACATGGTAAATTTTATATCAATCTGTTCCCACATATACTGATTCATGTTTGATATTGCATTCAGTGCTTGGATTCAATCATTTAACCTCTGCACTCTTGCCAACTTAGTAAAAGAAATGTTGGATGATGTCCCTTGTTCGAGTGTTATAAAATCTCACCTTGTAGACCTTAACGGAGACCGTACTTAGATTTTGTTGTATGATGAGTTGGAACTATCATGTTTGATGTGGATTGTTCTTGTTCCCGGAGATTCTTATGACCAACTGATCTACAATTCTGCAGTATAAGAAATTCAACTAAATTTATGATCAAACAAGTTTCTGGGTTATATATATATTTTTCTTATTAGTATCTTTCAATGGTGCAAGAATGTTAATGCATCAAGTCAATTACCAAGGTTTTGTTAGTAGATGATAGACCTTTTACTGCGTTAACTTTCCAGTTTGTATGTGGCGCTGCAAACTGTAATCTAAAGCATAGAAACATGTGTAGCTTACGAGAAAGTCAATTACTAGATACATTGTATCATAATCAGTTCAACATTCTGTTATAAGATTCTTTAGCTATATTGTCTCTCCTCTTGTACATGAAATAGACATCATTTGTTTCTGAAAATTTCAGGTGTGTATCTGTCAATGCATACTTTATAATGAGCATGCTTCAGGTAAATATTGAGCCTTAGATATTTAATTTTCCTTAAGAATTTAAATTCCTACAATTTGTTTGCTTATATTAATTTGATTCCATCAGGCCTTTGAACCACCACTTGACATGAGCCAGGATATATATATTGGTGAAGATGAGAATTTACCTAAAAGTCATTGTTCTGAAAATGATAAATGGCCTAGTGAAAGAAATATTTGCTCAGATCAAACTCTTCCTATTAGTGGAAGCAACACTTCTGACTCTGAGCCAACCAGTTCTGAAACAAATAAATTGACTGATCAATCTTTTGAAAGGACAACTAAGGAAGAGGTCCTATATTTTAAACTTCAAAATAGTTACTATTCTTTATGGTTTCTGAAAATGGAAACTTCATTTTTTTCATTAGAAGTTTGACTTCTGTAGATAACAACAGGAGATACATATGGATGAGTCCACTGTGGAAAAGTTTTCAAGTTCTGTTCACCCAAAAGGTTTGTGCAATGGCAGCATGGATGATTTGAAGATTGTTGCTGGTTCAGATGCTTGTTGCTCCAACTCTTCTGCTAATGGAAGAGTAAGATTGCTTGAAATAACTAATTTTTGTTCTTTCAATTTCGATATCATATGGATTGTGCTTGTCTGATGCATAGCATGCTCTACTATATAAGATCATTTCCTGGTTGCAGTTGCACTCTTTTGTTTTTATTTTTTTGATAGGTAAAAAATAAATAGGGCACGGATAGTGGATATTTTATAATTATTTTATTATTTATAATTTGTGTAATTCTATCTCATTCTAGTGGGTGTGTCATTATTAATAAACAATTGGATGTTCCATTCAAGGATTTTCTCATAGATAGTATTGTTGGTGTTCTGATAAGCCTTTGCATTGTCTGGTTGTTTCTTTATAATTCATTATCCCTCTTTATCACATTCTTAGAATAGTTTTTAGAGGGTGAGCCTTGAAGAAAACTTGTTTTACTTGTAAATATGTTGCAGGAAACTCCTCATGCACATGATTGGATGGATCCATTGACCCGGTTACATGTTCCTCTTGTTGATGTTGACAAGGTTGGTTTTATTTGCTAGATGGTATAGTTTTTCATGTGCTCTAGTAATGTCATTTTTACAAGAAAATTTTGTTGACACATTCCATTTACTAGCAGTACAACTTCTGTTTTATCTTTACTTTACCTTGTATGCTAACAAGAGTGCATTTATGTTGGGTGTCTTTATTCATTTAGCATTTCATGGTGTATACCAATATATCTTGAAGTTTGTGGTTCTTTGTGATATATAATAATTAACTATTTTCATGGAATTTTTCAAAGTATAGTATCCATATTGTCAATTTGTGGTTTTGTATCATGAATTATATTGGTAAATGTTTTAATTGTGAATTGTATTAACAGTTTGACTGTCATGCCATTTCATTGGCATGGCTGAAATATCTCATTCTATCAGCCAATATAAACTGACAGGCCTGGACTAGACATGCTGAAATGTAGTCTTCGAAAACAATTGTAGAGAGTGCTAGGGGTTTGATTTTACATCTCCTACTTGATTTCTCGAGATGACAACACGAGTGTGGTCAAGCCTCCTTCTAGGGAGGAACTACATTGATCAACACTAAACTGAATAAGAGATGGAGGAGGTGCTTGATCTACATAGGTGTAGATTACATGCAACAACAAGGCTATTTCTTATATATTACAAGTTACAACAAACTTAGAGAGAAAGTGAGGGATTTAAGTTAGAATTCGCGAGAACAACAGGGATTTCTCCTTTTCCTATATCCTTCATTGATATTCAAGCTAGGTCGACAAAAAATTGATTGGATTGGTTGAGTTTCTTAAAAGCAATTTACTTTGATAAAATTTCAACGTATTCCATCCTTTTCATTCATGATTTGACAAATTTTCATTTAATTTAATCTATTTTCTAGTGGAGTTAATTCATTTCTAAGAAATTTGTTCAAATTTCTACTTCTTTTAAACTTGACCATCAATCATCTATATGAGATGACTGATTTATCAAGAAATATGGGATTGGTATTTGCCAATGACAATGCAACTCAGACGAGTCTGTATTGATATCTGCTGATTTGGGCCACTATTGTTTTTCCTTTTTCATCTTATGAGAGTACTATTGTATTTGTAGTAGCAATGTAAGATAGTACGATTGATTATAGCTGCATTGTTTATTTTCTAGATTCTGAATTTAATAAAGTTTTAAACTTCATTTCACTTAATTTGTTTTCATATGTTGTAGATTTCTAGAATAAACTCTTGCAAGCTAATAATTACATGACATTGCACTCCTTTTCATTCTCATGGCAGGTAAGATGCATCATTAGAAACATTGTGAGAGATTGGGCACCTGAGGTACTTGTTAAACTTCGGAGAAATATGATCCTCTCTTTTGTCAATATATATATTGAATATGAATCTTTGTAACTGAGATTACATTTGTTTTCCTTAAACAGGGTCAAAATGAACGTGACCAATGTTACAAACCTATACTTGATGAGCTTAATCACCAATTTCCAGATCGTTGCAAAGAAAGGTAATTTCCCCATTTTCTATTGTTAACTTGATCTCATGTTTGTCATTCTCAACTAAATTGGGTGAGTCAAAATTCACAATTTATACTTGATATTGGAAGATTAGCTGAAAAAGTTATATATAAAGAATTGATTATTGGTCTGCACTGAAGTATTTAGCTTTAATTCTAAAAATCCTAGAAATTATATTGTATTTTGCTCTTGAACTGGTGGTGAATGAGTCTATATTTAGTCAGTGAACTCATGATTTTGCTGTTGATTCATAAACTATAACTACTTAAAATGTTGGCTGATGGTGTGAGAAAATTGTTTGTAATTTTATTGAACTATTTTCTAATTTGTTTTACGAAACTAATACCTACATAGTCATGAGGCAATATATGTTTTGTGAATTACTATCTTGTGTTTGAATAGAGAATATTTTGAATGAAATGAAAATAATATAGCTTAGGTGATAGAAAAAGAAGCAAATATTCATACTTTTACTAAGTTCTCTCTTGGTTCTCTATTTTGGAGACCTTGAGTTCAGTAGCAGGATAAGATTCATATAATGGATTGCAAACAATAGCTTTACATCTTTGGATTATCTCTAATTGGCAAGTGTTTTTCTTGAAAATTTTCCATGCATGTATATCACATTCTTATTCTTACTTAATATTTCAACAGTTAAGATAATTTTGTAATATATTTTTTTTGCAGGCCTCCTACTTGTTTAGTCCCTGGTGCTGGACTTGGTAGACTAGCTTTGGAGATCTCTTGCCTTGGTATAAATTTTTCTGAATTACTCTTATTACTATATTATATATTCTGACGGTGACCATTTTTTCCCTTCATTGAACAGGTTTTATAAGCCAAGGGAATGAATTTTCATACTACATGATGATATGTTCTAATTTTATCCTTAACTAGTATGTTAACCATCTAAATTGCTTTCATCTCTGGTCTCTTATGTTCATTTTGTAAGGAATCATTTGTTTTTTTTAAAAAAAATCTTTCTCTTACAAGTCCATCCATTGACAATTAATTGTACTTATTCAGTACTCAAATGGCTGGGGAATGGACAATTTATCCATGGATCCATAGCAACTGCAATTCCCTTTTTGATAAAGACCAACTTCGTGCTGTTTCATTTCCAGATATTCATCCATCAAGGTATTTACTTGTATTAAATTCATATTTCTCAATCCAGTGTAATGGTCAATTATACAATACTAGTAAGTTAGATACAGTTACTTCCTCCGTCTTTTGGACTATCTGAACATATATTGATTTTGTTGAAGTTGTAGGTTTGTATCTAGGGATGTAAATGAACCAAATGGTTCGCGAGCTATTCAGAACTTGATTCGGTAAAAAGCTCGTTCGAGTTCATTTGTTTAGTTGATCGAGCCGAGCTCGAGCTCGATTTCGAGCTCGACAATTTTATCGAGCCGAGCTCAAGCTTAAGGATATTCGGCTCGTGAGCTCACGAACATTCGTTTATAGGCTCGCGAGCTCGGGCTCGAGCTCGGCTCGTTTAAAGGGCTCGAGCCCAACTCATTTAAAGGGCTTGAGCTTGGCTCGTTTAAAGGGCTCGAGAACATGTTCGTTTATAAGCTCATGAACTCGAACTCGAGCTCGGCTCGTTTAAAGGGCTCGAGAACACGTTTATATGCTCGTGAACTCAGGCTTGAGCTCGGCTCGATTAAAGGGCTCGCGAGCATGTTCAATGGTGTGTTGAGTTTGGAAGTTTAATGTAGTAGTTTGGGATGTTCAATAATGTGTTGAGTTTATATTATTTTAGTTGTTAGGTTTGTTGAATATTTATTCAAATAAGTTTTCGAGCTCGCTTAGCAAGCTTATAAAACGAGCCTTAAAACGAGCCCAAAAATGAGCTCTAAAACGAGTCCAAAAATTACGAGTTAGGATCGTTAACTATGATAATCGAGCTAATAACGAGCCGAGCTCGAATTGTTCGCGAGTTTAGTAATTCCAAAACAAGCCGAGCTCGAGCCTGAATATAACTTAAACGAGCCAAGCTCGAGCTTAATACTGTTCGGCTCGGTTCGACTCGTTTACATCCCTATTTGTATCTTATTATCATATATTTTACTGCAGACTATTGATGTCAATAAGCACTTTCAGATTCTTTTTGGGTTAGGAAACATTAATAAATCATCAATTATGTTATTTGATGATTTATATTGATAAAATTGTCTGATAATCTTAGTCACATTACGAGTTTGCTTCTCTTTGACTTTATTTTCATGAGTTGCTTTGTGGTGATTAGTCTTGGCTACAAGCTTTAGGTTGGCTCGAGCTCGGCTTGACTTAATTTATACTGGCTCGACTCGAGCTCGCAGCTCGATATTTAATTATGGGCTCGAGCTCAAGCACAAATTTTTTTATTATTTTAAATAAATAATTAATATATTATATATTATAAAAATATATATTATTATTGGCTCGTTTGGCTCGACAAGCCACCAAGCCCGTATAATAATTAGGTTTGAGCTCAACTCGATTTCTAATCAAGCCGGCTCAAGCTCGGTTAACGTCAAGTTTGAGTCGAGTTTTGACCGAGCCGCTCGTGAGCAGCTCAGGAGCGGTTTGACTCATTTGCATCCCTACATTTAACATGATGGTTCTTGTTGATTTGTCATTTATCTTTACAAACGTTCAAATGTGCATTACATTGGGAAATTGTGAACACGTTACGTAATTCTTGATTTAACTATTTGAGTGAAAGTTTTAATTTGTCAAATGTATTCAAGTCTTCCAACAATTTCAAATTTGTTGGGCTAAGTGGTCTGACTTATAAATTTATTTGTTATCTTTGTCCCCTAAATTTTTTTGTCTCATTCAAACAGTGCAGGAATTACTGAGGGCTTTTCTATGTGTGCTGGTGACTTTGTTGAGGTCTATAATGATGAAAGTCAAGAAGGTAAAGTTGGATTTTATTCCTAGTATAAACTCAAAATTGCTGCAGGTTGCCAGGCACATTTAATAGATAAAATATAAAGGACATTTCAATCTATTGCCATTTATGCTATTCAGTTTTTACCTCACATTAGGATCTTTAGCTTCCTTCTATCCTTGAATTTAATTTTTTCTTTAGAATCAAAAATTGGTTGCTAATGTAAATAATATATATATGTGTGTGTCTTGTCTGTGCGTGTGTGTATTTTTGTTTGACTTCCTGTTATACACAGTGCCACCTTGGACAAATATCATGCTTTACTGAGGAAACCAGGCAGGTAAAGTGGCATATAAAATAACTAGATAGTGCCACTTAGAACAAATATCATGTTTCGCTGAGAAAATCAGGCGGGTCAACTAGTATATGAAATAACTAGATATAAAAGATATTTCATATTGGTGGCTGTTGTTCAAATGTTCTCTGTTAGGGTGACAGTTTTAGACCAGCATCATTACTATTAGTTCTTTTATGATTATCCTAGGCTTGATTAGATGAGTGTTTCTCTTGGTATGACAATTTTTCCTATGTCCATTGTAATCCGTACTAATCTGCTCCATTTGGACTGGCCTAATCTATCCATTATGAAAACAAAAACATAACTCATAAGCAAGCTTTATAGTATCATTTCACGTTGGAGTTGCAGTCTTTGATGGGAATGGTATGGTTTCAAAACCATGTCGTAGAGCCTCTTGACACGCTTTGGCATGCTTTGAAGTATGCCAAATGAGTTTTAATCCCATAATTCATTCCACTTAGTTTGTTTTCCTTGAATATAAACCTATAATAATCAACTGTCAATTAAATTAAAATTTTATAGTAGCAGCTTATAAGATATAACTTTCATCTCAACTAAGCATTATACCTTGCTAGTACCTAAAAGAATGTTGTGCATTGGATAGGACCATGGATTTCCATAACATCAAAGTAAGATCAACTACATAGTTGATGTGTGTAGATTATATATATTTTTATATATGTTTTGACGCATATTTACATATTTTATTTGCGCTTGATCTATGCATTCCATAAAACTTGATGTGAAGCTCGTAAGTATTCAGGTGTCGTCAAGTAATAAAAGATATCAATCCCATGAGGACTGATTAAACACTAGAGATGTCGCAAAGTAAGTTATCTAGACGGTCGAAAGTTGACTTTGGCGCTTGCGAATTAACGAGAGTAATTGAAGAAAGGGAGAGAAGGTTAAGAGAAAGAGAGAGAAGAGAGAGAATTGATCTTGAGAGGGGTTGAGCTTAAGAGGATGTGAGAAATGGTTTAGAAAGCGATTATAGGATTTCGGTTTCACTATGTTGCTAGTTAATGTCCCTATGCATTATTCATCTTCTTACTTCCATCCTTATGCACATGTACGAAGTCTAACTAAATACCGACACTACCCCACGGTCATTATGTCGGAGTGCTACCCCGATTGGTGTTCGATGCCACTAAGTAGAAGAGATAACTTAGTGAGTCCGGAAGGGATACCCTTGTCACTAGAGCCCCCGGTCACACAATCACTTGATTACACAGAACACTTATTAATATATGATTAGAGATAACTCATTAAACCTAATTAGATGCTTCTCCTCCCTTTCAAGGCAATGCCTTAGATGTCCGAAAACGGGATACCCTTGTCACTAGGCCCCTCGATCATATGATCTAGGGTATTCCCCCCACAGGCATCTACATGTTTACATATTCACACATTTCATCAAACTCATAGAAGACACAACATACATAGAACATGACAGAAACACTTCATTAAATAAGAAAATGTCCAAATACATAGTTCATACATCACATCATAGTTACTTTCTATATCCTAGATCGAGAGAATCTACTTCATAGCAAAGGTGAAACAACCAAGAGACAATAATTATAGCATTTACAACTCAAAACATGGATTGAGAGAAAAGAGAATACTTATTGGTGTGTCGCTGATCTTCTAGCTTGGACTTCTTGCTCCTGAGATGGACAGATTGTCAAGGAATGGAGGTAGATGGAAGCTTTAGGGTTTCCCCCTAAGGGGAGAACCTTTCCCCAAGGAGAGGGACGAAATCCCAAACCCCAGATGAGTCAAAGAATGAGGTTCTTGATCCTTTTATACCTCCTCCAAACTGCCTTGATTAACCAGGATTACAAGAGTTTGGTAAACCGGGTTTTTCACCCATTAAACCTGGTTTTCTCGTGTTTCACCCTAAACCAAAGTTGTAGCCCTTGAAAGTATCTACATTCGTATATTTGGATCAAGCTCTGGCTCCAACTGAGCCGAAAGTTATGGTGGTTGAAAGTTTAGTCTGCAGTATGGGTGAAGGACCCGATGAAGCCGCGGCTGGGAGGCACGGCGGTGCAAAGTTGTAGATCTTGAAGTTAGCTACATTTTGATATAAAGAATAGCCCGTAGCTCTAACTGAGCGTGAAGTTATAGTTGTTTCAAAATAAGTCTGCAGTTTGTCCAGATTCAACACAGCCTTGTTTTCAGCACGACACAACCCCTTGTTTTCTCCACCATGGCCATGTCCCTTTGGCACGGTTTGAGTGGTACGGCTGTGCCACCTTGACACGGTCGCGTGCTTCCCCGGCTCTGCTTTGCTTGGCACGGCCGTGTGCTTCCTTCTCTATGGACGAGTGGCACGACCATGCCTTTTGGCACGATCGTGTGCTGGTTGGCCACGGGAGAAGGGGCACGGCTGTGTGAAACGACCGTGTGGATTCCACACAGCTGAAACTCTGTTCTTCTGGGCATGTGGCATAGCCGTGTGGATTTCACACGGTTGGATCCTTTTTCTTCATTTGTTCTTCGAGTCGTCTACCAATGCCGTTTTCGCTCCAAAAACGCATCCTGTCAACAAGAAAACACACAGAGTAGATCTCCGATAAAGAAAAATAATTATGTTGAAAATATGATAAGAAGTGTAAAAGTACATAGATCAAGCGCAAATAAAGTACGTGAATGTGCGCGTCAAAACATGCATAAAAGTATATATAATCTACGCACATCAATAATTTTCCAAGATCCAAATGTACATAAATATATCTCAATGAAATAAAGGGAGTTGAGTGAAACACTGGGTGTTGCATTTAGATTGGTATAGTTGGAATTGGAATAGAGTACAAAATAAAGATATATTTCGGTTTTCTGACTTTGATACCGTACCTCTTTCTACTTGTTGTTGTTGGTGCTACAATGTTTCCCACCTCCCCTCTTCTCTCTTTTTTCATAAGGTTTTATCTCCTCCCTGTGACAGGATCAAATGAGGACTTATGGGAAGAGAATCATCGTATCTTGATTTATTTTAGATTGTACCAATTGAAATCCCTGTCTCAGTTAATATCAACAAAATTGTGTCAGCATGAGTGAGATTTACTTGTGTTCCAACTACATCGATAGCGGTTGGCAGTCATAATAGTATGTTTCTACCATGCCAACCAATCAACACTTAGAGCCAAGTAATGCAGAATTCAAGAGGATTTGGATTTGATTGTCTAGCTTTTTTCTTTGCTTCTCCCACATCAAATTATATAGCTAATGCACTTGATGTTTTTATCTAATACAATTTAACATTTTTACAATTTTATCTCTCCATCTTTCCCTTGCTTTGTCCATCATTGCCTCATGGTCAGGGAAGATTAGAAGGAATATATACTGTTACAATTTTATCTCTCCATCTTTCCCTTGCTTTGTCCATCATTGCCTCATGGTCAGGGAAGATTAGAAGGAATATATACTGTGTACCATAAGCTGATTCACCCTTCTGAACATCTGGTACACAGCATGGACGGGTAAATAAATACCAGACAGTTATATTTTTATCAGTGATACTACTCTTAACTTAATTATGATCTTCAACTTCATGGAAAAAATGCCAGCTCTTTGCAACATAGTGTCAAGTGTTTTCTTTAAAAATAATATGTGAACACAATGTCAAGTTAATCTTTTTTTTTTTTTTGAATAAGTAAGAAATTGTATCACAAGAACCAAGAGTACAAGAGCCAGTTCATAAGAGTTGCTCATGTCTGACAAAGTATTAGATTAGAGTCAACTCCCAAGGACCGGTATACATGAAGTTGCATACTCTCGAAAATCCTCTCAATATCTAACTACCTCTCACCAAAGAAACTAGAGTTTTTAGTCTGCCATACATAATAAATAACAGATGACAAGGCTAAATGATGAGCCTTTGTCAACACCCTACTCCCACGGTAGTGTCTATCAAAGACTCATTGCTCTCCAATAGGTGGACATCTCCGGTGTCATATGCCAGCCAATCTCTAATCCTTCTTCATAATCCAGCAATAGGGGGCACCCAAAGAATAGATGCCCCGGTGTCTCCTGTACCTGTCCATAGAAAGTTCACTATCGATTCTCCAAGTAATCATGTTTGTCCCTGGTGGGGAGATGCCTCTGTGCTAGCATCCGAAAGGTAACCACATGACCCGGTAAGTATGTCTTCCATACTATTTGGGCCCCCTAACCTGAGTAAGCCAATCTACTAACCTCTATCCAGCAGCCTCCAGTGATCCAGCAACTGAAAATATAAGATCTCATATCTGCAGCAGTCAATGTCAAGTTAATCTAGTTAAACTTGTGCTTGTTTGGATACGCTAGAAAGCTTTTAGATCAATTTAGAAGTTGTCATAACAAGATAGAATTAATCTCTGTTTGGCTGAATTGAAAGAAGAGGCATCACAGCAATTTTGCTGGACAGAGTCCTACGTCACCCTTTGATGACTCTAATGCAAATGTTGTGCATTCAAGTGCAAACTTCTAGGGCTAGGTAGAAAGCTTCACATGCACAAAAGCAGAAGCAACACGAGATCTCATACGGCATGAACAAAGGCCAATGTGAGGCAGATAATGCAAATTTTTGTGAAAATACTGAAAACTTTAGGAACATGAAGAGTCGGATGAAGGTTGGAAATTCATAAAAAGCGTTGTAGATTCAGGCATTATTATGTTTGAGTCAAACATTGATTATTGAAGGATATTAATTAAAAATTGAGGAACATGAAAAGTCTAATCATGGTAGCACTCATACAAAAGTGAATTTTACTGATCTGTTGAAGGATTCAAGCCCTTTTAAACATCAAATTTGACGATTAAAGAGGTCACTAGGCATGAGACTAATGCAGCCTTGTCAATGATAGAGTATTGATTGGTAGGTTCAAACTGTTTTCTTTTGCTAAAGAACTTGAAGCAGCTGCTAAGCTTGTATTTTTTTGCTTCTCTTGTGAAGTCAGAGACGTTATTTAAAGTTGGAAAAAGCTTAAAGGTTTTGGACTATCAACTATCACTTAGTTGACAGCCTTGTTTGAAGTACTGTGTTATTACGATTGACCACAGTTTGTGCACATTCTTACTTTATTGTCCGTGGTTTCATGCAGGTTCATGGGATGCTGTTGTGACTTGTTTTTTCATTGACACAGCACATAACATTGTTGAATACGTTGAAACTATATCAAAGATTCTGAAAACTGGAGGGGTATGTCTTTCTCTTATGGAATGAATTGTCTATTATTTGGTTTGCCTTGATTGTTTATCTCCATGAATGGTTTTCCCAATAAATACTCCAACATTGGTTTCTTTTGCGCAAATTGAAGGTGTGCCTTTTTAAATTTACAGGTATGGATAAATTTGGGCCCTCTCCTTTATCATTTTGCAGACTCATATGCACCTGAGGATGTATGTGCTCTATTTCCTTATTTCCTTAAGATCATATCTTAAGTTTCCCATCGAAACCTTCCCCTTGCTTAAAGCTGCTATAAATCTCATTCAGGAGATGTCCATTGAACTTAGTTTGGAAGATGTGAAGAAGGTTGCTTTTCATTATGGATTTGTCATGGAGGTATACACAACTGTTGTTATAGAGTTTGCCTTATTTCAGTTATTCTTATGATATACTGTTCTTCCATATTTGCAGAAGGAGAAAATAATAGAGACAACATACACTGCAAATCCTCTCTCAATGATGCAAGTAAGCTTGTAATCTTTTTCTTTCTTTATCAGCTTCTCTTTAAAATCAAATGAAGCCAGTGTTCTGTGATCCGATTACTCAATTTAAGTGTTATTGAACCAGCTCATAGGTTTTATAGGTCCAAGCAGTTTAACTGGATCAGTTATACTTCAAAATTAACATAAAAAAGATGGAAGTCTAGATCAATTAGTTTGGCTTGTAACTTTGGCCTGACCAGATTGTGAACTAGGTTTTGATTGAACGTATGAGCCTAATTTTTAAATAATTTATTATTTTTTCTGGATTTCATTGTTCAAGATTCATGGACTTAAATTATCAGCTAAAGCACACAATCCATTTAGTTCATCTTCTGCTTCTTTCTCAGAACATGCAAAGTCTTAAACATGATTTTTTAATCATTTACTCCAAAAACTTAAAACTATTAAGAAAGATCACTTTAAATTTTCATATTCTGAACGGGAGGGTAATCATTTTGGTATTACCTGCCTTGCCCATGTCAAAGTTGATTGTTAATCATTTATTCCTCAAGTTTAGCTGCTGTGCTGACATCAATAGTAATAGGATTATATCAACTAGAACCGGAATCTTACTTCTATTCTCTTTTTTTCCCAACAATGCAGAATCGGTACTTCACCTCCTTCTGGACGATGAGGAAAAACAAGTGAAAGAAAGTGGTTCATGAGACTTATCATCAAATTCATTGGTTGAGACTTAATACCAGGGAAGAAAAAAAAAAACTAATGGCATCATTGCATACTGAAATTCATGTGATAATGCACATACCATGTTTTTTTTCTTCTCTTATAATCACTCTGTAACATCCTTGAAACCAGATTATTGAAACACGTATCTCAATGTTGTTTTTCTCTTCTATTGCCCACATTTGCTATTCAATTCTGTTTGCAGGATGAAAAACTCCTTCCCATCTTAAACCAGTTTAATTAAATCGATAATTTTGAATATGATTTTTCTTTTCTAGTTAACAGATGCTTTTATTTAGTATCAATGAGTCTTCATTTAGTTATTTCAGCTGTTTTCATCGGAAATCTCCGTCTCACATTTGTTGGTTGAGCGAGTCGCATTGCTCCTTGTAGAAGATTGGACTTCGTGAGGTTTTAGATTTAGGCGTCGCGTTTTTAGGGTTTTCAATCTGATATTTCAATTCCAAGAAGTATTTCAATTCCTTTATTGAATGGATTGCTGCTTTCTTATTAACTGATGAGGTATAATCTTTGGTTGGTAGCTTGTTTTGCTACTTCCATTTGAATTCTGTCATTGTTAGCTGCAATACTTCTCCTGCCTAACCTTCTAAGAGAAAAAGGAAAAACATGATATTGTAATAGAAGCATTACCTTCTCTTTGGTAGGAAAGTATTGCATAAATTGACAATTTTAGCTCAGCAGTTTTTTTTAATATATATATATATATATATGCAATATAAATTTATATGATTTATTTTAGCATTACAAGACCAAAGTGCCATATCAAACAATTAAATAATGAAAGAAACAAACAAACCTACACAGAAGTGCAGCGTAATAAAGAAGTAGATCTAAGCATTTCCTAGCCTTAGCATCTTTGGATCAATTTCTCAAGAAAATCCATTTGATAGCCAAACTAATAAGAATAAAAATACCTAGGCCTTGTACTTATTCTAATTCCTTAATTTTTTATTAATCAGTTATTTTTGGAGTCCTTAAATATTCAACTTCGAGGGCGCTATTCTTTCCGACTATGTCAATAATGCCAATGAGTCGTCGAGCTTTTGCCTGTATAATAGAGTCATGTAACCGATATTTGTCTCAAATAGTTGAATAGTTGAGACAAACACTGCTTGATTATGATGATTTCATACTATGTAGCTTGTGCCATAACCGTAAATGGGACGATACTTCTTACATTGTTTCGTTTTCTCCTCTCCGGTCTCCTTCGAATTCCCGAATCCGGGCAAAGATGCTGTATGCCGCATCCAAAGATCAATTCAGGAGAGAAATGGACGGTGTGCACTATGAAATTCAAGCCACTGATGCATCAGAGATGTCCTTGAGACTCAGAGAACGAGCACATTAAAGTGCAAGTATGAGGGGCTGTAATAGTTCCCTCATCAGATATCAAATCCACATGATGATCCATGCAACCTTATCACGACGACTGACCGACCGACTATTGTAACTTATTCGAACTCAAGTAAATGTAAACACACTGGCCCTACTATTTGAATTGTAATATTATTCAAGTATTACATACACAGTCATACCTGTGTTCCATTGGGTCTGAAGGGAATAATAAAAAGTGAACTCTTTTATTTCAGTAAATAATTATAAAGTTCAGTTCGCAAATAACACACACTAAATATATAAGTAAATCATAAATACGTCCTCTCATGCTGGTAAAGTGGTTGAGGCATGGAGTATTATCATATGAGGTCTTAGAGTCGAAACACGAGGTGTCCGAGCATGTTTTTCCCTATGCCTTGGCCACCTGTACTAATAGCTAGTAGTCATCCGTGATTTATCTTCTCCGTGTTGACCTAGGAACAGGTTGATGGAGACGCTGGGGGCAAGCGAATCACCTTTTGTCACATAAATAAACCATAAATATTATATTACATCAATAAAAAGTTAACAAATATTAAAAATAATTACATAAACACTATTCGTCTACCTCTTTTAGAGACAATTTTTTTTTTATCAAATATATATAATTCAATTATCGGACTATTTCTTTCTCAATCGACCAACATTGCTAGCTCATTTAGTCTATCTTGTGATATTGTTGATCAAAAATAATTTTCGATTAACTTCAACTTTGAGAAACTTCTTTCTATAGATGTGACTGTGATTAGTATGGTTATCAAAATCTTATAGATAATATAAATATTTGAAAATAAACCATTCAATTTTGCCATATATTATAGTATATCAATTACTCTTTTTTCATTAGTTAAATATACTCTTTTTTCATTAGTTAAATAGCATCTCACAACCATCAACTCTGAATACAACTCATCACTATTAATGTTTGAACGTCCATCATAACTCAAAAATTGGTGAAGCTCCATACAAGACTTCATCAAGCTAGTTAAAGGCTCACGCTTTAACTTCTCCAAATTCAATTAAAATCCAAAAATCTCTTGATATTGATTAGATTGTTCAAAACTTGAGAGAAGATCGAACTTGATCAATTATAAATAAAAAATATTCAACTCTAAAAGATTCTTCAGCTGATTATGTTACATCATCATTATCACTTTCATCAAATTGTTTCTTTCTTCGAATGATGGATTTTTCTTAAAATTTAGGTTCAATCCCCATTTCATTTGTCATTTGTATAGTTTCGTTCATGGCATTAGCAAACACCTCTTCTCTAAGCTCATCAAGAAATTAAACAAGTCCTTGTAAGAGGTTGATCGCAATATTAATATCCATATCTTCAGATTCAATAAGCTTACTTACAATATTTAGTACTTGTAACAAATTATACCAGATTACCATTCCAAGTAAGAACTCAAAGCTCTCAAGATCACATAGTGCTAAGTTCTTAGCATCACTCTTTGTTTTAAAATCTTCAGCAACTTCCGCTAAGTCAAGTAAAACATCTCTTTTATGTACAATTTGCTCTTTTATGGCTTTTACACTTTCAACATGACTTTCTCGATAGGTATGTGACAATGACTTAATGGTCAAACCAAACACATTATCTTTAAAAAATTTCCATCTCTTTGTAGAGGAAGAAAACAATGTGTAGATGCATTGCACTACTCCAAAGGAAGACTTAGCTTTAGGATAACATTCCACCATATTAAGTAAGGCCAAATTAAGACTATAACAACTACATGGTGTGTAAAAAGCTCTAGGATTTATTTCAAACAATCTTTTTGTACACCTTTGTGTCTTCCACTTATGTTAGATTTGTTGTTGTACCCTTGCCCTCTTTTGTCATCAATGTCAAGACCTACTCTAGTTAA
Source organism: Zingiber officinale (assembly GCF_018446385.1). NCBI lineage: Eukaryota > Viridiplantae > Streptophyta > Magnoliopsida > Zingiberales > Zingiberaceae > Zingiber > Zingiber officinale. The sequence goes on along the minus strand of NC_056002.1, from coordinate 38,859,476 downwards.
CGCATTCAAAAGTTCACTTGATAATCCAAGACCTGACTGGTGTATCATCCACCTTTGAAAACTCAATCTAATATTTTTCTACTTTTGGTGTCTGTTGAATCATCCAAGCATCATAGTACTAGAGACATTTGTTTTTAATGAATCATATCCGGAGTACAATCAAGTATTACTAAAAAATATTTTACATATTTAACTTTTGCAATGATTGCCCTTTGCACTTCGTTTGTGAAAATTTCTATCAATTCATTCTGAATTTTGGTATTAAAATATGTATACTGAGATTCCCTTGCTTCACAACGTTGAACATACTCCTCCATCACTAGATCAAACTCAACAACCATTTCTATCACTTACAAAAATAGTTCATTGTTCTCAATATAAAATTTCTCATCATCTCCTTGAAAGACCAAAGTATTTTTGATAAGTGTTTTCACAATGAAGATTATTCTTATTAATAGTTACCTCAAATATTGTCTTTTTGTTGATTTGAAGTTGTGTACTACAATCAATTGTTTGATTCTTTGAGCCTCTTTTCTAATTAAACCCAAGTAATCTTGTAATCCATAGAGTCTCTACTAGTTTCATGATATTTAAGACTTCTACTCATCATTTATATTCTATCTAATGAAATAGAATATACAAGCTATCTTTTATCTAATACTTATTTGTTTGTCATTATCCGTATTTAATGTGATGAATCAAAATGTCTGTTATTACTATCCTTAGAAAATAAAAAATCATTCACTCTTTTTGAACTCATTTCTACGTACTAAGTAATCTCTCGATTTTTAACATATGTTATTTCAATTTCTAGAGTCTTTTAAATTCAGAGTCGAATTTACTTTTTCATATTGAGAATCTTCTAAATTCTCATTCGACTCAACTAAATTGGTAACCTTAGTCAATTCTTTATTTTTCATAGTGACTTTATTTTTTAATCATTAAATTATCCCCTAATTATTCTCTTTCTATTTGTACTTCTAATAAAATATTTATTAATATCACTCACTTTGACTTTGAGTTAATGTATGCTCCATATATTTCATTTTTTTTTTCTGTTAAGCTCTAGATAAATATTTAGGACACATTTTAAATGTTCTTTTATTATACTTACATGTTATTAAAAATGAATATATAACTCAATAATTCATAATGAAATTAATTCACATCCTAATTTTTCATCTTCAATCCTAATTTTTAAAAATTAGAATTTGTGTCCAAATTTAGGAATTTTTGAATTTATACCTCAAATTCTCGAAAATACAACACCTACACAAAATTTACCAAATTTATTAGCATATAATTCGAAAATTGAATCAAAAGTTCCAAACAATGAAAGAAGGGCAAAAATGATTTACACTAGCATAATACAAACAGCAAAATATTAACCGAATCATTGCAAACATGAAATCAATGGCACTAACATTGTGAACAACTCAAAATCTCGAATACGAAAAAAAATTGCAAGAGCATCAGGAGTAAGTTTATGGTCTATTTTGAATTCAACTATGGTTTGTTAATTATGTGTTATTATTATTTAAAACCAATATTTCTCTTTCATAATTATATAATATGTTTTGGAACTCAATTGGCGGGGTTGCATTAGGGTTTAAAACTCAATTAAATTTATATTATAGTTTATTCAGGACAAGATTTGTGATAATTATTTAGCTATGATGATCAATGGTCACTTACGAATATTCTTAGAATATGCTAAAAATATTTTGAACACCTCAGATAAAAAACAAAGACTATTCATTTCATGATAATTCATCCACTAAATTGCTAGACCATTGATAATTCCTCTACTAAATTGCCATCAAAATGAATGCATGCATTTATTTTTTAAAAAATCACATTAAACAACAAAACAATGTCAACAAAACATTTTTTTTAATTAAAAATGAAATAAAGAGATATTTTATGAATATGTATGATTAATTTATTTATTTTTTTCTCTCAATTTATTTTATAATCAAATTTCTAGTTCTTCGAATTAATTATTCTTAGAGACCTCATAGAAATTTCTCATTAGATAAATTTGAAAATGTAAATATCTCATCATCCAACAATCACCGCCTCAAATTTATCATCCTATTAGAAAAAATAACTTACAATATACGGTAATTTAGAACGGTTTTTTACGAAAAAAGTAATCATATTTTTTTATTTACCTAAAAGAGCATCTTAATTTTAAAACTACCAAAAAGAACATCAAAAATAATATTATTCTCTTCCTACCCCTCCCGCCAACCTCATAAATCCTCTCTCTCGTCATTTTCTAATGCATCATCTTTCTCTTCAGGATTATAAAGGACTTGATATGTTCTCATATCAAGCTCATCGTTAGACCTAATATTTTTCCATATCAGGTCTACTCTGACCTGATATGGTCCAATATCAGGCCCAACATGAGCCTGATATTTTCTATATCAGGCTCAACCTGGGCTTGATATTTTTCATATCAAGCTCATGCATTTAAAAATAACGTGAGATTTAGGAGGTTGACGGGAGAGGTAAGAAGGGAATAACATTATTTTTATATTCTTTTTGGTAGTTTTAAAACTAAAGTATTTTTTTTTTAGTAAATAAAGAAGCATGACTACTCCTTTTAGTAAAAAGCCTATTTAGAATCTAATAGTTGATGCTTATAAACCACTAGAGCATCTTGTCATCTTAGCCCATGTTTTTTTTAATCTTATTATTTTATTAAAAATCAAGATCATTTATTAAGTAACTGATACGGTTAGTGATACGGTTAGCAATGGAGGGGCCCAAGAGGAAAGAGTGAGAAGAGTCAAGGTCATACAGCGGTCAAAAGTCAAGAGGACGTAGCGGTCAATAGTCAAGGTGACTGGGCAGTCAATAGTCAAGGTGACTCGGCAGTCAATAGTCAAGCTGACTAGGCAGTCAGAAGCAAGCATATGGGGTAGTCAGAGGTCAGGCAAACTTGTCGATCAAGGGGGCAAAGTAGTTGAAAGACAAAGGGAGACGACAGGCGGAACACCGGGCACAGGTTGGGATCGGAAGAGCTAGGTAGAGGCAGCTCGATCTACAGGCCTGCGATTCGAAGGCCCGGAAGTGCAAGTCACAAATCACAGGTCGGAAGAGGCAGAGCTGTGTAAAGACAGCCCGATCTACAGGCCTACGGTCGAGGGCCAGCAAATACTCACGGATCGGGATCGGTAGAGCTGGGTAGATGCAGCTCGATCTACAGGCCTGCGATTCGAAGGCCCGAAAGTGCAAATCGCAAATCACAGGTCGGAAGAGGCAGAGTTGTGTAAAGACAGCCCGATCTACAGGCTTATGGTCGAGCACCAGGAAATACAGGGTGCAGAGTACAGACCGTGATCTACAGGGCTGTTCAGGGTTAGCCCGACTGACAAGTAACGCTCGGAGGCGGGATCTGGTCGAGGGGTGTGAGGTAGACACTGACACGATAAATAAGATGAGCTAAGCTGTGCAGGAGTCGGAAGATCACAATTGTCCGTCAAGGGTAATCATTACATACTAATGAGATGTGCGAAGGCGGAGGTTCCTAAACGAAAAGATGCCCTCATAACCAATAGCAGCCTGACAGATGTTCTTCACTACAAGACAAAACTCATGTGTAAAGGCGGAGGTTCCTAAACAAGAAGATGCCTTCACGACCAATAGCAGCACGACAGGTGTCCGGGATATACGACAAAGCCCAGCGTGTAAAGGCGGAGGTTCCTAAACAAGAAGATGCCTTCACGACCAATAGCAACACGACAGGTGTCTGGGATATACGACAAAGCCCAGCGTCTAACGTTTTCTGACAGGGTTGCAGGTTCTAGAAGCGGGGCGGGTGCATAAAAGAGGAGGATTCCTCGTACGCGGGTACGCTCTCTCGTCACTTTTTTCACAACTTTTCATCTTCAGTCATTTTTGAGAGCTCTCTGCTTTTTCTGGGGAAAAAGGACCTGACTTGAGCGTCGGAGGGCCTGATCCGGGGACTTTTTCCCTGGGTTCTGGTCTCTAACGTGAGGAGGGGGATCGTCTGAGTGTGTGCAGGATCCTGCAGCGTCGTCAGCCGCCCGTGGGAGCCGAATCACCCACAACTTTCCGTCAACAACCAAGCCGTCGCGACCAGCCTTCGTCCGACTCAGCTTTCGGACAGGATCAAATTTGGCGCCGTCTGTGGGAAACACAACAGCCTGATCCGAAGCGTGAAGATGGAGAACTCTGGTCGAAGCTCCAGCAAGAGGATTAACGTTACCATGACCGCGGGGGAGTATGAGCTCTTCAAGGAGGTCAGAAAGCGAGCCGCCTCTGAAAAACAAGGCACGGTTTCACGACCTCGCCTAGCACCTGAAGCGTCCAAAGAACCAGCTCCTGTTTCCGACAGGAGCTCAAAGAGAAAGCAACCAGAAGAACTCCCTCGTACTTCATTCCGAGAGCCTCGCTGCAACTATCATCGATCTGGACCTCGAGAGCATAGTCCGAAGAAAGAAGAGCCGCCGGCGTCGGTGGCGGAGAGCTCTTTACATCCACCCCGGGATTCAGGAAAGGGGAAGGCCATAATCTTTGCCAGAGATCTGCCTGAAGATCCGGATGATAAGGTACCCTTCTCGGCTCAGATCTTGAGAGAAAGCCTGCCAAGGGGTTATCGAGCCCCAAACATCAGAGAATATGATGGGAGCAAGGACCCAGAAGAGCATCTGCGGAAGTTCAAGAACGCGGCTATGTTGTATCAATACAGCAATGCCGTCAAATGCCGAGTCTTCCTACATACCCTATCAAGGTCGGCGCAGAAGTGGTTCGATGGATTGCCCCCAGAGTCCATCAGCCGCTTCATGGATTTCAAAATGGCCTTCCTACGTCGTTTCTCCAGTAGTCGTAAGTATCAAAAAACCGACCATTGCCTTTTCGCTCTTAAACGGGAGCCGACCGAGCCTCTGCGAAGCTACATTAACCGGTTCAGTCAGGTGGCCAATGACGTCCCCTCCGCCACCTTAGAAATATTGATGAGCGCCTTCTCCCATGGATTGCGAGAAGGGGAATTCTTCAGGGACCTCATCAAAAATCCCGCCCGGAGTTTTGACGATATGGTGGAGAAAGTTTCTTTCTACATCAAGGTGGAGGAGGCTCAGGCCGCTAGGAGGAAGGCTGAAAAGACGGTGGCTCCTGGCAACCGACCTGAAAGGAGAGCACCCCAACCAGCTCAGCCCTTTCAGCGCGTTCAACCCAGGCCTGCCCCTCAACCCGCTCAGGGAGTCAGACCAGCCCCACGAGTTGCTGCCGTACACGCGCCCAGGCCTGGACCAAGAGGAGCCCCATATTGCACATATCATCGGTCCAGGACGCATGGTCTCAGTAACTGCTTCCAATTCGCTCGTGATTCCAGGCGAGCTGGCCCCCCCCGGAGTTAGCGCCCCAAATACAGAGAATGGAGGAAGAACGGGTCGCGGCTGGACGTGCTCGTCAAACCCGACTCGACCTAGCCGGTCCTTCTAACCAAGCCGGTCCCGGGGAAGATCGAAGAGATGCCGGAGAGCTGGAAAACCGGGGCAACGCTGCTGTGCGAGAAATAGGCATGATTTTAGGAGGGCCCACTGACGGGGACTCAGGCCGAGCCCGTAAGTCACATGGTCGGCGGTTATATGTGGGAGCCGTGGGATGCAGCCACGAGCAGGCGTCCGTCCCTGTTATTAGCTTTGGGCCCCAAGACTTGGAAGGTCTGGAACTGCCCCACGACGACGCTCTCATAATCAAGGCCGTTATTGCTAATAGCCGAGTGGCTCGGGTCTTTGTGGATACCGGGAGCTTGGTCAACATTTTGTTTAGAGCTGCGTTCGAGGAGATGCAGATTGATGCCGCTGAGCTCCAACCCGTAACCACTTCTTTGTACGGGTTCACAGGCAACGAAGTCAAGCCCATAGGTCAGATCAAGCTGGCTATCTCCATGGGCATTGAGCCACTGGTGCGCACCCGGAGGAGCACCTTTATAGTGGTGGATTCGCCTTCCTCCTACAATGTCATCCTGGGAAGGCCAGCTCTGCATGAGTTCCGGGCTGCTGTCTCCACTTTTCACCAGAAGATCAAGTTCCCGGTCGGCGAGCGGGTCGGGGAAGTTAAGGGAGAGCAGAAGGTATCTCGCAGCTGCTACATTGATATGGTCCGGGTGGAGGCGCGTAAAAACCGGAGGACGCAGGATGGTGGTGTACACGTTATCCAAGAGGAGCCTCTGCCTATTGCCGAGGAGCCTATCCCTTGGGAAGAGATTCAGTTGCACCCTGACAAAGCAGAGAGCATCACTCGCATTGCCAGCGACTTACTGTCGGAGCTTAGGTCGAAGCTGATACAGTGTCTGAGCCGTAATAAGGACGTTTTTGCTTGGTCACCGGAAGAGCTGCTCGGAGTCAAACCAGAGGTAGCCGAGCACAAGCTGCATTTAATGCCCGAAGCCAAGCCAGTCAAGCAAAAGAAGAGAAACTTCTCTGTCGACCAGAATAAAATTATCCGAGCTAAAGTGGATCAGCTCAGGAATGCAGGACATGTTCGAGAGGTGCAGTTCCCGTCTTGGCTTTCTAACGTTGTATTGGTAAAGAAGCCTAACAACAAGTGGAGGGTGTGCATAGACTTTCGCGACTTCAACAAAGCCACCCCCAAAGACTGTTATCCTCTCTCGCGGATCGATCAGGTGGTGGATTCAACTGCTAGCTGTGAGAGGATATGCATGATGGACGCTTATCAAGGATATCATCAGATACCCTTGGCTAAGGAGGATCAGGAGAAGGTTAGCTTCATAACGGCTGACGGTACTTTCTGCTATACGGTCATTCCATTTGGACTCAGGAATGCTGGGGCTACCTACCAAAGGATGATGGACAAAATCTTTCGAAGTCAGATTGGGCGGAACGTCGAAGTCTATGTTGATGACATCCTAATCAAGTCCCCCCTGGTGTCCAATCTCATAAGAAATGTAGAGGAAACCTGCGGGACTCTAAGGCAATATGGTGTAAAGCTGAATCCTCTGAAATGCTTGTTCGGGGCCAAAGGAGGGAAGTTTCTGGGGTATCTGGTGACTGAACGAGGGATAAAAGTCAATCCTGAGAAGGTGCAAGCACTTTGGGACATGCAGATCCCTCAGAATCTGAAGGAAACGCAGAAGCTAGTTGGTAGGATAACAGCGCTGTCCCGATTCATCTCCAGATCTGCAGATCGAGTCGCACCCTTCTTCAAAGTGCTCAGGAAAGCAGCCAAGTTTCAGTGGACGGAAGAATGCACACAGGCCTTTGAGGAGCTAAAGCAATACCTGGAGTCTTTGCCATCACTGTTTAAGCCTGTTGTGGGAGAGCCCCTTTGGGTCTACTTGTCAGCCACGCCCGAGGCCGTGGGGGCCGTGCTGGTTAAAGAGCAGGACAATGTACAACGGCCAGTGTATTTTTTCAGTCATCTATTGAAGGGGGCTGAGTCTCGATACACGGTCATGGAAAAGTTGGTTTACGGACTTGTTCTCATGGCTCGGCGCCTCTGACCGTATTTTCTGGCGCATCCCATCACCGTCCTGACAAACAGTACAATGGGTCGAGCTCTCACCAAGGTGGAGGTGGCAGGTCGGCTTATCAAATGGGCAACCGAGCTAGGGGAATATGATATACAGTATCAGCCCCGAACCGCGATCAAAGCACAGGCTTTGGCGGATTTCTTGACAGAGGTTTATCAAGCAGACTCGGAGAAGGTCTGGAAAATTTATGTAGACGGGTCGGCTACCCATCATGGAAGTGGTGTAGGTGCACTTCTAATAGCTTCGCAGGGAGACATTATGCAGCTGGCTGTACGGCTAAATTTCAGAGCTACCAATAATGAGGCATAATATGAAGCTCTATTAATAGGTCTGCAAGCAGCTCGGCATGTGGGGGCGAGCCGGGTCATAATATATTAAGATTCCCAGCTAGTAACTCAACAGGTGACCGGGCAGTTTGAGGTAAACAACGAAAAGATGCAAGTTTACAAGGAAGCCTATGAAAAGATGAGGGAAGAGTTTAAAGAAGTCATAGCCACTAAGATTCCCAGGGCTGAAAATGAAAGAGTGGATGAACTAGCTAAAATGGCCAGCTCCCTGACCACTTGGGCGCTTGACAGATCTATGGCACAGACCTTCCTTATAGCTCAGATAGATCTACAAAATAATCTGGAAGAAGTAATTGATTGGAGGGCGCCCATAATAAGCTTCCTCCAACAAGGAATTGTACCCACCAACTTAGAAGAGGCGCGTATGCTCAAGAGACAGGCCCATTCTTATGTTATGATCGGAGATCAATTGTACAAAAAGTCTTTCTCCAGACCTCTGCTCAAGTGCTTGAATACGGAAGAAGCAGATCAGGCCTTGCGGGAGATACATTTGGGGTGTTGTGGCAGTCACGCAGGTGGAAGAACGCTGGCCCGGAAAGTACTATTGGCCGGGTATTTCTGGCCTACCCTACAGAAGGACGCACAGAAGCTGGTGAATACTTGTTTGTCATGCCAGAGGTATCAGAACCTGACTCACCGACCCACAGAGCTGCTGAGAACTTCTATAGTGTCTTGCCCGTTTGACCAATGGGGTATGGATATCGTAGGACCTTTCCCGATGGCTACGGGGCAAAGACGTTTCTTGCTGGTAGCAGTAGATTACTTCTCCAAGTGGGTGGAAGCGGAAGCCCTGGCCAGAATCACTGAAGATGTGGTGATCCGGTTCTTGTGGAAGAATATCTTTTGCAGATTCGGCCTGCCTCATAAGTTAGTATCGGACAATGGTAGACAATTTCAAGGACGCAAAATACAAAATTGGTGCAAGGGGTTCAGCGTAACTCAGGCCTTTACTTCGGTGGCTCATCCTCAAAGCAATGGTCAGACAGAGGTAGTCAATCGGGAAATAGTGCGAGGGCTCAAAGTCAAGCTAGATCACACGGGAGGCAGTTGGGTGGACGAGCTGCCGAGTATTTTATGGGCCTATCGTACGACACCCCGAGAAAGTACAGGTCTGACACCCTTCCATTTAGTGTATGGTAATGAAGCAGTAGTACCCCTGGAGGTCGGGATACCGCCTGTGAGAAGAATGATGTATGATGAAGGGAACACAGAGCGACGACTGGTCGAACTAGATTTCATCAGCGAAATTCGTGAACAAACAGCTGCCAGGTTGGAAGCCTATAGACAGAGGATGAGACAAAATTATAATAGAAGGGTGATCCCCCGATTCTTCGGAGAAGGAGATCTAGTCTGGAAGCAGATGAAACCCTTAGGGGAAGTGACGAATGATCCGGTGGTAAGAGCCCGGGACCCCTTAACGAGGGGTCAACGCCACGTGGAGGTCAAAAGGCTAGGTGGTCCGTCGAAGAAGGGTGAGCCGACCGGACTCATGAGAAAAGGGCAAGCCGATCGGTCTGCCAGTAAACATCTGATAGTAAAAGGCGCCCTGACAGGGATCGGGGTTCCGACGCTCAATGAAACAGTAAATAATGACCGAGCGGAAGGCCTAGGAGAAGGCAGGACGTAATGGGCGCGCCGCCCGGCCTGCGCAGGGAATTAAAGCCTTCCGGACGGCGCTCTTCGTCTAGCCGGCCGGATGGACGTCCTGGCCGGCGGTGGGTAAATAGGGACAGGAACATCTACTGACAGCCGTCAAGTCGTATGGCTAAGCCATACTCCTAGTCTGACAACGGGGTGTCCTGTTGTTCCATCGAAGGCGTGATGGGACTGTTGCAGTATGGCGTCAGGTAAGCTTTCTGACAAACACATACCGAGGTATGGGCTGCGGACACGTACGCGCCTCGGTGGGCGTGTAGAAGCTCTTTCACCGCTCTATATAAAGAGCCGCAAACTTCGCCGGAGGTACGCGTTCAAGGCCTTTGGAGCAACTTTTTCCACCATCTGCTTGCCTGACTTGAGCGTCGGAGGGTCGCCGCCGGGAACCCCTTCCCGGCCCGACTTCTGTGCAGGTTCGCCGGAGCTTCGTACGACTAGCCGGAGGCCCACGTCATCGACTAGGAGAGCGCCACGTGCCCAGCGTCCGTTGAGTCAGCGTTCGGACAGGATCAAATTGGCGCCGTCTGTGGGAACGCTCCTGCATCCAAACGGAAACAATGGACGAGGCTGGACGATAACACACGGTGACGCTTTCGACGGAGGAACTCGACGCTCTGATCGAGATAAGGGCCGCCAAGCTTGTGGAGCAAAAACAGAAAGCAACAGTCGAGCGGCCGGAGAAGCAAGCAACGTCAGCGTCTGGTGGTCGAGCGGAAACACCACCGTCTACCGTTCTATTCCGTCGGGCCCTATTCCGGACGTCTCCTGATGCTGTAGCAGTGAATCGCAATCGGGGATCTTCATCAGATGAAATACCAATACGGGACAACAAAAAAGGCAAGGCCCTCCGAGCGGACGCTTCTCCCAAGCGGAAGAACCGACTGCCACAGTCCCATTTCCCTCAAAAGCAGATACTTCATCTCCCGAATTCAACTTATAGCAAGCCCCTCCTTCTGGAACCTCAAGAGCGGGAGTTTGATGTCAGGCGATGAATCGACCGCATACGAGGAAGTTGGGTGGACGAGCCGCCGAGCGGATGAAGATGGATTGGCACTTGGATCCACCATGAAGCGCAAATTATCTCCAACCTATCCGGGGCAGGGTGAGAGGTGCACCAATAGAATATGTGCTGTATATTTTCCGTTTGGTTGTATATTTGAAATGCAGAAGGCAAAATGTTATAATGTGCGCAATTGACATTATCGGCCGAGCGACCTATCTTCATGGTGTATAAGATCCGAGCCAAGCGCTCGAGGCCGAAGGCCCCGAGTCATTCGGCCGGAGGTATAATATCTGAGCCAAGCGCTCGATGACGAAGGCCCCGAGCCATTCGGCCGGAGGTATAATATCTGAGCCAAGCGCTCGATGAAGAAGGCCTCGAGCCGTTCGGCTGGAGGTATAGTATCCGAGCTAGGCGCTCGATGACGAAGGCTCGTGGAGCAATGGGAGCAGAAGGCTCAAGTAAAAGGATAAAGCAGCAGGCCGCCTCCACCTCTGGTAGGCCGAGCGGCCATGGAGGACCGACCAGGAAGTTTCGCCATCCTCCTGGCCTTGATAAATTTCGACGAGTACATTGTATCCACCTCACTCCACGGGTATCCGGGAGTTGAGAAATTGCGTTAGATCTTATGCTGATCGGCAGGTTAGTTTTTCAGATAGTTTCTTTCGGCATAGAATTCATCGTAATTTTCCGAAAGAAGGCTCGTGTCGTTCGGCCGGGTGTATATCATCCGAGCCAAGCGCTCGAGGACGAAGGCCCCGAGCCGTTCGGCCGGAGGTATAGTATCCGAGCCAAGCGCTCGAGGACGAAGGCCCCGAGCCGTTCGGCCGAAGGTATAGTATCCGAGCCAAGCGCTTGAGGACGAAGACCCCGAGCCGTTCGGCCGGGAGTACGTTATCCGAGCTGGGTGAAAGGTGCGCTAAATGTAAATTTATATACATTTCGGTCGCCTATGTCCTTGTAATGCAGGAAGCAAAATTATAAAGATGGCAAATATCTTCGCCGACCGGCTGTGTTAAAAGTAGCCTTAAAGGCCGTCGAGCTCCGACGTTAAATATCGAGAGACGAGCCGGCGTCTATAAACTTCCGAGCGGAAGACCGTCGAGCTCCGACGTTAAATATTGAGAGACGAGCCGGTGTCTATAAACGTCCGAGCGGAAGACCGTCGAGCTCCGACGTTAAATATCGAGAGACGAGCCGGCGTCTATAAACGTCCGAGCGGAAGACCGTCGAGCTGCGACGTTAAATATCGAGAGACGAGCCGGCGTCTATCGTCACGAAGCGGAAGACCGTCGAGCTCCGGCGTTAAATATCGAGAGACGAGCCGGCTATAAACGTCCGGCGGAAGACCGTCGAGCTCCGGCGTTAAATATCGAGACCAGCCGGCGTCTATAAACTTCCGGGCGGAGACCGTCGAGCTCCGGCGTTAAATATCGAGAGACGAGCCGCGTCTATAAACGTCCGAGCGGAAGACCGTCGAGTCCGACGTTAAATATCGAGACGAGCAGGCGTCTATAAACTTCCGAGCGGAAGACCGTCGAGCTCCGACGCGAAAAATTCGAGACGAGGCGGCGTCTATAAACTTCCGAAGCGGAAGACCGTCGAGCTCCGGCGTTACATATCGAGAGACGAGCCGTCTATAAACTCCGAGCGGAAGACCCTCGAGCTCAGGCGTTAAATATCGAGAGACGGGCCGGCGTCCTTCGGCGGAAGACCGTCGAGCTCCGACGTTAAATATCGAGAGACGAGCCGGCGTCTATAAACGTCCGAGCGGAAGACCGTCGAGCTCCGACGTTAAATATCGAGAGACGAGCCGACGTCTATAAACGTCCGAGCGGAAGACCGTCGAGCTCCGACGTTAAATATCGAGAGACGAGCCGGCGTCTATAAACGTCCGAGCGGAAGACCGTCGAGCTCCGACGTTAAATATCGGGAGACGAGCCGGCGTCTATAAACGTCCGAGCGGAAGACCGTCGAGCTCCGACGTTAAATATCGAGAGACGAGCCGGCGTCTATAAACGTCCGAGCGGCTCGCATTGCGAAAATCTAGCAAAAACCCCTTTGAGGTAAGGCGCGAAGCAAAAGATGGTTAATCGGAATTAAAAATGCGAGCAAGTGAACGAGTGACGTTCGCGCGCCGAGCGGCTGCTTAATTGCGTGGCGAAAGACGTTATTAAAGGCAGGCGGTTTGGGTTCATGTTAGAGCGTGAAGCCGAGCGGAGGAGTTTTAAAGAACACTTCACACAAGACGAAAGAAAATTTTCTTCCCAAAACAAAGGTGACAAGAACAGAAAGATGGTCTATTTACGCCAAATACTAGGCAAACAAAAGAAGTTACAGCGAAAATCAGTCTTGCCGAACGGCGAAGATACAAAAAGGTGAATAAAATACACTCCTCATGCGTCAAAATCAAAAAGGGCATCAGGAATGACGCCCATCACATTAGCCAGATCCTCTGGGGGGATGGTCAGCTCGGCGGGAAGGTGGCCTTTAGTATTCAAATAATCTACCGCCGCCTTAATCGCTTCTTCGAAGGTGAGGGAAATCTTGTCGGTGAACTTCTCTCCGAATTCGTCCGAGCGGACAAACGCCTTCCTCACTTCGTCAGAACGAGCCGACTCCCCGTCCTGATACTCTTTAAGCGTGGCTTGGGCAGCATCATTAGCAGCCTGGAGATCCTTTAAATCCCCTTCGAATTTGAGCAAATCAGCCGAGCGGCTCTCCTTCTCGGTGGCCAGAAGAGCATCCAGATCCTTGATGCGTTGCTCCAGCCCTCTGATATCCACCTTCATTCGGTCCATGTCATCGATGGCCTGGCGCTTCCGGGTGGTCGCCGTCTTGATCTCCTTATCTCGTTGTTTGACCATCGCTTCGAGCCGAACGACCTTGCTCGCTAGATCGGAAGCTCGTTTCCGTTCGGCTTCCAGTAATTTTTTGGCCTTCTCCAGAGCAGCCGTCGACTGTTGGCTGTCTCCCGCGGCCTTGAGTTTTTTCAATTCATCCTCCAACTCGACCAACCGATTGCTAACGACAATTTGCTCCACCCAGTTCTACGAGCAAAAGTGAACAGGTTAAAAACTTAATTCAAATACACGAACAAAGAAAAAGAGCATACCCCGGTGGCCTGTTGAAGGTTGCTGTCGCCGAGCTGCCCGGGGGTCATCGCTTTTATTCGGCGCCGAGCGTCCTCCCAAGCTTTTGCAAGAGGGCCCGTCAAGGTGATCTGCTGCTCGGGGACCACTGGCCGATCAGCAGCAGCCATGTATTCCTCTGAGGGGAGGCGCAGGACGGTTTTAATTAAATTTGGGCCACTCGGCTCGCCCTGAGAAGCATCGGCCTTACCGGATGGCCCACCGGTGGACGAGGAAGGAAGCTCGCCCAAACGCCTGATACGGCGCAGAGTTTTTGAAGGGCTGGACGGCGGCACCTCAGAGCTTGCCCTCGGAGAGCCATGTGGGGTCGGGGTACTCTCTAGGGAAACCGTCCCGGACAACACCGGAGCATCCGCGCCCCGCTCGGGCTATGGCTCATCAAGTGGAATTGAGGCAGATGCAGATTCCGGTCGTCGGCGCTTCCGAGTGAGTAGCGGAACATCATCGGCCGAACGGCCCTCCACCTCGGCTTGGGTAGAAGGTTCTGTGCCGCCCGCTGCCTCGTCGTGAGAGGTAGTAGCTGCTACGGCTTTAGGGGCATCCTGGGTCCCCTCGCCTAATTCGCCGGTCGGATCGGCTGGATCAAGGCCCCGCTCGGCGACCTCCTTGTTCTTCACCGCCTCAATTTGAGCTTCTCCGTCGCCTTAGCGCAGCCACATAACTTCAGCTGCAGAAACAAAGATTAAATCAATTAGAACAAAAGAAAAAGGAGGGATGAGAATCGCTTACTCATGCTGCAAGGCAGATCGGCTGGGGTGGAAGACAGGCCGAATATATACATTACTCCTGGGAGGAGCAGCTTGTCAATGTGATAGCGCTGACCCACCAACTGCTCGGCCGCATGAAGGTAAGCCGCATCACCTCTAAATTTGCCGAGCTCCGGTTGCGCTGGCATCGCCGTCTGCCACTTTGTACGATTAGTTGGCAGCTCGGGAAAACGCACATAGAAAAAGTGCTCCTTCCAATGTTTGTTGGAGCTTGGCATATTATCAAAAAGGACAAAACCTATCCTAGATTGAAAAATAAAGGTACCCCACTCGGCTTGCTTGGGATAAAAAAAGTAGTGAAAAATCTTAGGGTCGAGGAGGATGTTGTTCAGTTTAAAAAGGACTATCACTCCGCTCAACAGCCTAATGGAGTTAGGGACTACCTGGCCGAGCGGAATGCGAAAATAATTGCAGATTTGTAAGAAGAACTTGTGGGGTGGAAAGCGTAGCCCGGCCAAAAATTGGTCTCGGAAGAATAGAACGGTGCCGGACGGCGGTTCATGAGGCCGATCGGCCAGTGTGGCTAACACTATTTGGTGGTCGGTCGGCAGATCATAGGTGCGAGTGAGGCGCAAGGCGTCCTCCTCGTCGAACCGGCTTTCCATGGTCGAATACCAAAGACCCGGAGCACCGCCGGTCGGCTGTGAGGTATTGGTCATGGTATAAGGCCAGGGATGGACGTGTGAAGGAAGGAAGGAGAAATAAAACTAGGAAAGAGTGCGGGATGATAAAAGAAATAGCTAATAGAGAGAAGAAAGGAGAGGCAACAAGGAAGAGGAAGTCTTACGGGCAAGGGAGATGATCGGAAGAAGCTGTGGGGTCGCCGGAGAGCCGGAACGCAAGGTCGCCGGAGAGCTGGAACGCAAGGTCGCCGGAGAAAAAATGAGCAGCGAAACGTCGGGAGGAGATGAGGCCGAAATGCGGCGGAAAGCGGAAGTCGGAGCTTTATAAGGGCGGCCGCTATTAATTTCAGTCGTCCGATCCAGGTCGCCGGTATCGAGGTCGTCATCTATCCGTTCATTTCAAACGGCGGCTGTCCCATCGGAAGTGACGCCACCGCCATACGCTGACAAACGCACGATCGCCACGTGTCAGCAGGATACTGGCCGCATTTAATGAGCTCCCCTTACCGTGCGTAGCGTACGTGATGGGTAGTAGGGGAGAGCATCGGACATGGATTCCAAGGGAACACAAGGCACGGACAAGATACCGCCGAACGGATGAGTATCCCTATGCCTGGCCGAGCGGCCTAATGCAGTGATCATTGCTCAGTCAGATCGGCAGTCCAGTCAGTCAGACTTCGCCTCCTTCAACTAGACTCGAGGGGAAGGCAAGTGATCCGGTGGTAAGAGCCCGGGACCCCTTAACGAGGGGTCAACGCCACGTGGAGGTCAAAAGGCCAGGTGGTCCGTCGAAGAAGGGTGAGCCGACCGGACTCATGAGAAAAGGGCAAGCCGATCGGTCTGCCAGTAAACATCTGATAGTAAAAGGCGCCCTGACAGGGATCGGGGTTCCGACGCTCAATGAAACAGTAAATAATGACCGAGCGGAAGGCTTAAGAGAAGGCAGGACGTAATGGGCGCGCCGCCCGGCCGGCGCAGGGAATTAAAGCCTTCCGGACGGCGCTCTTCGTCTAGCCGACCGGATGGACGTCCTGGCCGGCGGTGGGTAAATAGGGACAGGAACATCTGCTGATAGCCGTCAAGTTGTATGACTAAGTCATACTCCTAGTCTGACAACGGGGTGTCATGTTGTCCCATCGAAGGCGCGATGGGACTGTTGCAGTATGGCGTCAGGTAAGTTTTCTGACAAACACATACCGAGGTATGGGCTGCGGACACATACGCGCCTCGGTGGGCGTGTAGAAGTTCTTTCACCGCTCTATATAAAGAGCCGCAGACTTCGCCGGAGGTACGCGTTCAAGGCCTTTGGAGCTACTTTTTCCACCATTTGCTTGCCTGACTTGAGCGTCGGAGGGTCGCCGCCGGGAACCCCTTTCCGGCCCGACTTCTGTGCAGGTTCGCCGGAGCTTCGTATGACTAGCCGGAGGCCCACGTCATCGACTAGGAGAGCGCCACGTGCCCAGCGTCCGTTGAGTCAGCGGAAATAGTGCGAGGGCTCAAAGTCAAGCTAGATCACACGAGAGGCAGTTGGGTGGACGAGCTGCCGAGTATTTTATGGGCCTATCGTACGACACCCCGAGAAAGTACAGGTCTGACACCCTTCCATTTAGTATATGGTAATGACGCAGTAGTACCCCTGGAGGTCGGGATACCGTCTATGAGAAGAAAGATGTATGACGAAGGGAACACAGAGCGACGACTGGTCGAACTAGATTTCATCAGCGAAATTCGTGAACAAACAGCTGCCAGGTTGGAAGCCTATAGACAGAGGATGAGACAAAATTATAATAGAAGGGTGATCCCCCGATTCTTCGGAGAAGGAGATCTAGTCTGGAAGCAGATGAAACCCTTAGGGGAATTGACGAAGTTGGCGCCTCAATGGGACGGACCATACAAAGTTATCAAGAAATTGGCATCGGGGGCCTATTATTTGCAGGATGCTCAAGGAAGGAAGCTAGACCGACCTTGGAGTGCTAACTATCTACGACCCTATCGAGTTTGAAGGGTGCCGACTCTATGAGTATAAGCCAGGTTGGCCGAGGGTTCCAGAGACGGTAGGATATGCAATTAAAAATTTAAAGATACGCATGTACATGTAAAATCTCATCAGTTTTAAGCAGTTGAAACAAATGATTTGAAAGGAGCAAAGATCTCATCCGGAAAACCTTGGATGATCTTGTCCTGATCCAAGAAGTCTGCGGGAGGGATGGAGTTCAAGAAATTCTGCGCGTGAAGCTGTCGGATAACTCCAGCCGCCGTGTAGGGTACGGTTGCAGAAAAACGTGCCCCGGCTTGGGATAAAAACTCAGGAGAGCTCAGATATGACATTCGACTTTGAAGGCAACGATCACTCTCTCCTTCCCGATAGACCGCCAAGGCAGTGGATACTCCCGTCAGAGCCGCTCGAGACTGGGATAGTTCTGCTTTCAGAGCCCTCAGTTCAGATGCTTGAGTTTCCAGTTGAGCTGCCTGAACCTCCAATTTCTTGTTCCTCTCCTGCAGAAGGGTATCCTTGGACTGTATTTCCTGAGCCTGGTGGGCTAGTTGTTGCTGATACCCTGCCTCAGATGCAGCTCTCTCCTCCTTCAAAGCTTGGAGCTCATCTTTGACCTGCACCAGGGACCTTTTCTGCCGATCGGTCTGGTTGGTTAAGGCTTGGACTTCTGCTCGCAATGCATAACTGGCTTGGACGGGGTCATTCAGTTGCAGCTCTAATTCAGAGACTCTCTCTTGGAGTTCTTTGCTTTCATGATGGAGGGCGTGGAAGGATTGGTTCAACACCAAAGATTCTGCATGAGTCTGGATGGAAGATATAACCCTCAGTTAAGGCAAACCAATACCAAGTGTAAGGTGAAGAATACTTACTTTAGCCCAGGACTTTGAGAACCTATCCATCTGAACTAATGGCGACGCGCTATCCATTTGACTCATGCTCTCCGCCCACAAGCTGCCGAGGCTGCCTCTCATCATCAGAATGCTCGTGGGGGCGTCGTGTCGACGAGCTAGAGCAGCTTCAGAGGGAATAGTGGTCCTGCAATGATGGCGGGAGGAGGAGGAAGGTTGAGCAGGGCCAGCGTCAGAACCAGGAGGAGCAGGAGGTGGCTCGGGAACGGGCTCAGTTGGCACGGGGTCATGACGATCGCCTGGGCTGTCTTCCTCAGCAGGAGTGGGGGCAGAGCGGAATGCAGCTGGTCTTCCCCTGTAAGGGTTGGGAGAGGCTGCCAGATAAACGAAACAAAAGTGAAGAAGGGAGTGGGGTCAGAGTCAGCCACGATGGCAGCAGGGAGCAATATGGTAGTAAAAGGAACAGGATTAAGCACTCGTGAAGTCAGACTTGGTCTTTGACGCCGTCTGTGAAGCAGGGGCTGGTTGTCAGAGTCAGAATCATCAGAGCAAGGATGACCCCATGAAAAGGTTGAAGCACCTCTGTCTGTGGCGCCCCGACCGGATGAGCCTCGACCTACGCGATGGGGGGCTGCGCGAGCACGTCTGGAGGCCCGGGAGGCTCCTCGGAAGAAGCGTCTGGCCAGACGGCCGGCTGGATCACGACCCCGACCTCGGCTCGGGGCGACAGGTGAAGGAGAAGCGTTGTGTGAGGCGGGGTTGGAAGTAGGCTGAGGCGCTGCCCCAAATGAGGTGAATCCAAAATGAGGGAGTAGCCTCCTCTCCAAGATCACCCGACCGCGCCGCAGTATTTCCGGATCACTGAGGGGCAAAGACAGAACTTCTGATGCGCGATGCAAAACCTTAGCTGTAGGCACCAACGCGAAGGGTCAGTCTAACAGAAAATGAGCGAAAGGGGGAGCTCAGCACGAACTTACCTAAGGAGTGCGGTGTTTCAGGAGAAGGGGGGGCTTAGCCTAAAATAAGAAAGTAGGTCGCCAGATAGCAGTCTTGTTAGATTCAGGCGCCAATCCTCCATCTGGGTTGCAGCCATACTAAAGGGGAGGTCCATATGGAACTCTTCCAATGCCGGGGCTAGAGGCAGAGCAGATTGCCAGCGCATGGGCCAGTCTGTTTCCTCTGGAAACCGGAGAAAAAAGAACTTTTCCCTCCAGTTAGCACTGGGAGGAGGAAGAGGAGAGAAGAAAGCAGTGTGACTGCGAGCTTGGAAATAAAAAAAACCGTCGACGTGCCGAACAAGAGCAAAGAAGCAATGAAAAAGGGGAGCTGACCAGGAAACCTCACAAACTTCGCAGAGTATTACGAAGCCACATAAAATCTTTATGGAATTGGGAGTTAGCTGACCTAGGGGGATCTTAAAGTAGCGGCACACTCCAGACAAAAAAGGATGTGGGGGTAGACGAAGGCTAGATACAAATTGTTCAGTAAAGAAAGTACAAGAACCAGGCGGAGGATCAAAGTACAGGTTCACACCAGTAGGGATGATGGGGTGAAAGCTAGTAGGGATTTCATAAATGTACCGTAGGTCATCCCAATCCAACTCAGCAAAAGTCGAAGCGTCTGGGAAGTGCTCCGCCAACAAGGAGATCCAAGAAGGAGAAGCCATTGCAGAAGAGATCATCTCAGAAGATAGGAAGAGCAAACGAAAAGAAGAGGTTTGGAGAAAAGGGAGGGTTGCGACAAAGTCTCGGAAAAAGTCAGTCAGCGGCGGCGACGTTTGGGTGCTCCGTGGTGATGGCGAATCATAAGGGAAGGAAAGAAGCAAGAAGATACTTATAGGTATTGCGGAGGAAGGACATTTTCGTAAATTGACAACGTACGGTTGATGCAAGGGCGGAAAGAGGCAGGGAACGCCTTGTGATGATCCTCGAAAGTATAACCAGGGGGCATTATAGGAAAGGCAAGGGCTCGAGATATGAAGCGCCTCCTAAGATGATTGCTCCAAGCAGGACAAAAGCGTACGGAGGAGCCACTAGAAAGGTGGGTAGATCAAATCAGCGGGCTTCAGGGACATGCAAAGAAAAGTCTAGCCCTGGTCGGGCTAGGTATAAAGGCAACTATCGGAGGAAGAGCGACGTAGCTGAGCAAAATAAGCAAGGGCGAGCGGATTAGCAGGGATCAACCAAAGCCGCGGACGACCTACTAAGGAAAGAAGCAAGCTAAGGACACATGAAGGGGAAGCCATACGATTATCCAGACATAAGGGCAGATAAGTATAATCATCCAAAGTTCGATAGGACCACGCGAATAAGTACAATCACGGAAGATTCAGCGTTAGCACATGAAAGTTAACATTACAACATGTCGCCAGTCACACGACATCCGAGGAAGAAGGGGCAGGGTCACTGGAAGCCAACGGAAGGGGCCCAGGGTCGGCTGGCACTATGGCGGAAGACGCAAGATCAGTGGACGCTTCAGGAGCAGCAACAGGAAGGGCCGGGGCAGAAATATCCATGGAAGCCAGATCGGCCGCAGGGTGAGGAGCCTCCATGGAGAAGAGTCCATCATCCGCTTCGAAGGAAGGGAAAGTTTCCTGCGGCAATTCCCTGGATAGGCGAGCTGTGCCCAGAAAGGTGGCAGGAGGTGCCGAGCGTAGAAAGTCTTGCTCGAAGGCCTGTTTGACCCCGCCTGCGACCCCATGACACAGCAACAAGACCATCCAGCGCCCCAGCTTTTGGTAGAAAAAGGAAGAGCTGACATAGGCCAGTCTGTAGGCTTTCAGCCGCCCTGGTTCACCGGCCTGGTACACTTCCAGGCTGTTCTTGTTCTTGGCAGCCTCAGCGCAAGCCACAGATAAATCGCTCTGGCCTTGAGACACTGCTTCCTGGGCCTGCGCGAGCTCCGCTTGCAAAAATAGAAGAGTGTTTTGGCAAGCTTCCCACTGAGTCCGCACGGTTGCCTCCCGGCTAGCGGCAGCACTAGCCAGGGCCTGGGCATCGGCCAACCCCATTTGCAAGAGCTCCTGACTTTGCCGTAGCAATCTCAACTCCGCTGATCGGGAGAGCAGCTCTGCCTCTTTGTCTTTTAGCTCAGAAACTGCCGCTTGATGACGCTCCGCTTCAGAAGCCAAGGAAGACTCACTTGTCTTTAAGGCCGCCTCCAACTTTTGAAGTTTATCGAAGGCAGCATGGGAGATGGTTCGGGCAGAGGCCGCAGATTCCCCGGCGGCACGCAGATAAGCATCCAAGCTTCCGAGGGAAGGCTCAGGAGGAGCTGAGGAAGCCACAGGGGGCTCTAGTTCCTGAAGACGTGCCTTGAGCACCGCGTTCTCTCGCTGAAGCTCGGTCGCTCGCTGAACGGCACTCAGACTCGCGGAACAGGTCTGCAGGTGGCCATAGGAAGGGAAAGGAGGTTATAGAAGCATATGAATACCCAGAAGAGGAAGAAGAGGAGCTTACCGCTACCAAAGAACGAGCAATTTGATCAAACCCCTCCAACGGGGAACTGCTCTCCCAGAATTGGCGGTTGGCTGATTGCCAGGAGGTGGCCAAGTCCCCATAGAAATCGACCCTACCAAAGAAAGAAGATAGGTCGACAGCGAGCGCGTAAGCCGGGTCGGTCCCTGAAGGAAGTCTCCAGGAAGCCTCGAAAGCTAGGTCTGCGGAAGGCAGGTTCAGAGTCGGCAGGGCTGAGCTCATAGGCACAAGAAGAGGAGAGGCTGGGTGAGTCAGCAAGCCCAGGGGCTGATCGCCAGAGGACGAAGGCGGGGCAAGTAATACACTCTGGATTGGTACCGGAGCTGTCAGGACCAATGACGGGTCTGCCACTTCCAGATCAGAGGTCTTCTCCCGGGCCAAGCTTGTCTCCTGGGTCGAGCTCGTATCCGAGGACCTAGAGGGGGAAGAGATACTCACTACACGTTGACGACGAAGAGGTGGAGGAGAAGTTGCAGGGACCAGAGCCGCTCTCTTGCCCTTGCGCGTAAGGCGTAGCTTCATAGTAGGAGGGAGCGAAGGCACTTGTCCTGCTGGCGATGGCTCAGATGCAGGTTGATCAGAGATGCGGGGTAGGGCTGAGTCTGCAAGGCTGGGGGCAGGTGGCTCAATAAACGCCGAGGCGGCTACCGTCTCTGAGGTTCGGGGTCTCGAAGGCTGTGGACCAGCGGAAGCAGCGGGGTCAGAAGATAGGCCTTGTGTTAGCTCCTCGTTCAGAGCTTGCAGAACGGCCACCGAGGGTGTCTCCTGATTGGAAAAAGAGTGGAGGATGACATCCACTACAAGAATAAGAGGAAAAAGCACCTCAGTTAGCGAAGAGCGGCGTATAAAAAGTAACAACTTACCAAAAGGAGCTCCGATTTCTGTGGGAACAGGACTAAGACCAAAAGCGTACAGAATGCCTTCTAGCATCAATACAGACAAGTGAACAACAACACCGCTCAGCTTGTCCGCAGCTGCGGAGCAGGCAGGTTCATGAACGTGCGAAGGGAAGTCTGAAGCAAGGATGGGACGCCATTGGGAAGGCCCGGTTAAGGGGACAGGGGGCTTGAGGAAGAAAAAGCGAGATCTCCAGCCTTTATTGGAAGAAGGTAAGTCATCAAAAAACTTATAGCCCGGCTTGGCCTGAACGTTGAATACCCCCGCCTCGGCCCTCCGGAAGGAATAGAAATGATGGAATAATCGAGCGGTCAAGGGAATGTGATAAATGCGGCACAAGATGATGGTTCCGCAGACGGCTCGGAATACATTAGGGGCAAACTGAGAAATGCTGAGGCCGCAGTACTGACACAACTCGGAGAAGAAAGGGTGTAAAGGAAAGCGAAGGCCGCCTAAGACTTGATCCCTAAAGACGGTGACAAAACCTTCGGGAGGAGAAGAGGGGTGTTCAGTGGACAAAGGGAGACGAAGCTCATACGAGGAATCTAACTTCAAATGGGATTGCAGTAAAGACAAGTCGTGATGGTCCAGATCAGAGATATAGCATGAATACCAGAAGGTTTCCTTACCGTCCATGATTGTGAGGAGTAAGCAAAGGCGGAGGTCGAAGACAAGAGGGGTCACAGGTCGGGCGCGAGCAGGAAGACGAGAAGTTGCACTATCAGAAGAGGCCACAAACAAGAGAAAGAGGATAGCGAAGCGTCGAAGTGAAGACGGCGGACTGCCTTTAGGGTTTATAAAGCCCATTCATTCCTAGGAAACATCGAGAGTCGAGCCAAGTATCTTTTTGGATAATACGCCCCAGCGCCATCAGATGGGAAGTATGCGCCGAAGGGTGCGAAAAAGGGTCGAAAGCTGGCATCAGGAGGCGTGAGCAATAAAGGCACCGGACAGGTGTCATCGCGAGAGAAAGCGCATTAAAGATTGACATAGCGAGGTAATCATGAAGGGGCATGGCCCCAAAAAAGGGGCATTCTTCATGAAAGGCCCGAGGCTAGGCGGGAAGTCTCAGAAGCCAGGCAATTCAAAAGGGTCGCGAATGAGACAAGGCAGGTCAGCAGAAGTGAATGTCATATCAGAGAAGTATCATGAGGGCCTGTGGGGGTGTTGCTTGCTCGATCATCCGAGCAAGTAGCTCTGCGTAGGCAGCCCTTGATCCGATCAGCTAACCAAGCGCATCGCAAGAACTGCGGGGTCATCATAAGCTGCAAGGGCACTGTGGCCCAAGGGTTGAGTAGGGTTTTTACGCTCCCTTCTCTATTCTTAATTTTATACCATACATAATGCAATTGCAAAGAGAAACGCGACGCGAATGAGTAAGCCCAAAGCTAGCAATAACGACCAGATCAACCAAAGCAATGAAGTCGGCAAAGGCGAGACGGATGAAGGCGGAGAAGAGCAATGCATCTATGACATCACCGTTTGGGGTCCAGCTGGTCTCGGACCAGCACCATCGCCACCGGTCTCGGACCGGAGTATCATTACTGGTCTCGGACCAGCGCCATCGCCATCGGTCTCGGACCGGAGTATCATTACTGATCTCGGACCAGCGCTATCGCTACCGGTCTCGGACCGGAGTATCCCAGACTCTCGTCTCAGTGCGAGTTAAAAGTGAGCTCTGTTCTCACGCCCAACGACCTTTCAGGTCGGCTCCCATGCGAGAATTAAAAGTGAGCCTTGTGCTCACGCCCAACGACCTTTTAGGTCGGTAGTCCCAGACTCTCGCCCCAGTGCGAGTTATAAGTGAGCTCTGTACTCAGCCCAACGACCTTTCAGGTTGGCTCCCATGCGAGAATTAAAAGTGAGCCTTGTGCTCACGCCCAACGACCTTTTAGGTCGGTAGTCCCAGACTCTCGCCCCAGTGTGAGTTATAAGTGAGCTCTGTACTCACGTCCAACGACCTTTCAGGTCGACTCCCATGCGAGAATCAAAAGTGAGCCCTGTGCCCACGCCCAACGACCTTTTAGGTCGGTAGTCCCAGACTCTCGCCCCAGTGCGAGTTATAAGTGAGCTCTGTACTCATGCCCAACGACCTTTCAGGTCGGCTCCCATGCGAGAATTAAAAGTGAGCCTTGTGCTCACGCCCAACGACCTTTTAGGTCGGTAGTCCCAGACTCTTGCCCCAGTGTGAGTTATAAGTCAGCTTTGTTCTCACGCCCAATGACCTTTCAGGTCGGCTCCCATGCGAGAATTAAAAGTGAGCCTTGTGCTCACGCCCAACGACCTTTTAGGTCGGTAGTTCCAGACTCTCGCCCCAGTGCGAGTTATAAGTGAGCTCTGTTCTCACGCCCAACGACCTTTCAGGTCGGCTCCCATGCGAGAATTAAAAGTGAGCCTTGTGCTCACGCCCAACGACCTTTTAGGTGGGTAGTCCCAGACTCTCGCCCTAGTGCGAGTTATAAGTGAGCTCTGTTCTCACGCCCAACGACCTTTCAGGTCGGCTCCCATGCGAGAATTAAAAGTGAGCCTTGTGCTCACGCCCAACGACCTTTTAGGTCGGTAGTCCCAGACTCTCGCCCCAGTGCGAGTTATAAGTGAGCTCTGTTCTCACGCCCAACGACCTTTCAGGTCGGCTCCCATGCGAGAATTAAAAGTGAGCCTTGCGCTCACGCCCAACGACCTTTTAGGTCGGCTCCCATGCGGAAATCAAAAATCATCTCCCCTGCGAAAATCATAAGCGGACTCAGCGCCCACGCCTACCTTTCAGATGGATATGCCTCACGATGAGCGGAACGTCTCCCAATAATCAGGTTAACGACATCTGGCCTTGTTGTAGTTCCTTTATGCAAATTGTAAATATGCAGCAAATATGCAAGGTACGGAGTACGGGAGGTCATCCACCCTACCCCTAAAGCATCAATATTAATGGCGGAATCAGGTTTTGCACGTTCATTGCAGTTTTAATTTTCAGGCACTATGTTGGTTTTATTATCCAGAATTCATACATAAAAATGAGTCATGATGCAACTCTTGGCTCTTACATACGGGGCAGTTTCTAAAAATACTTGCCAGATGAAAGTTGAGCAGGAAAAACTATGCCGAAAAAGGATAGATATACAAGTACAGCAGCACAGTTCAATAAGCAGGCGATACAGCCAAGGCTACAAGAGGGAACGTTTTGCGGCAAAGGAGCCACTGAGACAACTACGGCCTGAACTAGTCTTAACTCGGGGAAAGGATTGGTCATGGAGAATGAGCACTGCCGTGTGAAGAAATGTCTGGGGACTCAGGAGCCTCTGGGGCGTTCAAGGCTCGAGCCAGCTCCGCGTGTAAGGAGTTGATGACTGTTTGTTGCCGAGCGATCGTGTCTTGCTTGTCGTCGAGATACGCACGGAGGAGAGATAGCTCCGTTTCATGCTCTTGCTGCAAGCGTTTCTGAAGGCTAAGTTGGCGCTGCAGGCTAGCCTGGCATTCCTCTTTCCTCGCCTTCTCAGCATGCACGCAAGACTTCGCAACACAATACTGGGCTTCCATGGAGTGCAGGGAAGCTAGCTGACGAGCTCGATCCTTGGATACGCGCTCCAGTTCACGTTCTTTCTCGGCAAGTTGTAAGGTGAGCTGATCTATCCACGTTTGGGAAGGTGGTTGATCAACCTCATCAGAAGAAGGAGAATGCATCGCGTGGGGAAGAAGTTGGTGGAACGCGGGTTAGCAAAAGAAAGTGGGAAAGCGTGACAGAAGAAGGATGGAATAAAGAAGTGACCGTAAGACTCTTTATAAAGAGGATGGGGAGCCAAGTCAAAGCAACTACGTGGGCACGGTACCCCAAGCGACTAGCAAAGCAATTGAGGCATGGTATCCCCAGTGGCGCGACACAAAGGTTGGCGTGTGAGGCAGGAAGCAGGGCGCACAGAGGTGTGGTAAGACACAGAGATAGGCTGAGGTCATAGAGATATGCTGAGGTGACGGAGATATGCTGAGATCTTAAAGGTGTACTGAGGTCTAGTCAGTCAGACTGTCGTCCTCCTTCGACTAGACTTGTGAGGGAGGCTTGTGATACGGTTAGTGATACGGTTAGCAATGGAGGGGCCCAAGAGGAAAGGGTGAGAAGGGTCAAGGTCATACAGCGATCAAAAGTCAAGAGGACGTAGCGGTCAATAGTCAAGGTGACTGGGCAGTCAATAGTCAAGGTGACTCGGCAGTCGATAGTCAAGCTGACTAGGCAGTCAGAGGCAAGCGTATGGGGTAGTCAGAGGTCAGGCAAACTTGTCGATCAAGGGGGCAAAGTAGTTGAAAGACAAAGGGAGACGATAGGCGGAACACCGGGCACAGGTTGGGATCGGCAGAGCTAGGTAGAGGCAGCTCGATCTACAGGCCTGCGATTCGAAGGCCCGGAAGTGCAAGTCACAAATCACAGGTCGGAAGAGGCAGAGCTGTGTAAAGACAGCCCGATCTACAGGCCTACGGTCGAGGGCCAGCAAATACTCACGGATCGGGATCGGCAGAGCTGGGTAGAGGCAGCTCGATCTACAGGCCTACGATTCGAAGGCCCGGAAGTGCAAGTCGCAAATCACAGGTTGGAAGAGGTAGAGCTGTGTAAAGACAGCCCGATCTACAGGCTTATGGTCGAGCACCAAGAAATACAGGGTACAGAGTACAGACCGTGATCGACAGGGCTGTTCAGGGTTAGCCCGACTGACAAGTAACGCTCGGAGGCGGGATCTGGTCGAGGGGTGTGAGGTAGACGCAGACACGATAAATAAGATGAGTTGAGCTGTGCAGGAGTCGGAAGATCACAATTGTCCGTCAAGGGTAATCATTACATACTAATGAGATGTGCGAAGGCGGAGGTTCCTAAACGAAAAGATGCCCTCATAACCAATAGCAGCCAGACAGATGTCCTTCACTACAAGACTGTTAGAGTGTATACTAAAAGCCTAGCTTTTGGTATAAACATTTATCTAGAAATAAGAATCACATTGGTCAAATGTCTACATTTATGATAAATGTAGTTGCTCAATTAATTAATATTGTAGATAACATGGTGTGTGGTGTCACACACAGAAGATCATGTTATCGGTTCCTTATAAATTATAAACAGTAGCTCACGACTAAGATGGAAAGGAACAAACCATTGGAAGGTCGTAGTGTAATTAGGTGTTAGTTTATCTTAACTATATAATTACACTAGTACACTTAGAGTGTATTGAGTAGGACCATATGAGGTCGTTCTTTTTATACTGACTTTATAAAGGAACAAAGACCTCAGTTATTATGGAAGTGTGTGCTCTTAATCCTAATATAATAACAAGCACATATATTTGATATTTATTTCTTTAATTTATCAATGGGTGAGATTTAGTTCGATGAATCAATAAGCCCGATAAGTTGGGAAATGATATCACTTATAGTGTGTGTTGTTGATTATAGAAGGAAACTGTGTCCTAGTGATACTAGGTTGATAATGTCCTCAAGAGGAGCTCATAAGGATTGTCATGTTAAACCCTGCAGGTGGACTTAGTCCGACATGATAATAAGGTTGAGTGGTACTACTCTTGGACTAAGAAATTAATTAAATGAGTTGTCAGTAACTCACTTAATTAGTGGACATTCGATATCTTAAACACAGGGAGACTAACACACTCATAATAAGAAGGAGCCCAAAAATGTAATTTGGGATTGGTGCGGTAGTTCAATAATGATTCTCTAGTGGAATGAATTATTATTGATAAAATTAAGTTGTGTGTTCGGGGCGAACACGGGATGCTTAATTTTATCGGGAGACCAAAACCAATTCCTCCTCTCGGTCCCTATCGTAGCCTCTTATTTATAGAGTTCTATACCCACCTATACCCACCTTCTATACCCACACAATAGGGGCTGGCCAAGCTAGCTTGGGAACAAGCTAGGGCCGGCCTAGGTATAAAATTGGGTGGCCGGCCCTAGCTTGAACCCAAGCTAGTGGGGGCCGGCCAAATTAAATTTAAAAGGAATTTTAATTTTAGTTTTTATTATGTGGAAGAATTAATTTATTAAAGAGAATTAAAATTAAAATATCTCTCTTGTAAAAGATCTACAAAAGATTAAAGAAAGAGATTAGATCTCTTTCCTTATTTGTAGATTGGAGAGTTATTTTATTTTCTCTTTAAAAATTATCCACATGTTGATAAAATTAAAATTATAAAAATTTCTTTTTATCAACCATGAAGAGATTTTTAAAGAGAAATTTTATTTTTAAAATTTCCGGAAACAAATTAGGAAGTTTTAATTGTTGATTAAAACTTGTCCAATTTGCTCTCCAATGATGTGGCCGGCCATTGAAGTTTAATTTGGAAAATTTGTTTTATTTTTCTAAATTAAATCATGTCAAGGAAATTGAGGAAATTTTATTGTAATTAAATTTCCTAATTTGCCTAGGCCAAGGAATATAAAAGAAGGGGTGAGGGTGCCTTCATGAGATACAACCTCTATTGTTTTCTCTCCCTCTTTTCCTTGGTGTTGTGGCCGGCCATCATCTCTTCTCTTCTTCCTCTTTGTGGTGGCCGAAACTCTCTATTGCTTGGAGGTCTTGTGGAGGCCGGATACTACTTGGAGAAGAAGAAGAAGAAGGAGAGGAAGCTTGCATCTCTTAGAGCTTGCTTGGTGTATTTCTTCTTCCTTGGTGGAGCTTTCTTGTTTTGGCCGAACCTAGCTAGGAGGAGAAGAAGGTGCTTGGTGGTTTCTCATCTCGGAAGATCGTTGCCCACACAACGTCCGAGGTTAGAAGAGGAATACGGTAGAAGATCAAGAGGTTTTTCTACAAGGTATAACTAGTAATTTTTCTTTCCGCATCATGCTAGTTATTTATGGAAATAATACCAAATACAAGAGGCTTACGTTCTAGTATTTCGAATATGTTTTTCGAAGTTGTGTTCTTTTGTTTTCTTTCTTTTCCTTGTGATTTGATTGTTCTCTTTGGTTAACCTAAAGTTATTTTAGGAAATTAAATATTAGCTTTCTATTAAAGGTTTTGTCTAGTCGGTGGTGGTTGCTCCCATATCCAAGAAGGCCATGTGCCTCGCCACGTCAGTACTGGGAACCTTTTATGGAAATTAATATTTAATGGAATTAATAACTTAAGGAGACTTGGGTCGAACGTGTTAAGTTCCGCAGGAGATCCAAGTCAAAACCTAAAAGAACAAATAGATTAAGTTTTGGATCAAACGTGTTAAGTTCCGCAGGAGATCCAAGTCAAAACCTAAAAGAACAAATAGATTAAGTTTTGGATCAAACGTGTTAAGTTCCGCAGGCGATCCAAAATTTAATTTAAAAGAACACATGGTAGCTAGGAAAAGGTTCAGACCTTTGTACAAAATTTTTGTACAGTGGAACCTCTAGGTTTTCCGAGTAGCAACCAACAATAAAACCCATGTGTAAAGGCGGAGGTTCCTAAACAAGAAGATGCCTTCACGACCAATAGCAGCACGACAGGTGTCCGGGATATACGACAAAGCCCAGCATGTAAAGGCGGAGGTTCCTAAACAAGAAGATGCCTTCACGACCAATAGCAGCACAACAGGTGTCCGGGATATACGACAAAGCCCAGCGTTTAACGTTTTCTGACAGGGTTGCAGGTTCTAGAAGCGGGGCGGGTGCATAAAAGAGGAGGATTCCTCGTACGCGGGTACGCTCTCTCTTCACTTTTTCCACAACTTTTCATCTTCAGTCATTTTTGAGAGCTCTCTGCTTTTTCTGGGGAAAAAGGACCTGACTTGAGCGTCGGAAGGCCTGATCCGGGGACTTTTTCCCTGAGTTCTGGTCTCTAACGTGAGGAGGGGGATCGTCTGAGTGTGTGCAGGATCCTGCAGCGTCGTCAGCAGCCCGTGGGAGCCGAATCACCCACAACTTTCCGTCAACAACCAAGCCGTCGCGACCAGCCTTCGTCCGACTCAGTTTTCGGACAGGATCAGTAACTGTCAATTAAGTTAGTGAAACTCAAAATTAAATTATATTAATGTCCTTTCTTATCACACTAAAAATAATTTTAAATTTTATTAATAATTTCCACAGACATATCAATCAGGAATCTAAAATTCAAAACTTAGCTGCGATGTATTATTGAAAATTTTTTACATTAATCAATCAGTGATCTAGAGTTTGAGACGCAACTGTACGTATTATTGAAATTTTTTTCATCATTAATTTTCTATGTTGTTGTTTTATATAAAAAAATATGTATTGTGATGGTTCTCTTTAGTTCTACATCATAGAATTGACAATACTGCGAGTAGAGAAACTTCTATAAATACATTAGGCCGACAACATTAGAAAGCATACTTTTCTCGACTTTTTGGCTAAGATCAAGTTATATTAAATTAATTTTTTATAAGGGGAGGTCTGTTATAGAAGTTTACTGTTGGAATCTTCGAACGTCACCCTTACATTACACTATTACATGGGGCTATCACATCCTTATCCAATTTTTGTGCAACCTTTTAAAGTCCCTTAAAGAGTAAAGAGCGACACTCGAGATAGGTACTTTATACTTAATGACTCTGTTTAGTACTCATGTATTATATTATAAACATTCATGTATTATATTATAATTGTTGCGTGTACATGATCACTGGTTAAGAGAAAGATTAAAAGTGTAATTAACTGGCATTTCATGGTGATGGAGATACGTAATTATGGAGTGGAGCCCTGCAATTAAAACTATTGGGAGATGAGTTAATTCTTCCTTCCCTTCATTATTTCATTGTCCTCCCAATAACGATGTAAGGATAAGGCATGATTATTTGATTAATTAATGCAACTAAATATATCTTATTAGTCAATTAATTAGGTAAAATGATTGCAAAATAAAATTATATATATATATATATATATATATATATATATATATATATATATATATATATATATATATATATATATATATATATATATATATACTTTTTCTAAACTTTATCTGAGATCATTGGAATCTTTTGAAATAACCTCTTTTTTTATTTATGATCAAAAGTGCATGCCATCTTATCACTATATATTTAAAGTTACGAGATTATAACTACTCTAATATGATGTTTGATCTATATTAAGTTACAAGATTATAACTACTCTAATATGATGTTGATCAATATTGACAATAACGGTAGATGTTATAAGCCTACAACTATTATTAGTGTTAATCAGAATAAAAAAGATAAGATAATTTTTTAAAATGTTAACATATAAAAATGTAAAAGAAGTTATGTAACTAATCAATTTATAATTATATTTTACAATAATTTTTTAAAAAAATATATTTATTAATGAATGGGTTAAAATATGTGGGAGAATGCTTTCATTCAAAATTCAATTATTTAGAAATATAAATAGATGCTTTTAATAAGTCATGAAAAATTGATCCAATTTTATACAAATTAGCCAGAAAACCGATATGGTTTTCTTTTACTTGTATTTCTACACACTTTAGATAGTCAACTCGTGAAAAAGAGTGACGCAAATGCAAAATACAGTAAACAGGGCAATAACACATGGCATTCCAACAATAGTTAATATTCAAGTCTTCAATGCTCAACGGGGAAAAAATTGACAAAGTATGGTTGTATCTAGCACGATCGTTTGCACATACGAAAACAAGAACACTCATGGAAGAATACTTTCAATTATAACTAAATACTAATACAAAAGAACAGTTTACTGAAAGGTAACAAACTGGTCCTTGAATGTAGCCATGCGCAACGCCCATATATGCTTATAAGGACCTGAAAATAGAACCACCATTGTTAAACATGATTGACAGATGTGCAGTTGCAAAGGAAAAATATTACTAGTATTAACTAAGAGAAATCTTTTGCGATGAGCAAGTAATGAAAACACAAATCAAATTTGCACCCTTTTTTTAAAGGAAGTGAACCAAAATTGAAAAACTATCAAATGGATACCTAAGAACTTGATTCAGAAAAACAAACAGAACAAGGTACCCAAGTGACCTCTCATAGCCTATCTCCTCTGATGGAAGGTCAAAGTAGTCTCTAACAAAGTCTCTCCTGAAAATCCTCCTGATTGTCAAACAGACCGTGCCAAAGTAGCACGTTCACTTGAATTTATTCATTAATACCAATTGGAGTAATAATTTATGATTTGTTAATCTAAAATATCTTTAATTGTTTAAATTGATTATTATGTGAGGATTGATGGTTTTTTACCTTATGTGTGAAAAAAACAGATTCATACCAACTTGTTCACTTTTTGACAATTTGCCCTAATCAAGGGTAAAATCTATAGTTTGTTAATGCCATTATCTTCAAAATGTGTTCTTGTAAAAGGATGATTGTTTATGATGTACGGATGGTTTTGGCTCAGTCATTTTGGAAGTCAAATGCATGTTGTTCAATTTGAAGGTTTGGCCATTTTAGATCCAATGTATGACATTTTATCAAAAGGCACACCCAATTTCCCAATACCTAATGAGCACATCATACTTGGGTTTTTATCAAAAAGTGAACTTTTCCCAAATACCCCTCGGTCCTCTGCTTGACCAAACTGCTCTTTGCTCGCCCAAACTATGGCAAGAAGCTAAGTGTTAATTCTTTCTTACCAAAAGTTTTTGATGGCCCTAAAATGCCAAATTGATGCCATTGCACCCTATTAGCTCCTTGAGCCTATTTATACCCTTTTTCTCCCACATTTTTGAACACTTTAGAACCATCAAGTGCTTTTGGACAAGCGTGCTTGGTCATCCTAAAGGGCTCAGATTCATGTCAAATTGGTATCATTGCATCCAGTCACCTAAATCTCTAATTCTTTTTCTTAAAAAAAGATTTTTTGATATTTAGGGCTGTCAAACACTTTTGATGACCCTAAAAGGCTTGGGTTAGTGAAGAATACAATTGCACCCCAGAGTGGGGGAGGTAAAGGAAAGGGGATTGAATCTTGGCTTACTATTTTAGTTGGCTGTGTATTATGATGACCTCATGAACTCAGTTAGTTGGCAACAACTTATTGAATTTCTAAAAGTAGGGGCCTGATAGATGTTCGTTCTTAAAAGCTAGAATGGTTAAGTTTTAGGTTAGATATGACCATTAACCCTTGTATTGGTGCATAAAGTAGAAATAAATTTCAGCTGTATGCGTTGAACAAGAACACAACAATCCTAGCATCCTTAATACCATTGGAAAAGTAGAAAAAAAATTGAATGAAGAAAACCCCCTTTTGCAATCCCTCTCATCTTAGCTTTATTACACCAAATTAGTGCTTGAAACTAGATAAAAGATTGGGAAATCTTTATAACTCGGTAGGCAATGCCAAGAAGGATTTCTTAAGTTATGTAGGTTATTCAGATTGCCATATTCCTTCGAATGAATAATGCAATTTCCTTTAATAGGCGTAATCTGATAGACATCAGGTAATACATCTCTAGTTCCAGGTGTATATCATTTGTAACCTCATGATGTTACTAGCTGATAGTGATAACAAATAGTTTCTTAAGGATCGGTTTATGTTTCAGAGATTTGGCACACGTGTAGAATAGCTTTCAGTGCATTAAGTTTAATTCTCCTCTAATATAATTCTGTAAATGTGTTAGTGACTATAGATAGTGACATCAAAAAAAAATCCAATGGATAGTACTTAGTGAAGCACGCATATTATAGTGATGTAGTACAATAACCATGATTATAAATACAATTTAGGTTAAAATTGTGATCCCATATAAATCAAGGCTTCCAATCAGACATGACAGGAAATTGAGAAGACACAAGCATGCTAGCTAATATGATTTTATCTGAAATCTGGAGTTAGAGTCATTAAGTTAACACAAAAAAAATTATGAAAACTACAAAAACCTTATACAAGCTGATTCTTCCTTAGAAAACTGACTGAACCAAACACCACCATACTTTTGAGGATAATATGAAAGCATCTCAGTTTAATCCTTAACCAGTATTAGAGAAGTTCTAAAGTTATAAATAAATCTTTGTATCCGTTTAACTTGAAACTTTGAATGAAGAATCGCTAGTTTAAGATTTCCCAATTCTTTTTGATTTCCAGATCACCTTACACTGATTCGTAAGTTCTTAATTGAATTAACTGAAAATAATCACAGCCAATAGCAACATTCAGAATGTTTGCATCCAAACAAAAAGTTAAACAATGGAGTTTCAATTATTCAATTCCAACAGGAGAGGACAGAGAAGAGAAAAACAACATAAATTTGCTAACCTAGTCGATCCATTGTCAAGCCATGAGAAGAACAACTAATTAGCCGACTCGGCCGCAGAAGAGGAAGCCGCAGGAATAGAGTGACTGACGACGATCGGCGGGCGCAGAGCTCGTTGCTCCGCCTCCTGCTGCTTCCTGGCGTTGTGCATTTCCTCCGTCTCCACGGCGACCAATCTCTTCACCTGGCCAGTCAGCAATGAATAGAAATGAGAAGAAAGTCGAGAATCCAGGAAGTGTTCAAAAAGGAAAGAAAGGGAGACGGAACCTGGTTGAGCATGCCGAGGAGAGATGGGGTTGTGCGGTGGATGACGGTTCGGTGGCAGCGGCGAAGGCGCATGGCGTCCAGGGTGCGACGGTGGAGGCGGCGGGTGCCAGGGAGGCCGCGCACCAACGTTATGTACAGGCGAGGACTCCACGCGATTGGCACCCGCGCCTTGAAGGCATTGAACGCGCTTCCGCTCATCTCCGATCCCTCTCTACGCCGCCGACGAAGAAGCGACGATGGAAACAGCGAAGGCCTTTCTAGGGCAAAACTGACGTAGTGGAAGAGGAGGCCGGAGATAGAAATAAAAAGGCTTAGATCGTATTTGGGCCGTAGTCCAATTTTATTGATAATTTTCAGCCCAAGCCAATAAGTATAGCTTATAATTCTTTCTTAAAATTATTTTAGATATTATTTTAAAATCTTGTTATCATAAAAATATCTATATATCTTACAAGAACAAGAACCTTCTGGATATAAAATGTAGGTCGTTGAATTAAATTGATCAAACCCATTAATTGGGGAGGATGACGCCTAAAAGTAATTATCCTCGTAAATATAAAGCACTCTTCACTTATTAATTTTCCAAGCCTTCTCATCTCTCTTAGGTTTTTTTTTATTCGAGTCGTTAGCAAGTTAAACTTATTTAATAATTTTGAGTGGATAAATTATTTAAATGTCACATAGTTGAATGATGCTAAAACTAATCCTATAATAGTTGGTATAGGTTCTTATCGTTGAGCATTTCCGTGTTGTGCTTTGAAGTAATGACATCGAAGAATCTCATACATTAGAGGAACAACATGCATAAGGCAGATGCAGTAAGACTAAGGACAATAGAGGTTGATATTATTGAAGCTTGTGTTACTAACTTGGAGCAAACCATGGAGATTAGTGTTGATAGGTAAGAGGAAGATGTTTTGGAAGTAAAGTCCATTATTGGTTCCTCACTGAATGTTTAAATGGTGTAGTTGCAAGACATCACTTATTGGACTTATGACATATATGGAGTAGGAATTGTAAGACTTATGGAGAGAAGCAAATACTCTTGGATATAAGTGATATGAATGAAGAAGAGGTGGAAGAAGAAAGAAATTTCATTGTGAATGAGATTTTAGTTCCACGTTGGAAGTTTCAAGACTTATTGATTGATTTATATTAATTCACATACTTTGATGATGTGAACAAATATATAGGGAGAGACTCTCTCTCATGTGTGGGTGTCCAAGGTGTGCAAATCTAGGGCCCGGATTGCACTAAACTATGTTGGCTCATGTGCGAACATGACTTACACGCCGAATGCCAGATCGGGCAGGATAAAATTTATCCAAGTGGAAACCAACATTTTACTACGTAAACCTTTTTATTGCTTGTGTAATGGATGCATTAAAGTAAGATTAATGCAGATGAAAATGGTTAATCGAAACGCTGGCGTTTCACAGCTCGATGAGCAATGATCATTAGCGTTGTCGTTGATCTGAGCTTCTATATAATGTGGTTGCGATTATAGGTAAAATACACACCAAAAAGTAGCAGAATGTCTCCACCTACGCTCCCTCTTCCTTTGTCGTGCAACTCCTGCTCGACGGAGTGCTTGTGATAGCAATCGAGTACCACTCAGTTCGCCGTGACTACCAGTACTTGGTGAAATCACGGTTAATCGTTGTATCTTGGGAAACAGACGACCCGAGTAAATCTCGAAGCACTGCCAGAGGTGGGGAGAATCTGTTTCAAAGAAACTGCATCAAACGCAAGCCTCGGCCTGCTGCTCACTCTGTTCTGCTGGTCCCACTCGACGTCAAAGCCCGACCGGCCTCTTGCTCGGTTAGCTCGTTCGGTCCCTACGTCCGCTTGTTCGGTCGGCCTCTCCGCTCGCTTGCTCGACATCTTTGCCCGGTCAGCACCAATTCACCCGACCGACACCAGCTTGCCCGGCCTGCCTGCTTCGCTCGATCGGCCACTCGCTAGGCCTGCCTTTCTGCTTTACCTGACCGACCACTCGCTCGGCTTGCCTATCTACTTCGCCTAACCGACCACTCGCTTCGGCCTAACTGCCCGCTCGACCTATCTGCCCGGTCAGTCAAACTACTGCTTGCCCTCTTGACTCTTCAGTCTGCTCGGACTTTGCTGCTCGAAATCAGAGCTCAGACTCGGAGCTCGGACTGCACTTAGCAATTAGTAGAAATCAGCCTTGCTAGCAGCCTGAGATTATCAGCTCAGGTCATCTTGACAGATAAGTGAATTTAGTTCAGTGTTATTTAAATTCAGCTAATACCCTGTAAATCTCCAACAGCGGATTGTTTCTTTCAACAATCTTGAAATAAATTCGATTTTGTTGAGATGACCACTGAACCAATTGTTGAGGTGCAACAAACTCAACATATGCAGGCCCCTTCCCCTCCGATTGGAGTTGTGCCAATCAACCATGGGAAAAGGCAAAGAAGTTCAGTGAACTTCAAGAGGTGGCAACAGAAGATGCTCTTTTACTTGACCACACTCAATCTGGCTCGGTTCTTGACCGAGGACCCTCCCAAGCGTGCTGAGGATGCTGATGGGCAAATCATCAGTGCAGTAGAGGCATGGACTCATTCTGAGTTCCTTTGCCGAAACTACATCCTCAACTACCTTGCCGACTTGTTGTATGCTGTGTACAACACGAAGAGAACGACTAAGGAGCTGTGGGAGTCTCTGGACAAAAGGTAAAAGATGAAGGATGCAGGGGCCAACAAGTTCATCGTGTGCCGATTCCTAGACTACAAGATAGTTGACTCCAAGACGGTGATCAGCCAAGTCGAGGAGTTTCAGGTGATCTTGCACGAGATCCACTCAGAAGGGATGACTCTGAGTGAAACCCTCCAGGTAACTACTATCATTGACAAGCTACCTCCTGGCTGGAAGGACTTCAAGAACTACCTGAAGCACAAGCGGAAGGAGAAGAATGTGGAGGAATTTATTGTTAAACTTCACATCGAAGAAGACA
Organism: Zingiber officinale; assembly: GCF_018446385.1. Classification (NCBI taxonomy): domain Eukaryota; kingdom Viridiplantae; phylum Streptophyta; class Magnoliopsida; order Zingiberales; family Zingiberaceae; genus Zingiber; species Zingiber officinale. Next base: position 38,821,734 of record NC_056002.1, on the reverse strand, counting down.
ACAAGAGTTCAGAGAGAAAGTTGTTCTCTTAGGCTACTGTGAAAGCTAACGTGGTCAAGCACGGTCAAAGCTCGAAACTGAAGAATCCCAAATCTTCCAAGATGGGACCTAGAGGAGGCATCAGCAAGAAGAAGTTCGCTAGGAAGTGCTTCAACTGTGACTGAGTGGACCACAAATCTTCGAAGTGCAGGAAGCCGAAGAAGAAGCAGGAGGCCAACCTGAACGAGGGACTAAAAATGTACGACCTTTGTGCAATGGTCTCAGAACTGAACCTGGTGGGTTCAAATCCGCAACAATGGTGGATCGATACTGGAGCCACCAGACATGTGTCCTGCAATAATGAGCTACTCCATAACTTCGAAGAAGTCACTGGAGACAAATTGTTCATGGGGAACTCAGCAACCTCGGACATCATGGGCCAAGGAAAAGTGGTGCTGAAGATGACCTCATACAAGGACCTTACTTTCAATATTGTATTGTATGTTCTGGAGATTTGGAAGAATCTAGTGTCTGAATCACTGTTAAATAAGCATAGATTTCGTATTATTTTTTAGTCTGACTGAGTTGTATTGTCTAAGAATGGAATGTTTGTAGGAAGGGGTTATGTATCTGATGGGTTATTCAAGCTCAATGTAATGGTTATTATGCCCAAGATAAATAAAAATGAAATATCTTCCACTTATATGCTTGAGTCTTCATGTTTGTGGCATGGTAGACTAGGACATGTTAACTACGATGTGTTGCGTAGATTAATAAATATGCAAAGTATAGCTACATTCCACCTTAACCCAAAATACAAATATGAGATTTGTGCTGAAGCGACAATGACAAGGTCATCCTTTCAACATATTGAAAGAAGTAACGAACCACTTGACCTAATCCACACTGACGTGTGTGACCTAAAAGGTACGTCAACATATGGTGGTAATAAATACTTCATCACTTTTGTAGATGATAACACAAAATACTATTATGTGTATCTTCTCAAAAGTAAGGATGAACCTATAGAGAAATTTGCTCTCTATAAAAATGAGGTTTAAAACCAACTTAATAAAAGAATTAAGGTGGTTCGAAATGACAGAGGCGGTGAATACATATCACCGTTCGCTAAGTTACGTGCTGAGCATGGAATCAGACACAAAACAATAGCTCCTTATACTCCTCAGCAAAATGGAGTTACTGAATGAAAAAATTGAAATCTAAAGGAGATGATGAATGCTCTTCTATTGAGTTCTGGACTGCCAGAGTTCATATGGGGGAAGTTATGTTAACAGCTAATTATCTTTTAAATAAGGTGCCCCGAAAGAAAATATATAAGAGCCCTTATGAGCTATGAAATGAAAGACAACTATCCTGTAAATATTTATGAATGTGGGGATGTCTTGCCAAAGTGTTGGTGTTTGATCTGAAAAGGATTAAGATAGGACCAAAAACTGTTGATTACATATTTATTAGATATGCACAGAATAACAGTGCATATCAATTTTTTGTGTATGAGTTACAAATATCGGAGATACATAAGAACTCGATAATAGAATCAAGAAATGCCTCATTTTTCGAGCATGTGTTTCCGTATAAGACCCGAGAGGATAGTAGCTCTTTAAAATGGGCATATGAAATACAAGGTGAAGATAGTGATGAGGAACCAGTGGAGGTCGAGCTCAGGCGGAGTAAAAAAACTGGGGTAGAAAAATCTTATGACTCGGATTTTATCACTTTAATGTTGAAAAGTGAGTCCCGAAGTTACTTAGAAGCAGTAGGCTCTTCTGATGGATCTCATGGGTGAGGGGCAATTACATCTGAGATAGATTCTATCTTGCAGAATCATACTTGGGAACTTGTAGATCTTCCTCCTGGAAGTAACTCACTAGGTTTCAAGTGGATCTTCAAGAAGAAAATAAAGTCAGATGACACAATTGATAAGTATAAGGCTAAATTGGTTATCAAAGGATACTAACAACGAGAAAGTCTCGATTACTTTGATACGTATTCTCTAGTGTCGAGAATAATTTCCATTCAAGTATTATTGACTATTGTTGCTCTATGGAATCTCGAAATACATTAGATGGATGTAAAAACATCCTTTTTAAACGGGGATTTAGAAGAGAAAATCTACATGGAGCAACTTGAAGAATTTTCGTTATATGACTTAAAACAAGCATCAAAGCAATGACATGAGAAATTTAACAATGTCATGAAGGAATGTGGATTTAAGATCAATGAGCGTGATAAATGTGTCTACATAAAAGCAATAGGGTATGATTATGTTAATTTGTGTCTATATGTAGATGACATACTTATTATTGGGAGTAATGATAAGATAATCAAATCCACTAAAAATATGTTGAACTCAAAATTCAACATGAAAGACATGGACCTAGCTGATGTGATTCTAAGAGTCAAAATTTTTAGAACAACATAATGACTTGTTCTTAGTCAGCCTCATTACGTGGATAAGATTCTTGAGAAATTCACCAAGGGTGATACTGCGTTGGCACGAATGCCGATAGATACTAGTCAACATCTATCAAAAAATTGAGGTGAAAGTATCTCTCAGATAGAGTACTCTCAGGTAATTGGAAGTTGGATGTACTTGATGAGTTGTACACGACCAGACTTGGCCTACACAGTAAGTAAACTGAGTAGATACACGAGTAATCCCGGTGTTGAATACTGAAAAGGGATAACAAGAGTACTGAGGTACTTGAGATATACTCGTGAATATAGACTGCACTATATGAGATATCCTGCTGTGATCGAAGGATACAACGATGCAAGTTGGATATCTTATATAAAAGACTCTAAGTCTACGAGTAGATATGTATTCACTCTAAGAGGTGCAGTCATTTACTAGAAATCTTCTAAGCAAACTGTAATAACCAGATCTATGATGAAATCTAAGTTTGTAGCTCTTGACAAATGTGGTGAAGAAGCTGAATAACTACGACAATTCTTGTAAGATATTCCAAGATGGATGAAACCAGTGTTGGCAATTTGTATACATTGCAATAATCTATAAGCAATTGGCCGGACACAGAGCCATTTTGTATAATGGTAAGTCTAGGCATATACGTCATAGACATAATACCATTAGACAACTACTCTCAACGGGAGTTATTACTATTGACTATGTGAAGTCAAAGGATAACCTAGCGGATCCACTAACCAAATGGTTAAATCGAGAGTTAGTAACAAGCTGATCACAAGGAATGGGCTTGATATTGTTGTCAGCGATCAGTGCAGAGGGCACCCAACCTATGCTGACTGGAGATCCCAACAACTAGGTTCAAAGGGACAACTAAATTTTACTGACTAGACACACTATGGAGGATAACCCAATAAAACAGTGACCGGACTGGGGTAAATTGATGGACTTTTAATGATCAAGAAGAGTAGATGGTTTCTCTGGAGAGATCACCTATGTGAAAAAGAAGTTAGGCCGCTTCGAAGAGAATTGGAGGCACAATTCTTAGAGCTTTTCACAGAACCAGGCGTGTTTATGGCCAAGAACAAACATACTCATGAGAACTGAGCTGTATCAGGGAGAGTTTTAGGTGATATATGTCAATGCTTATATAAACGGAAGAACAATTCAAGGGCATTACGTTTATTATCAGCTAGTAAGCAAATAGATCAGCACCAGGGAAGGTTCAAAGGGTAAAACCTACCTATCCTATATTAGACTCAACTGCAGAATGCTATATCACATACCCTATCTCCATTCATGTGGGGAATTGTTGGATAAAAGTGATGTGAATGGAGAAGAGGTGGAAGAGGAAAGAAGTTCCATTGTGAATGAGACTTTAGTCGCACATTGAAAGTTTCAAGGCTTATTGGTTGATTTATATTGATTCACATACTTTGATGATGGGAACAAATGCATGGGGAGAGACTCTCTCTCATGTGTGGGTGCACAGGGGGTGCAAATCTAGGGCTCGGATTGCACTGAACCATGTTGACTTATGTACGGGCATGACCTGTGCGCCGAATGCTTGACCTGTCAGGGCAAAATTTGCCCAAGTGAAACAACCAACATTTTACCATGTAAACCTTTTTACTTCTTGTGTAACGAATGCATTAAAGTAAGATTAATGCAGAATGAAAACGGTCAAGCGAAATGTTGGCATTTCACAGCTCTGTGAGTAATGATCATTAACGTTGTCGTTGAACTGAGCTCCTATATAAGGAGGCTGTAATTATAGGTAAAATACACACCAAAAAGTAGAAGAAGGTCTCCACCTACGTTCCCTCTTCCTCTGTTGTGGAACACCTGCTCGGCGGAGTGCCTGTGATAGTAGTCTAGTATCGCTCAGTTCACCGAGACTACTAATGCTTGGTGGAATCACGGTTAACCGTTGTATCTTGGGAAACAAATGACCCAAGTAAACCTCGAAGCACTGCCGGAGGTGGGGCGAAACTGTTTTAAGGAAACTACGTCAATCATAGGCCTCGGTCTGCTACTCGCTCTATTCTGCTGGTCTCGCTCGGCGTCAAAGCCCGACCGGCCTCTTACTGGGTCAGCTCGCTCGGTCTCTACGTCCACTTGCCTGGTCGGTCTCCTCGTTCGCCCAGTCGACCTCTTTGTCTGCTCGGTCAGCCTCTCCACTCGCCCGCTAAGCATCTTTGCCCGGCCGACACCAATTCGCCCGACCGACATCAGCTCGCTCGGCATGTCTACTTCGCCCGACCGACCACTCGCTCGGCCTGCTTATCTACTTCGCCCGACCGACCACTCGCTCGGCCTATCTGTCTACGTCACCCAACCGTCCACTCGTTCGACATGTCTGCCTGCTTCGCCCGACCGACCACTCGCTTCGGCCTAACTGCTCGCTCGACCTGTCCGCTTGATTGACCAAACTACTGCTTGCCTGCCCGACCCTTCAGTCCGCTCGGACTTTGCTGCTTAGACTCGGAGCTCGGACTGCATTTAACAATTAACAGAAATCAACCCCTGCTAGTAATTTGAGATTATCAACTCAAATCATCTTAACAGATAAGTGAATTTAGTTCAATGTAATTTAAATTCAGCTAATATCTTATAATATCTGACAACAAATTATTTCTTTCAATAAATGCATGCATAAAGATAGAAATGTCAATTCAGATATATCGAAAGTTTGAGACGAATTGAAGTGAGGATATTATAAAAAAAATTCAACCAAATTTGTATCTGAATCTGAACCAATCTAAATAATTCAACCAACCATATCTAATTTTTTACTATACGATATTATTATTTTATTCTTTAACAACAAAATTAAATAAAAATTTAAAACACATAATAATAATAATAATAATTATTATTATTATTATTATTATTATTATTATTATTTTAATTTAAACACATAATAATAAACCTTCTAATAAATATTTTTATGGATTCAAATATTTAAATTTAAGAGGTTAATTGTCTAAACTATTAATTACTCCATGAAAAAAATATATTTATAAAACTCAATCTTTCACAAAATAAATATCATAAAATTTATAATATCAATATAAAATCAAAAAGTCTTCAAATGGTCAAGCATCACAAAATAACTCTCAAGTTTGAAGTTTCACTTCATCCTAAATTCAGATCAATATGTGTTAATTCGAATCCAATCCAACCCCCCTAAAAAAATCAAGTTAGATTTCGGGTCCAACTCGATCTGATCCTGAATCCTAAAACCCTTAATCTTAACTCGATATTTTTCATATCAATTCAGATTAATGGATCGGATTCATTTTTAACCCACATGTGAGACTAGCTTAGAATGTTTAAGTGTCTATGGCATCAACACTGTCCCGATGTCAACCATAGTCATTTATAAGGGTGCCCGTGATGCCAAAGAAGCCAATTGTTTCTTGTACAATCTTGAGATTTTCATGGGCATATAAAATGATGCTTCGAGGATCAATGATGTATCCATCTACTCATAGAATATTGCATAGCTATATGTTGGCATTGCAAGTTTGATGATAAGAGTAAGGAACTGTGTCAATGAATAATTAGGAAGACTTCAAAAGATAGCTTAGTGCAACTAACATTGAAAATGAGACACATGGTCATTTACATTGGTTGAAGCATTAGGAACCATGTCAAGAGATCGATAACATGTTGGATAAGCACTCTCTCTTTTACTTCATGGATAGCTTGAAGGGTCTTATGTTCTTAAGCGCAACCGTTAATGGGAAAAAAAAGTTCGAGCCATGTTTTAATATAGAAGCAACTCACAATTTCATTGCCGAAGATGAGGTAAGCGGTTACAGCTCAAGATTATTAGCGGTCGAGCTTCCTTCAAAGTTATGAATTTGCTAAACATGTTCCATTCCTAGAATTGCGAAGTTGATTTTGGTTCAATTTAGAGAATGGAGTAAAGGCCTAGACTTTTCCATGGAGCTAATGGATGACTTCCAAATAGTGTTAGAATTGAAGTTCTTCAACCAAGTGTCTGTATTTCCTCTCTTAACAGATAACTCCCTCAATATGCTTAGAGGAAATAAAGAAAGTGTGATTTCGATTGAGCACATTGTTGGTGTAATCGATCTCGGATCAAAATTGATCAAGTTGACAAAGTCTGATTGACTCAAGTATGAATTTAGATGTTTGATCAATATAAGAGAGGAAAGTCAAAGTGTATCAAAAATTTATCAGATACTTGGTGATCGAAAATCCAACGGAAAGGTTGGCAAGAGGAAAATATAAGAGAATCAAAAGTTGATCGGACACTTGGTGACCAAATGTCTAACATGAAAGTTGGCAAGAGGAAAATCTAAGTGGGTTAAAGGTTGACTGGATACTTGGTGATCAAAAATCTAATGGGAATGTTAGCAATAGAAAATCCAAATAAGTCAAGGAGAACCGAACACTTAGTGAAAAAACCTTAGCAGGTTAAGATTGACCAAATACTAGGTAACGAAAAGTCCCAATAGGTCATAGATGACTAAATGTTAGGCAAGGAAAATTCTAGTAGATTGATGTCAACCGAATACTAGGCAAGAGGTTACCAATCGATTTATGAGACGTAGCAATCGATTGGTGAACCCTAAACTCAGATTCAGAGTTTAGTGTTGGACAATTGATTGACCCAAACCAATCAATTGAGTCAATTAATTAAGTTTATTTCGGGTGCACAATAGAATCCGGAATCAATTGAAGCAATTGATTGAGCTTAAAGCAAACAATTGGCAGAAGTTTTGTAAAGAAACAGAAGTATACTGAATCGATTGGCTTAATCAATTTAGCCTTGTCAATCAATTGTGTTAATCAATTGGCAGTGCTTTCTTGAGGTAACAAAAAACTTCGGAATTGATTGAGTCAATCAATTGAAAGTTGACATTATATCGATTGGTATGATTCACCAATCGATTAGTCGGACGAAAAAGAACCGTTCTATAGGTTTGAAAGATCGGATCTGACATGACTATCCATTGAGGGTAATGTCTAGTGGCGTATCCAGACAAAAAAGGAAGAAGGTGCTCAAAGAAAGGAGTTGGAGCTTGTCTTCCTTCTTGCTGCTCCTGGGACTGCAACATACTGGTGGAATTTTCCAGTAGCAAGGGGGTGCTCAAGCACACCCCCGCTCCCCCCTAGATCCGCCACTGGTAAGGTCAATCAATTGGAAGGCATTTGTTAGCCCAAAAGCAACTCTAGAAAATGTGTCTCATGGAGATTTGATGTTGTCTGTTCTTGAGGGTTAGAGGTGAAGTGTTGTTGTATTTTCAACCATAAAGAAGCTAACCAAAGAAACAAGCAAGCATCTAAAAGCAATGATCTCATATGTAAAGTTTGTTTACTTTTACTTGTTTGTGTATTTTGTCTTTCTTATTGTATTCTTGTGCTCAAACTTGTAAGAGACTTTTACAAGATATACAATAAAGTATTATAAAAACTATAAATATGAAAGTAAACTAATTTGATAGAAGTAACTCTTTGTCAAGGTTGATTGCATCACCTTACAATGGTAGAATGATAACAATATGTACGCAAAATGAGTAGTGGGCGCGATTAATATTGTTCTATTCAAAATGGCTTTGCTTACTATTTATAGAGAGAGCTAACAAACCATCCATCGACTTAATTGTCCCAAACAATCGAATGCTCCATTGATCTCAGAACCCTATGTAAAACTTTATAAAATTCATAACAAAGCTTAATGAATTTAGATATAGATCTTAGAACATCGTGATAATTGCACTCCTATTCATATTTGATAAAATTAAAGTACTAACCTTAAGTAGCCATAGATTTCTCTTCGTAGAAGAATAAAGAAATGATTTCTCTCTTTCCTTTATCCTAAGTATTTTTTTGATCGATAGATAATGAATTATGTGTTCTACCATTATATGCAGAGAGAGGATCGTTTCACAACTACACGTTCTATCAACGTGTGTATAGGTGCACCTTTTCAAATTGACCAACCTTATCACCTTATCAAATAAACATTAAATATTTAAACTATAAATTAGATATTAAAACTATAATTAAATATCTAATTATATTGTGGCACGTGGGTCACAAAAACTTACATTCTCCCACTTGGCCCATGTAAAAAGAAAAAATAAACACTATGGTTTAAACAATAACTTAACGCTTAGAGCATAAAGATAAGCGCATCCATTCATTGGTCATATCATAATGTCATAGTTAAGTATGTATATTAATATGAGTCATGGTAGTTCTATATCATCATTTCGACATAGTTCCTTCCATGTACCACAATATTACTGTTATACTTAATATGACTCATAAATGAAAAAGGTCAATGATAATCCACATTAGTATTTGTGTTAAGACTGAAATGCAGTCAACTCCATGTATATACTAATAACAAGCATCATGTCATTGGATATCAAAAACAATATATTAATGAACTCACATTAATATGTCAAATATAAAATAGTTATTTAGAGTATTTTAATAATGTTCATTCGTTCGACATGTTGAATAAATGTCTTTGGAGGTAACCCTTTTGTCAATGGATCTGCAATCATGAGATTTGTACTAATATGCTCAATTGATATCTTCTATTTCTGAACTTCTTCTTTAACAGCAAGATACTTTAATTCCATGTGCTTTGCACCATTAGAATACTTGTCGTTTCTTGAAAATAAGACTACTACTGAATTATCATAATAAATTTTTCAACGGCTTGGCAATACTGCCGCTATTCCAAGTTTGAAATAAAGTTTTGCAACTAATTCCCTTGAATTGTGGCTTCAAAACATGTCACAAATTCAGCTTCCATAGTGGATGTTGCAATTATAGACTGTCTTGCACTTTTCCACGAGATTGCTCCTCCAGTTAAAAGGAACAAATAGCCAGATGTGGACTTTCTTGTATCAATACATCCAGCAAAATTTGAATCTGAATATCCAATCACTTCTAGATAATCTGATTTTCGATAAGTAAGCATATGATCTTTGATTCCCTACAAGTACCTTAGTACTTTCTTTGCTATTTTCCAGTGTTCTAAACCTGGATTACTCTGATATCGACCAAGCATTCCAACAGCAAAGCTACTGTCTGGCCTTGTGCACATTTGTGCATACATCAAGCTCCCAAGAATTGAAGCATAAGGAATATCATTCATTTGTTTGTGTTCTAATTCATTCTTTGGACATTGCATAAGATCAAATTTATCTCCTTTCGGAATTGGAACTATACTTGGTGAGCAATTTTCCATCTTAAATATCTTAAGAACTCTGTTAATATATGCTTTCTGAGACAACCTTAGCATTTCTTGTGATCTATCCCGAAATATTTCTATTCCGGTCACATAGGTTGTTTCACCCATATCTTTCATTTCAAAATTCTTGGAGAGAAATTTCTTGGTTTCATATAATAAACCAAGATTATTTGTTGCAAGCAAGATATCATCAACATATATAATTAGAAAAATAAACTTGCTCCTACTGATTTTTAAATATATACATTGATCAACAGTGTTTTCCTTAAATCCAAAAGAAGTGATGGTATCATTGAACTTAAAATACCACTGGCGAGAAACTTGTTTAAGTCCGTATATTGACTTCTTAAGTTTACACACCATGTGTCATTTTCCTTCTATGGAAGAACCTTCAGGTTGATCCATATATATTTCTTCCTCCAAATTCTCATTTAGAAAGACAATTTTCACATCCATTTGGTGAAGCTCTAAGGGCATGGTGCCGTGGTAGGACATCTAGGTTATCATCCAGGCACCAGCGGTTCAATTCCCAGCTACGACGTATTTGCTGAAATTTTCCTCTAAATGGGGAGCACAATCAAACAATGCGGGGCGTCTGGGTTGGCTGCCGCGAGCGCTTCCCGATTTACCCTGGTGGCTGATGGGAAACTTCCGTGGGGTAGGACCGGTCACCCCCAGGGATAGTCAATGAGGCTAACTGGGATTACCATTTCTTTTTTCTAAGTCATAATGAGCCACCAAGACCATTATACTTCTAAAGGAATCCTTCTTAGAGACAGGTGAAAACGTCTCTTTGTAATCAATACCACTTTTCTGAGTAAAACCTTTGGCAATAAGTCCGGCATTGTACCTTTCGATATTTCCATTAGAGTCGTATAAAGACCCATTTACATCTAACTTTCTTACGACCTTTTGGTAATTCAACAAGATCTCAGACTGCATTATGAGCCATTGATTCCCACTCTTCTTTCATGGCATCTAACCATTTATTAGAATTAGTACCTTTTATGACTTGTGAAAAGGAAATCGGATCTTCATGCATTCCTATTCTTGAAGATAAACCACATAATCATTAGAAATAACAGGTCTTCTTTGTCTTTCAGACCTTCTTAATACCATTTCATGTGGTTCATCCACTGTTGGTCCATTGATGATACTTTCATTTATAGGAGTTTGATCATCTATATGTTGTTCTTGTGAGTTGTTTAATGGTGCAACAATTGTAGGAACAACAATATGAGAAAAGGTCCTAAGAAAAGGAAATTCCACCCTTAATTCTTCAATATCCACTTTACGTGGTTCTTCACTCCCACTAATGCCACCATTTTCAATAAACCTAGCATTTCTAGTTTCAACAATTCTTATACTATGGTTAGGACAGTAAAATTGATATCCTTTATATTTTTCTGGATAACCAATGAAGAAACCACTGATTATTCTTGAATCCAGTTTTTTTTTCATGTGGATTGTAAACTCTTATTTCTGTCAGATAACCCCAAACATGTAGGTGCCTTAAACTAGGTTTCCTACCAGTCCACAGTTCAAAAGGAGTTTTAGAAACTACTTTACTAGGAACCCTGTTCAATAAATATGTAGCAGTTTTTAATGCATACATCCACAAAGACGTTGGTAATGATGAGTTACTCATCATACTCCTAACCATATCTAATAAAGTGTGATTACGCCTTTCTACTACACCATTTTATTGTGGTGTACTTGACATAGTGTACTGAGCACAAATGACATGCTTCTCAAGGAATTTGGCAAATGGTCCTGGACATTGTCCTGAATCATCATATTTTTCATAATATTCACCACCTCTATCAAATCGAACAATTTTCACTTTTCTATCTAATTATTTTTCAATCTCATTGATAAATAACTTTAAGACATTTATTGACTAAGATTTTTCATGTATTAGGTAGACATAATCATAGCATGAAAAGTCATCAATGAATGTGATGAAATATTTGTCCTTTCCTATAGATGAAATGTCAAAATGCTCATAAATATCAGTGTGTATTATCTCAAGGAGTTGTGTGCTTCTTGTGGCTCCTTTCTCTGTATGTTTTGTTTGTTTTCCTTTAATATAATCCACACAAATGCCAAGATCGGTAAAATCCAAATATGGTAGAATTTCATTCTTTATCAATCTTTCTTTGAAGATATGCCTCAAACGTTTATGCCACAAATTAATAGACCTTTCATTTACTAAACCATATTTAGTTCCAATATTATGATGCAAGGTTAAAAGAGTCTCAGCAAAGAGGTTATCAAGTGTAAATTTGTATAAACCATCATTAAGATTACCAGAACCAATGAAAAGATTTTGTTTGAACAAACTAAAACAACCATTTCCAAATTTAAAACAATATCCAACATAATCTAATCTTGACAAGGAAACTAAATTACGAGAAACAGAAGGTACATAAAGAGTTTCAAACAAATCTAAATGATGCCCAATATCTAGAATTAAACGATAATTTCCAATGGCTTCAACTGGAGTTTTGACTCGATTTCCCATATAGACATATTTTTCATTTAGATTTGTGATTTGGGTCATGAAGAATCCCTGCATCGAATTTGAAACATGAGTGGTATAGCTAGAATCAAGCCACCATGTGTTATTAGGAACTTTAACTAAATTTGATTCAAAACATACAAAAGCCTGAAACATGTCTTTCTTTTCGAACCATGCCTTACGTTTTAAGCAATCTTTCTGAAAGTGTCATTGTTTTCCACAAAAATGACACTTAAGATTGATGTGTTCCTTTTCTTTGATTTGGACAGATGACTCATTCACTTTATGTAGCCTTTGTTTGCCCTTTACATTCTTTCTTCCAGCTTTCTTTCTGGCTCCTTGGTTGGTTACGAGATGAATAGATTAGATTCCTTGATTCTTCAGACTTGTTTCCTCCTGAACTAGCATACTATGAAATTTATTCACATTCCATTTGTCTTTCATGGTATTATAGTTCATTTGGAATGGATAATACTCAGTCGATAATGAGTTTATGATAAATTGAACAAGAAAATTCTCATCGGCATTCATTCCCAAGGACTTAAGTCTTGTTGCAATGTTCGTCATTTCAATAACATGCTCATGCATGCTACGAGAACCATCAAACTTCATGGTGGTTAAAATAGCCATTAGTTTGGGAATGCTCTTCCACAAATTTCATAAATTCCTTAGCACTTTCAGTATGAGGAAGAGCATACTTGATATTATTTGCCACACTCATTCGCATAAACATTAGGCTTAGTCTATTCGATTTTTCCCAAGCATCATGAATACTCTTTTCATCATCACTGCTAGTATCAGTAATAGCAGCAGGTTTCTCAACTCAAAGTGACAAATCAAGACTCATAACATCAAGGTGAAATTGAATTTGTTCACACCAATCAAAGAAGTTGAGACCATTAAACATGGAAATAGACGAAGCATGCGATTGAAGTGAAATAGGCATAGGTACTGCAAGAATAATATAATAATCACTTGTTAATTACAAATTCGGTACTAATAAATATTAATGTGTATTGATGTTCACCTTTGGATGATCTAACATTATATAAACATCATGATGCTTAATGATTCACTATGATTTAATATTTAAGTAAAATTATTTTGTTATCTTTGGAAATACAAAATATGTAACACAATATGTTAATTACCACATTTTATATTCATAAACAGTAAGAGCAAATGATCAACCATTGGGTGACCTTTAAATGTCTTGTAATTACGAATTTTAATTACCTATAACTATAAGTCATTTCCAAGCATCACGTACTTATAGGTAATTAAAGTTTGATTATATAATTTAGAATTTATTAACTTTATGGTAAGATCACTTTAGTGATTAACAAAACAACATAAAATAAATTCAAATTATATAACAACATAATATATTATGCCATCATCATTAATTAATTTCATAAAGTCACAATTAGGAATATAATTCTTGTACAGAAGTAGAACAAACATCATCATGTGCCATCACCACTACTACTTGGGTTAACAAAAATAGAAATTGTGAGCAAGTTTGGTCAAGACATATATATACGACATATATAGTTATGAAGGCAAAAGGTTATGACAGCGGAACATATACTTAATTGAAATTTAGTATTCATGAATTATAACATAAATGAATGAAAAATCATGAGTCATTAAACTTAGCTCTGATATCATATGTAAAACTTTATAAAATTCATAACAAAGCTTGATAAATTTAGACATAGATCTTAGAATGTCATGATAATCGTCCTCCTATTCATATCTAATAAAATTAAAGTACCGACATTAAGTAGTCATAGATTTCTTTTCGTAGAAAAATGAAGAACCGATTTCTCTCTCTTCCCTTTATCTTAATTCACAGAGTTATTTTCTTGATTGATAGATAATGAATTCTGTCTTCTACCATTATCTGGAGAGAGAAGAACGTTTCTGGTAACTGATCACAATTACACATTCTATCAACGTGTGTATAGGCGTACCTTTTCAAATTGATCAGCCTGGTCACCTTATCAAATAAACATTAAATATTTATACCATAAATTAGATATTAAAATTATAATTATACTCATATCCTCTGCCACAAACGTTATCCTTCACAAACAAATTATAAACCAATCAACATAGAACTTCAGATGACTATTCTTCCATTCAATTAACTTAGTCAAATACAAACCCTTTGTTCTCAAACATCAAGTCAACAGTTGACTATAGTATCAACTCGGTTAAACAGTTGACTAGATACAAATATTACTTGACTGAGCTTGCTTGACCTTAAATTAATTCATCGACATCAACTTAGAACATTTGTTCTCTGGTTGAGTACGTGCTTAAGTAGAAACCTTTTACTAAAAATGCAAAATTATATTTCTCTTGATTCTCTCATCTCACATGTCTTTAAATTGATCATGTTCCTTCCCTCAGGTCCTTGATAAGCCGTCATACTTAGGAGCTCTGCCTTGGAGTCCTACTCAATCTAGGTCTCTTGAGCCATCACCACATTAAATATTCTAACTTAGTTTTTCCAATCACATCAAAATTGACCCAACTCAAGTATGACTATATCTATTTAGGAGTTAAAGAAGGTTATCGTAAATGAACCGGTGTTGGTGTTGTTGATCACATCAATCCATTTGAAGTGCACATTGATGTCTCAAAATTCACTATTGGTGGACTACTGGTGTAGGAGGGATGCCCATTGCCTTGAAAAATTGAAAGTTAATTGATGCTAAGAGACACTACACGGTGTAAGAGAAAGAAATGATTATTATCGTACATTGGTGGCATAAAGACGAATACGTTCGCTCCCAGCGCCCCCGCCAACCCATCCCAAGGCCAACACGGAGGAGGTAAATCACGGACGGCTACTAACCTTTGAAATGATTATTATCGTACATTGCCTTTAGACATGATGTCATTATTTGTTTGATTCACATTTATGTTGGAGATATTGCCGAAGATTACGGAAAATAATTATGTCGAAATAATAGGAGCAGATAACTTCAAGCTATCAAGCAGGGAAGAATGAGTTATTTGGGATAACTAGACCTCCTTATATGGCCGAGCTGTCGAGTTCGTTCTCACATAGGTGATCCCTCAAGAGTTACCATCTACTCTTTTTGATCATTAAAAGTTCATCGGCTTATCCTACTCTAGTCACTATTTCATTGGGCTAACCCTCATAGTGTGTCTAGTCAGTGCAGATTAGTTGTCCCTTTGAACTTAGTTCTTGGGATCTCCAGTTAGCATAGGTTGGGTGTCCTCTGCACTGATCGCTGACAACAACATCAAGTTCATTCCCTGTGGTGAGCTTGCAACTAACTCTCGATTTAACCCCTTGGTTAGCGGATCCGCTAGGTTATCCTTTGACTTCACATAGTCAACAGTGATAACTCCAGTTGAGAGTAATTGTCTAATGGTATTATGTCTACGACATATATGTCTAGACTTATCATTATACAGATGGCTCTGTGCCCGACCGATTGCTGATTGACTATCGCAATGTATGCAAATCACCGGCACAGGTTTCAGCCAACGAGGAATATCTTCTAAGAATTGTCGTAGTCATTCAGCCTCTTCACCGCACTTGTCAAGAGCTACAAACTCAGATTCCATCGTGGATCTGGTTATTACGATTTGCTTAGAAGATTTCCAGAAAATGGCTGCACCTGCTAGATTGAAGACATATCCACTCGTAGACTTAGAGTCTTTTATGTCAGATATCCAACTTGCATCACTGTATCCTTCGATCACAGTAGGATATCTCGTGTAGTGCAGTCCATATTCACGAGTATACCTTAAGTACATCAGTACTCTTGTTATCCCTTTCCAGTGCTCCACACTGGGATTACTCGTGTATCTACTCAGTTTACTTACTGCGTAGGCCAAGTTTAGTCGTGTACAACTCATCAGGTACATCAGACTTCCAATCACTCGAGAGTACTCTAGCTGAGAGATACTTTCACCTCGATTTTTCGATAGATGTTAACTCGTATCTATCGGCGTTCGTGCCAACGCAGTATCACTATTGGTGAATTTCTCAAGAATTTTGTCCACGTAATGGGACTAACTAAGAATAAGTCCTTCTGTCATTCTAAGAATTTTAATTCCTAGAATCACATCAGCTAGATTCATGTCTTTCATGTCAAATCTTGAGTTCAACATATCTTTAGTGGATTTGATTATCTTATCATTGCTCCCAATGATAAGTATGTCATCTACATAGAGGACAAGATGACATAGTCACTCTCCGTGGCTCTCATGTAGATATATTTATTACATTCATTGATCTTGAATCAACATTCCTTCATGGCATTATCAAATTTCTCATGTCACTGCTTTGGTGCTTGTTTCAAGCCATATAATGACTTCACCAATCTACAGACCTTGTTTTTCTGTCCTAGCACAGAAAACCCCTCAGGTTGGTCCATGTAGATTTCCTCTTCTAAATCCCCGTTTAGAAAGGTTGTTTTTACATTCATTTGATGTATTTCGAGATTCCATAGAGCAGCAATTTCCAACAATACTCTAATGGAAGTTATTCTCGACACCGGAGAGTATGTATCAAAGTAATCAAGGCATTCTCGTTGTTGGTACCCTTTGATTACCAATTTAGCCTTGTATTTATCGATTGTGCCATCTGATTTCATTTTCTTCTTGAAGATCCACTTGCAACCTAGTGGTTTACTTCCCAGAGGAAGATCCACGAGTTCCCAAGTGTGATTTTGCAAGATAGATTCTATCTCAGATGCAATTGTCTCTCTCCAGTGAGGTTCATCAGACGAGCTTACTGCTTCTGAGTAACTCTGGGGCTCACTTTCCAGCATGAAAGTGATAAAATCCGATCCGTAGGATTTTTCTACCCGAGCTCTTTTACTCCGTCTAATCTCAACCTCAACTGGTTCATCACCGTCTTCTTCGCCTTGTGTTTCATATGCCCGTTTTGAGGAGCTAGCATCCTCTCGGGTCTTATACAGAAACACATGCTCGAAGAACGAGGCATTTCTTGATTCAATTATCGAGTTCTTGTGTATCTCCGATATGTGTGACTCATACACACAAAATCGATAAGCACTGCTATTATATGTATATTCAATAAATATGCAATCAACAGTCTTTGGTCCTATCTTAATCCTTTTCGGATCAGGCACCAACACTTTGGCAAGACACCCCCACATTCATAAATATTTATAGGATGGTTGTCTTCCATTCCACAACTCATAAGGGCTCTTATCTATTTTCTTCCGGGGCACTTTATTTAAAAGGTAATTAGCTGTTAACAAAGCTTCCCCCCACATGGACTCTGGCAATCCAGAGCTCAATAGAAGAGCATTCATCATTTCCTTTAGAGTTTGATTCTTTCGCTCAGCAACTCCATTTTGCTGAGGAATATAAGGAGTTGTTGTTTCGTGTCTGATCCCATGTTCAACACACAACTCAACGAACGGTGACACATATTCACCGCCTCGGTCACTTCGAACCACCTTAATTTTCCTATTAAGTTGGTTTTCAACCTCATTCTTATAGAGAGCAAATTTCTCTATAGCTTCATCCTTACTTTTGAGAAGATACACATAACAATATTTTGTGTTATCATCTACAAAAGTGATGAAGTATTTATTACCACCACGTGTTAGTGTACCTTTTAGGTCGCACACATCAGTGTGGATTAGGTCAAGTGGTTCGTTACTTCTTTCAATATGTTGAAAGGATAACCTTGTCATTTTCGCTTCAACACAAATCTCACACTTGTGTTTTGGGTCAAGGTGGAATGTAAGTATGTTTTACATGTTTATTAATCTACGTAGCACATCGTAGTTAACATGTCCTAGTCTACCATGCCACAAACACGAAGACTCAAGCATATAAGTGGAAGAGCTTTCATTTTTATTTATCTTAGGCCTAATCGCCATTACATTGAGCTTAAACAGCCCATGAGATACATAGCCCCTTCCTACAAATACTCCATTCTTGGACAATACAACTCTGTCTGACTCAAAGAAAATGCGAAAGTCATGCTTGCTTAACAGATATCCGGACACTAGATTCTTTCGAATCTCCGGAACATACAGCACATTATTCAGAGTGAGATCCTTGCCCGAGGTCATCTTCAGCACCACTTTTCCTTGGCCCACGATGTCCGAGGTTGCTGAGTTCCCCATGAACAGTTTATCTCCAGTGACTTCCTTGAAGTTGTGGAGCAGCTCCTTGTTGCAGCACACATGTCTGATGGCTCCAGTATCGATCCACCATTGCCGTGGGTTTGAACCGATCAGGTTCAACTCAGAGACCACAGCACAGAGGTCGTCCATTTCTGGGCCCTCGTTCAAGTTGGCCTCTTGCTTCTTCTTCGGCTTTTTGCACTCTGAAGATTTGTGACCCACTTTGTCACAATTGAAGCACTTCCCAAAGAACTTCTTCTTGCTGATGCCTCCTCTGGGTCCCATCTTGGAAGACTTGGGGTTCTTCTGTTTCGAGCTTTGACCAGGTCTACAGAGACGAAGACCAGGTCTACAGAGCTTGAAAGAACAGTAGCCTGAGAGAACAGTTTTCTCTCTGAACTCTTGTTGTCTTCTTCGATGCGAAGTCGAACAATGAGTTCCTCCATATTCATCTCCTTCCGCTTGTGCTTCAGGTAGTTCTTGAAGTCCTTCCTGTTGGAGGATCGGTGGCCGGCTTGAAGGGGGGTTGGATAGACGGCACCCCCAAATCGTTAGCTTCCTACACTATTGTTAGCTTGCGCAGCGGAATACAAATAAAAACAAACAAGCTAAACTAAATACAAGACAAAGAAAGGAAATGCAAACCAAACCGCTAACACGTTCGATGTAACGTGGTTCGGAGATGATGCTCCTACTCCACGGCTGTCCCTAAGGTGGACGATCCCTCAATCCGTCGGTGGATTAGTCCCCGGAAACTCCGGCTAGCACAATCCTCCTTGTCGGTGGAGAAACCTCGCCACAACTCGATTAAGAATACTTGGATTGCTAGAGCACTAGATGACTACTAATTAGGCTTTAACCAAGTCTAATTTCGTCGCCTTGGCCGGCCATACCAAGCTCCTTCTTATAGAGAACCTGATTTGCCCGTTACCAGTCGACTGGTCCTTGCACCAGTCGACTGATGCCAGCCCAACGGCTATCTCAACGGTTCTCTGCTACAGTGCATCAGTCGACTAGTCCATACACCAGTCGACTGCTACAGTACGCTACAGTAACTGCTACAGTGCACTACAGTAACTTCTACAATGCCGCTACAGTAAAACCCTAAAACTAGGATTTTACTCCGAGTACAATCTCTCATGCACTCGTACCCTCACGACTCACTTGACTCTTCTTTTACAGCCTTGACCTCTTGCCTTCAAGCCTACTTCCTTTGGCTCTCGTCCCTCGGATACATCCAAGCCCGCGGCTCGTCCCCAATGTCATCCTTTGCGTATGCCTCGAAGTCGCTTCCCTCGGCCCTTGTCCTCGCTGCCTTGTCCACGGTCCCTCGGATGCTCCATCCTTCACCGGACCCGAAGCCGTCAACCTGAGTCATATGTGTCACCTGCAGTCCTGCACAACTCAAGTACACATATCAAATAACAAGGGTAAACCTAACTTAAACCCTTTGCCCAAACACCAAAACACATGGTCCCGCGGACCATTGGGATTGCTCCAACACTTCCAGCCGGGAGGCAGCTTCTCAATGATAGCAGCCACTTGGAAGGTTTCACTCAGAACCATCCCTTCTGAGTGGATCTCATGCAAGATCACCTGAAACTCCTGGACTTGGTTGATCACCGTCTTGGAGTCAACCATCTTGTAGTCCAGGAATCGGCCCACGATGAACTTCTTTACCCCTGCATTCTCCGTCTTGT
The DNA here is from genome assembly GCF_018446385.1 of Zingiber officinale. Lineage (NCBI taxonomy): Eukaryota > Viridiplantae > Streptophyta > Magnoliopsida > Zingiberales > Zingiberaceae > Zingiber > Zingiber officinale. The sequence goes on along the minus strand of NC_056002.1, from coordinate 38,801,687 downwards.
ATTTCTTGTCCAGGGACTCCCACAGCTCCTTAGCCGTTCTCTTCATGCTATACACAACGTACAGCGAGTCGACCAGGCAGTTGAGGATGTAGTTTCGGCAAAGGAACTCATAATGAGGTCATGCCTCCAGTACTGTACTGATGGTCTGCGCATCAACATCCTCAGCTCGCTTGGGAGGGTCCTCTGTCAAGAACTGGGCCAGATTGAGCGTGGTCAGGTAGAAGAGCATCTTCTGCTGCCACCTCTTGAAGTTCAGTCCACTGAACTTCTCTGGCTTTTCCCCATGACTGATTGGCACAGTTCCAATCAGGGCGGAGAGGGCCTGCACGTGTTGAGTCTGTTGCACCTCAATATTTTGTTCCGTGGCCATCTCAACAGAAATAAATCTGTCTCAAGATTGTTAGACACAAACAGTCTGCCGGAGATTTTAGGGGACTTAGTTGAATTTCAAACTTTCGCGGAATTTAAATTCAACTTACAGTCGAAATGACCTGAGCGGATAATCTCAGGCTATCAGCAGGGGCTGGTTTCCGTAATGCAACTGAGCTAAGCGACAGGGCAGGTCTGCAGAGCGGAAGAGCAGGTCTGCAGAGCAGCAGACCAGAGCGGTAGAGCAGGTCTGTAGAGTGGCAGACCAGAGCGGCAGACCTGAGCAACAGAGCAGATCTGTAGAGTGGCAGACCAGAGTGGTAGACCAGCGCGGTAGAGCAGGTCTGCAGAGCGGTAGAGCAGGTCTACAGAGAGGCAGACCAGAGCGGCAGAGCAGGTATGCAGAGTGGTAGACCAGAGCGGCAGACCAGAGCGGCAGACCAGTGCGGCAGAGCAGGTCTGTAGAGCGACAGACCATAGCGGCTGACTAGAGCAGTAGACCAGAGCTGCAGTGCGGAAGACCAGAGCAGCGGGATAGGCCTGCAGAGCGACAGACCATGTCTGCAGAGCAGAATGACTAGGTCTGTCTGAGCAGGTCTGCAGAAAGGAAGACCAGGCCGGCAGAGCATAAAGACCAAGTCTGTCTGAGTATGTCTGCAAAAAGGAAGACCAGACCAGGTCTACAAAGCAGAAAGACCAGGTCTGCGGAGCAGAAAGACCAGATCTGTCTGAGCAGGTCTGCGGAGCAGAAAGACCAGGTCTGTCTGAGCAGGTCTGCAGAAAGGAAGACCAGGTCTGTCTGAGCAGGTCTGCAGAAAAGAAGACCAGGTCTGTCTGAGCAGAATGACCAGGTCTATAGAGAGGAAGACCAGGTCTGCAAAGCAGTCTTGACAGAGCAGCAGGTCTGGCAAAATCCTGACCTGGCAAGCTGACCGAGGCTTGCAAGTAGCAGTTTCCTTGAAACAGATTTGCCCACCTCCGGCTGTGCTTAGAGGTTCACTCGGGTCGTCTGTTTCCCAGGATACAATGGTCGACCGTGAACTCCGCCAAGCACTGGTGGTCACGGCGAACTGAGTGATACTCGATTTCTATCACGGGCACTCTATCGAGCAGGAATTGGGCGACAGAGGAGGGGAATAAGGTGGAGAGCTTCTGCTTGCTTCGTTGTATTATCTGCGTAACCTTTTGCCTATGGTCGCAGCCTCCTTATATAGGAGCTCAAGACTAAAGGACAACATTAATGATCATTACTCAACGCCAGCATTTCACTTGGTCGTTTTGATTCCACATTAATCTTTCTTTAATGCATCCGTTACACAAGCAGCAAAAAGATATATGTGGCAAAATGTTGGTTGTTCCGCTTGGGCAAATTTACCCCGACCGGTCAGGCATTCGTGTGCGCAGGTTGCGCTCGCGCACGAGTCAACTTGGTTCAGTGCAATCCAGGCCCTGGATTTGCACCCCCCCTGCGCACCCATGCGTAAGAGAGAGAGTCTCTCCCCATGCATTTGTTCACATCCTCAATGTATGTGAATCAATATAAACTAACAAACTTACCTTGAAACTTCCAATATGGGACTAAAGTCCCATTCACAATGGAGCTTCTTCTCTTCCACCTCTTCTCCATTCACAC